>NC_090444.1:139089142-139397394 GCF_031143425.1 Pleurodeles waltl
TTTGTGATGTTGAAATGTGTTTTGCCATTGCCTCTTCGCATCTAACATGATTTCACATGTTGTCAATTTGGCCAAAACATGTTGTTTCAAATCTTTGCAATACTACATGATATCTGCTTATTTGTTATTGTATATGTATTTTTTACATGCTGTGAATCACACATGCAATGATTCTTTCTGGACCCTACAGTGAAGCATTTTATAAACAGCCTTATTTTACTTGCAGTATTATTAAGATTGCTTTTATCTGACACAAACAATTTTAACAGTAGTACTAAAACAATTCTGAATGACACAAAATGCGTATTGTTTCAGTACTTATCAAATATATAGAAACATTGTATTGCAAAACGTTAACAAGAAAAATACAGAATTTTTTACAGAGAACAAGATTCACAGAGTTACACTATTTCAGATTCAACAGTATCAATGATCTCACTAGTTTAAGCTGATGTTTGAATTCAGTAGGGAGAACACCTTTTTGGGAACATTCAGTTGCTGGTTCATACTCTTGATCATACATTGTCCAGATGTATTAAATCCATATTCGAGCCAACAGAAAAACCAGAAACCTAGCTCTAAGTACAAGTTGGTTGTCATTGCTCAGTAGTTCTTCATGTGAAGAGGAATGATCCTGTTGGAACTAGTCCAGTGGTCCGGGGGCACAAGTGGGATATAGTGCTGACTTGAGGTGCCTCAGTCTGTTCACCATTGATTTCTTGGGACCATTGATTTCTTGTGCACCAAGTTCACCACTTTAGCTCTCGAATTAGAGGGGCACAGGGAAGTAGAGAGAGGTTAAAGACTCATAACTCAGCCAATCCAGCTCATTAATACATTGTCAAGCCAGAGATTTTACTTTAAAAATAAGAACCTTGGCCCTCATTACAACCCTGACGGTCGGTGATAAAGTGGTGGTAATACCGCCAACAGGCTGGCGGTAACAGAAATTGAATCATGACCACGGCGGAAACCGCTCAGACAGACGGCCACTTTAACACACCGACCACCAGGGCGGAATCAACAAGCACCACGGCAGTAACCGCTAACAGCCAGGCGGGAGACAATGTACCACCTACTCTAGTATGACCTGCCTATCCGCCATCTTTTTGGGGCGGTACCAACAACATCAAAAGCCTGGCGGAAACACAACTCAGAAGTCAAAGGACTCACCTGTGGAGACTCAGGGAACAACCACAACACCATGGAGCCCAAGTTGCAAAATTTTCATATGCTCGTCTACCTTCTGCTACAATATGAACACCAACGCCGGCGAAGACGACCACTGTGAGTACTTCCCCCTAGCACACAAGGGAGGGGGGAGGAAAAAGAGAGTGACACACACATGCAACGCACACCCTCCCACCCCGACACCATACACACAACCAGAAGCAGCAACATAACATATCTACCCCATACCCCTCAGGAATAATGCAAGGACAAAATGATTTGAAGAAAGTGAGTGTAATACAATAAAATATTGTTAGACATTTCATCCTTGGCATGGTCTCCCTTAACTTTTTGCCTCATTCCCCAGGTTGTTGATGTGTGCTGGACTCTGACTTTGCTGTTTTTGTTCCTCTGGGCACTTTACCACTGCTAACCAGTGCTAAAGTGCAAGTGCTCCTTTACAAAATGTGTATGTAATTGGCTTATCCATGATTGGCATGTTTGACTTATTAGTAAGTCCCTATTACAGTCACTAGAGGTGCCCGGGGCCTGTAAATCAAATGCTACTAGTGGGCCTGCAGCACTGGTTGTGCCACTCACATAAGTAGCTCTGTAATCATGTCTCAGACCTGCCACTGCAGTGTCAGTGTGTGCAGTTTTAACTGTAAATTCAACTTGGCAAGTGTACCCACTTGCCAGGCCTAAACCTTCCCTTTTCTTACATGTCAGACACCCCTAAGGTAGGCCCTAGGTAGCCCCAAGGGCAGGGTGCAGTGTATGGTTAAGGTGGGACATATAGTAATGTGTTTTATATGTCCTGCCTGTGAAATATTGCTAAATTTGTTTTTCACTGTTGCAAGGCCTGTCCCTCTCATAGGTTAACATGGGGGCTACCTTTAAATCTGATTAAAGTGTAGATTTCCTTTGGGAGCAGATGGACATGTGGAGTTTGGGGTCTCTGAGCTCACAATTTAAAAATACATCTTTTAGTAAAGTTGATTTTAAGATTGTGTGTTTGAAAATGCCACTTTTAGAAAGTGAGCATTTTCTTGCTTAGACTATTTCTGTGACTCTGTCTGTTTGTGGATTCCCTGTCTGGGTCAGTTTGACAGTTGGGCTGGTTGCACCTCACACTAGACAGTGACACAAAGGGAGCTGGGGTGTAGCCTGCACATCCTGATGAGCCATCTGTGCTAGGAGGGAGGGGAGGAGTGGTCACTCACACCTGAAAGGGCTGTGCCTACCCTCACACAATGCAGTCTCGAACCCCCTGGTGAGTGTCTGGGTCCTGACCTGGGCAAGGCAGGATTTCACATTCAAGAAAGACTTTGCTTTGAAGTAGGCCTACTTTAAAGGAGAAATTGGGTAAAAGAAGGGCACCCAAAACCACAGACTTAAGAACACTTCTGGAAACCACGAGGAACCTCTGCCTGGAGAAGAGCTGAAGAGATGAGGAAGAAGAGCTGCCCTGCCTGTGACTGTGCTTTGTGCAGCTATCCTGCAGTTGCTGCTTCTGCCAGAGTAAGAGGTCAAAGACTGGACTTTGTGTGGCTTCCATCTTGTGAAGATCTCCAAGGGCTTGATTTAGAGCTTGCCTCCTGTTGTTTGACGTTTCAGGGACAGCAAAGACTTCTCTCTGCCAACACCTGGAGTCTCTGGAGAGACTCCTACTCTGTTCTGTGGTGCCCATCCATTTCCTGGGACACTGAAAGGAGAAGCTGGCAGCCTAAGAGGAAGAAATATACGCACAGAACTCCGTGCGAGGAAAAGATCGACGCAACTTCGATCTGCGTCTGGGAAATCGACATGCCGCCAGCTTCGCGGCTGAAAATCGATGCTCGCCTGTAATGCGACCGAAGAATCAACGCACGGAGCTGGAGAAACGACACGCTGCATCACTGACGGAGGCTTGGAGATCGCAACCCATGCTGCATGGTTTTTGGCTCATCGTGCGCCTGGATTTCCGACGCAAACACCGCTTGGTGTGTAAAAACATTGCAAGGCCTGCCCGGACCCGAGAGTGCTGACCGGATAGATGCGGAGAGAAGAAACAAAACCAAAGAAAGGAGAAACAACGCGAGGTCTCGCCTGTGAGTGAAATTGATGCATTGCAAGACCTTTTTGACACACGTGCAGGGTTATTTTTGACGCACCCAAGGTACATTTTCACACTAACAGTGTTAGTGTGTGGTTAAAACTACACGAAGACTCTTATTGCTTTTTAATTGATGACTTGTGTAATGTGGATTTTTGACGTTTTGGTCTTGTTTTGTTTAGATAAATATTTCCTATTTTTCTAAACCTGTGTTGTGTCATTTTGTAGTGTTTTCATTAAGTTATTGTGTGTGTGGGTACAAATACTTTACACCTACCACTCTGAAGTTAGGCCTACTGCTCGTGCCAAGCTACCATGGGGGTAAGCAAGGGTTAGCTGAGGGTGATTCTCTTTTACCCTGACTACAGTCCTTGATTGGACAGAGGGTAACCTGACTGCCAACCAAAGACCCAATTTCTAACAAATACTATGAATAAGTGCATCAAAATCAAAACGTATATGCATATTTACAAATGTAGGGACACTGCACAATCCTCAATGTCCGTGGGCCACAGGGCCACAACACATAGGCCAAGGCCCCACCTCACTCCTGCAACAACACAGAGAGAACACTGCAGGGGCATCAGGTCAAAAATTCACAGGCACCTCAGGTGGACGGGGAATGGAGAGGCACCTCAGCTGGAAGATGGTACAACACCACTGATCCTGGAGGGGGCAACATGCCCTGTGCGCTGTCCTGGGAGTGCAAGGCCACAGTCTCTCAAGTGGGTGGTTTGCCCACTGCTTGGTCCTGGGGAGCGCAAGGCCACCGTCTCTCAAATGGGTGGTTTGCTCACTGCTTGGTCCTGGGGAATGCAAGGCAACAGTCTCTCTAGTGGGTGGTTTGCCCACTGCTTGGTCGTGGGGAGTACAAGGCCACAGTCTCTCTAGTGGGTGGTTTGCCCTTTGCTTGGTCCTGGGGAGTGCAAGGCCACAGTCTCTCAAGTGGATGGCTTCCTCCACTGGTTCTGTTGGGGGCATTGTGCCCAGTGTGCTTTTTCCTGTGGAGGTTGGGGTGAGTGGCTGGCTTCTCCACTGGTTCTAGAGAGGGAATTGTGCCTAGTGAACTTCATCCTGTGGAAGATGGGGTGAGTGGATGGCTTCTTCCACTGGTTCTGGAGGGGGCATTGTGTCCAGTGTGTTTCTTCCTGTAGAGGATGGGGTGGGAGGATGGCTTCTCCACTGCTTCTGGTGGGGGCATCATGTCCAGTGAGCTTTATCCTGTGGAGGATTGGTGAGTGGATGGCTTCTTCCACTGGTTCTGGAGGGGGCATTGTGCCCTGAGAGGCAGATCTTGGGGAGTGCAAGGTCACAGTCTCTCACCTGGGTGTCAGACCCACAGGACTTGCAGAGGCCAGGCCACACAACAGCCCATGGATACAAGACTACACACTGTCCGCCGGTGGTGACGGCTGCTCAGTGGTGGCAGTGGTGCTGATGGCAGTGCCAGCAGTGGTGTGGGGAGGCTCCAGCCCTTCCCCAGCAGCCTCGGACAGCTGATCCACCATGGTTGGTGGTGGGGGCTCCTAATGAGTCCCAGCACCAGGCCTCCTGTCCTACCTGACCCTGACTACTGGTGCAGGCCCCTTGCCCTTCCTGTCAGCAGCCAGGGATTGTTCATTGCCCTTCCCTGTAGTAGCTGGGGGTGCCTCCTTGCCCTTCCTTGAAGCAGCTGAGGGGTGCCTCCTCGCCCTTCCTTAACACAGCTGGTGGTGCCTCCTTAGCCTTCCTTGCAGCACCTGGTGCAGGCACCCTTTCAGTGTGGCTGCCTGGTGCCCAGTATCCTCTGCCACCTAGAGTAGCTTGTCGACACTACTGTGGCCATGGACTGGATGGCTGAGGTGCTTGCCCGGGTTCTGACCACCCTGGCCTGAAGTGAAGGTCGGGGGGAGAGATTGGAATGGAAGAGGTCAACGGTGGAGAGGAACTGTCCAAAGTGGTGTTGTTTTGTATGTGTGTGTGTATTTTGAGTGCAGCGGTATGTAGCACCAATGGTTTACCTCCATTAAATGTCCACTGTGGTGATTCGTGGGTCACAATGTTGTGGGCGTAGTTCTGCTGGCGTAATGGTCTCGGTTTTGCTACCGCCAGTTTATCACCGACCTTTGGTCTGGCGGACTTGTGTGTGTGACTGTATAGTGATGGATTGCTATGTGTGTGTCATAATATGGGTAGAGGTGATCCGCCGCGACAGCGGTATGTTGGTTGCAGTCAGCATGGCGGTAAGCAGTACTTACCGGCAATGTCATACTGAGGACCTTTATTCTGTCAGTACTTAAAAATATCCTGTGGGGTGCAAAAGTTCAACAGCTGCACAATTCAAACGGCTATGGCAATGCTAGGAATACAGAAAATCTAGAATGGTGCTGGTTCACTGATGCTGATGCCTAGTGAGTGTCTTCTTTTGTGATTATTGACCTGGAAGTCACTTTCCGACAGCTTCGTGGTTTTATTGGTCCATGAAACAGTGTTGTTCAAGTTCAAAGTCTCCCCATTACAGTATTCATGCTCAGCGAGGGGGATGTACTGTGCTGTGTTACAATCAAGCTGCAATTTTGAGGCTGCCACCTCCTTCTCTCATTTGTTCGGGGGGGGGTGCAGACTGATAACAGCTGTTCTCTCTAGTGGTTGTGGTTCTTGTTATCAATGGCGGAATCTCTAGAAAACCCCCTGCTCAAACAAGCACAGCCCGTTTACAGATCCTTGGTGAAAGTCCAGGCAGGAGTTCACACAAAGACTACAAATGTCTGTAGAGTCCACATTCTAGCATCAACCAGGGGGAGTGAAAGATCATAAGGAGAACTTGCTGGTACCAGTGTAGAATTCAGTAACAACTGCAGATTTAAGGGTTTCCTTCTGTGCCCTTTGGGGACATACCTGAACTCAGCCAGATCATGAGTGGGTAAATGCAATTGGGTTTTCATACAGCCCAAAAAATCTACTTACAGAGCATTCCCAGGTCAGGGAGGAAGGACAAGGAAATCTCATAGTACTGTTGCGGTTGAGCAGGGTCAACATGTGCAGGATATTTCATCCTCCAAATGGTGTTCAGTTTTTATGCCCTTGAAATGTTCTGCTACAGCTGATCTAGACCTAGTGGGAGTGTGCGCTCTATCTAGTTTGGCATGTAATGTGAAATTGAAATTCTCACCTCAGACAATTGCCATGAGGGAAAATTGAAGTACTTTGTACCATAGACCACCAAAGAAATGAGCATCAGTATTGGGCATGTAGGTGTTAACCATCGTTGTGTGTTTACCCACAGAATCCCCTGATCTATAACCCGTCTATCCTGACCATCTGCTGACACAGCTAAATGTTTGAACTGGGCTTCATTCCTAATGAGTATCGCAACATTTTGAGCATTGGAGGAGAAAGATGACATTTAGCAAAGATGTAATGTTTAATACCTGGCTAATTTAGCCTCATCTCCTGCAGGAAAGTCACTTCCTCCTTGTGTATATTTATGAAACTGCTGACTTTTGTGCAGGCTATTGAAGCCCACAACATTCCAAATTAGAAAGTTGTGGGAATGACCTTCCATAGTCTATTATATGTACATGCACATGAGACTACCATCAAGTCATGATACATTCCTGTTGGGCGGGGCCTGCATTCAGTAAGGATCACCTGCGATCTGAAAGGATTAAAGACATGTGGCACTGAGAACATAAAACAAAGTAGAAAACCCATACTACCCCAGCACACTCACTAGCATCCTCAATATGCCAGTGAATTATGTCCTAACCTAATTCCAACATTAAGACAATCCAGAACAGCATTAGAAAGCACTGACAGAGGGTTCCAAAGCACAACAGCCAAACTGAATGGGTGTTAACCCTGGGGAACACCATTTATGCCAACTTGAACCCTCCAACTCCTGGGGAGATGGGCAGATGTTAGTATCACAAAGTGCTAAATTTACCCCACTACGCATTCCTGACACCATGAAGGCAGCCTCTCCTGTAGTGACAGATGTGTAAAGCTTGTGGCGGTAGTCCGGAAGAGCAACAGCACAAAGACAATGTATTGTACCTGTGCAGCTCTCTATAGAACATCTAGATATGCTGCCCAGAAAAAGCAGGCCCACCTCCAACATCTGATATAATCTATGGCCCTACTGTATGCCTCAATATTGTGTAGTGTGGGGTGCCTTTCAGCTGCTTTTCCCTGCCTAAACCTGCTTCTAGTTCTCCTGCAGTGGACTGAGGTAGGACTACGTCCCCAGGTCACACCCCCAGGTCACACTAGTGGCAGGGTGGGACTGGTCATCTGGACATCACACTCTTAAGTGCTTTAACAATCCCACAGCGAGGCCCCTTTAGTGGCTTTTCCCTGCCCAAATCTGGTTCTTGTTCTCCTACAGAGGACTGGGGTGGGACTACAGTCACACTAGCAGCAAGGCGGGATTGGTCATCTGGACTTCACTCTCATAAGCTCTTTAATGATCCTGCAGTGCGGGATGCTCAAGGGACATGCCCGGGCAGAGACCGGGCCTGTCTTTGCCTATCATTGTCCATAAGAGGCCAGGCTGGACCCCACCCACGTGTATTTGAGAAAAGTGAACTTTGATCATGGAGAGAGGGGAAGATGGGCCCTCCAGCAGGAGCAACCAACAATTGTACCCTGGATGACAGAGACCTTTTGATTGATGAAGTAGAGTCACTACCACAAACAAAAACACTTCTACTAATGATAGATTGAATACAGCAAAGGTGCCAGATATGTTTAAGAAAAATAAGCCCCCCTCTACTGGTCTTTTCTCCTCTATCAACAAAGCATGCCCCACCAGGTCCACAACCCAAAGTGTGCCTGCAACCCAAGGGGTGGCTGAACAAATACGTTCTAAAATGACTGAGCTGCCCATTTGGAAACTTCAACTCCACCTCACCCTCCACTTAGCCCTGAAGGTAATATTCTTTCTAACATTGCGTGTTCAAATAGGTTTGTTCCTTTGCTCTCAACTGAGATGGATTCTCAGTAGTTAATCAGGCCTTCTGTTTCCCTACAAGCTTAACCTATCTTGAGGACAAGCAGCAAGCACTCTGTCACTGTACAGTCGTCCAAACTGGCTGTGGACTATGTTTGTCTCCATCAAAAACTAGATAGCTTAAAAGAAGTAGTAGTGTCTCTTTCAAGGCAGATTGAAAATATGCAATACACCCAATGCAGCTGTAAATGTAGGTGCAGCAAGAGTTGCAAGATGCAAAGTGACATTTCTGGTTATGACTGAAATGAGAAAGAGCCACTGCTGCTTCACTCATCAAATAGTGCACCTTGTACTGATCACACTGCCCCCAACCAGCCTTTCTATTTGGGCAACAAGAGCCAGGGTTGTTTGACTTCCACCAAAACTGCAGTATGGCAATCAACACAAATAGTATCTGTCCCAACATCATTAGAGTCTTTCGTTCCCCTGCAGAGTTATCAACCTTCTAGTCCTCACCGCATTGGTGATTGTTCTCACAGCTTACATCCGAGACTAGTGGTTTTCCTGATCTTTTGGATTCTAGGCTGCAATTACATCATTTTTCATGAACTAAGGGACATTCCTCTCAACCTGTTGATGTTACTTCCAAGAGGGCAATATATATGACTCAAGTACCAAAGTTAACTCTGGGGTCATTTGAGGTCACTAACTCATTAATTAACAAAATAACACACTGGTTTCTTATGAATCGTAATTGTCTCTCTATAGTTTGTGCTGATATTGATTATGCTAAGCGATATCATGTTGAATCCTCAGATTTTGATTACATTGCTGTCCTAGTGAATGCTCAAACAATGGTTGAGAGTCTTATACATTTTGAAATATGCAAGATTCATCTTGTGGCACCATCTAAAGCTACTGTTAGACTGAAATTATCACCTCCTATGACTGATTCCCCATATGACGGGAAGAACAGTTCTAGTGACTCACGCTCCCATGAGTCTAGTTTGCCTACTAGAAAAGCCTCATCTAAATTGAACAAAGTTGATTGACTATTTGATCCATCTGTCTCTGTTACTTTGGCAGAATGTGTTGATTCTGTTGCTGTGAACAGTAATGGATTACCTCAGGAGGTTGGACGGAAAGGAAACAATTGGCAGTGTATTGTAGTATGTTAGAAATGAGGTCTTTGGTTGGCAGTCAGGTTACCCCCTGTCCAAGCAAAGACCCTCACTCTAGTCAGGGTAAAAGAGAATCACCCTCAGCTAACCCCACTCACCCCCTTGGTAGCTTGGCAAGAGCAGGCAGGCTTAACTTCAGAGTGGTAGGTGGAAAGTATTTGTACCAACACACGCAGTAACTTAAAGAAAACACTGCAAAATGACCCACCACAGGTTTAGAAAAATAGAAAATATTTATCTAAACAAAACAAGACCAAAATGACAAAAATCCACAATACACAAGTCAAGTTATCAATAAAAATGCAAAAAGAGTCTTCATGTAATTTTAAACACAACGCTTACGCTGTTAGCATGAAAATTTACCTTGGGCGTGTCGAAAATAACCCTGCACGGGCGAGTGTGCATCAAAAAGGGCTTGTGATGCGTTGATAACACTCATGAGTGAGACCTTTGCTCGTATCTCTTTCAGTCGGTTTGGCGTGCGTCGTTTCTTCTCTCTGCAGGAGAGCGATGCGTTGATCTGCTCAGCACTTTCGGGTCCGGGCAGGCCTTGCGTAATTTTTACAAGCCCAGTGGTGTTTGCGTCAGAAATACAGCTGCACGATGATCTGAAAACCGCGCAGTGCAGGTTGTGATCCCACCACCCTCCATCAGCAATGCTGCGTGTCGTTGCTCCAGCCGCGTGCGGCAATCTTCCAGTTGCGCTGTAGGTGAGCATCGCTTTTCAGCCCAGGCACGCCGATTTTTCAGCCGTGGATCGGAGTTGCATCGATCTTTTCCTTGCACGGTGGTCTGTGCGTAAATTTCTCACCCTTGTCCTGCCAGCTTCTCCTTTCAGGGCCCCAGGAACTGGATGGGCACCACTTGGCAGAGTAGGAGTCTCAGCAGAGGCTTAAGGTGCAGGCAGAGAGAAGTCTTTGCTGTCCCTGAGACTTCAAATAACAGGAGGCAAGCTCCAAATCAAGCACTTGGAGAGTTCTTCACAAGATGGAAGGCACACAAAGTCCAGTCTTTGTCCTCTAGCACAGGCAGACGCATCAACTGCAGGATAGTTCCACAAAGCACAGTCACAGGCAGGGCAGTTCATCTTCCTCAGCTCTTCAGCTCTTCTCCAAGCAGAGGTTCCTCTTGGCTTCCAGAAGTGTTCTAAAGTCTGTGGTTTTGGGTGCCCTTCTTATACCCATTTTGCCCTTTGACGTATGCCTACTTCAAAGGAAAGTCACTCTCTCGTTTTGTGAAACCCTGCCTTGCCCAGGCCAGGCCTCAGACACACACCAGGGGGTTGAAGACTGCATTGTGTGAGGGTAGGTACAGCCCTTTCAGGTGTGAGTGACCACTCCTCCCCTCCCTCCTAGCACAGATGGCTCATCAGGAAATGCAGACTACACCCCAGCTCCCTTTGTGTCACTGTCTAGTGAGAGGTGCAACCAGCCCAACTGTCAAACTGACCCAGACAGGGAATCCACAAACAGGCAGAGTCACAGAAATGGTTTAAGCAAGAAAATGCTCACTTTCTAAAAGTGGCATTTACAAACACACAATCTTAAAATCAACTTTACTAAAAGATGTATTTTTAAATAATTGTAAGCTCAGAGACCCCATACACCAGATGTCTATCCGCTCCCAAAGGGAATCTACACTTTAATCAGATTTAAAGGTAGCCCCCATGTTAACTCATGAAAGGGACAGGCCTTGCAACAGTGAAAAACGAATCTCGCAATATTTCACTATCAGGACATATAAAACACATTACTATAGCGATCATTACAACATTGGCGGTAAAAGCTGCATACCGCCGTGGAGAAGACCGCCAACACACCGCCGCAGAAAAATGCCACAGCCATTATGACCCACAGCACGGAATCCGCCAAAATTCAGACACCCAAACAATACACCACACCAAAGGTCAGTGATAAACTGGCGAAAACAAAACCTCCACCGTCACGCCAACAGAAATCCGCCCACATTATCACGATACACGAATCCACGTGGCGGTCTTTCAACCGCGGTATTCCATTGGCGGTACACACCGTCGCGCTCAAAATACACACACATTTACAAAACAAAGCCACATTGGACAATACGAAGTACACACACCTGATACACATACACACACCACTCCCACACACCCAATACAATATATAACACACACCCACATCACCCACAAACCCCTACGACCAAAAATCACGAGCGAAGGCCAGAGAGAGACACCACCATCAACAATACTAGCATCCACAGGCACACAACACCATCACCCACATAACTTCCACGCACCTCACACTACACACCACTACATATCAGCACACTTATCACCCCACACACCACCCCACACATCACCGACACCACCCCATGGCACGGCAAAGACATCCCAGGTTCTCGGAGGAGGAGCTCAGGGTCATGGTGGAGGAAATCGTCCGGGTAGAGCCACAGCTATTCGGATCACAGGTGCAGCACAGCTCAATTGCAAGAAAGATGGATCCATGGCAAAGAATAGTGGACAGGGTAAACATAGTGGGACAGCACCCAAGAAATCAGGAGGACATCAGGAAGAGGTGGAACGACCTACGGGGGAAGGTGCGTTCCGTGGTCTCAAGACACCACCTGGAGGTTCAGCGAACTGGCGGCGGACCCCAACCTCCTCCCCCACAACTAACAACATGGGAGGAGCAGGTCTTGGCGATTCTGCATCCTGAGGGCCTCGCAGGAGTAGGTGGAGGAATGGACTCTGGTAAGTCAAATCTTAACTATTACATCCCCCACCCTACCTGCATGCCAGCACATACCCCCACCCTCACCCCCATCACTCCAACTCCTCACAAATGTCCCAACATCACAAACCACACATCCTAACCCCAAGCCCTGCATGCAACAACAAAGCATGGACACCCGTCACTAAAGCATGCCCACTGCACATACCCATACACCCCCCTTAACCATCATCACACAAGGTACCACACAGGAATGCAAGCACTGGGGTACACAGTCACCCACCCATTGCACACCATGCCACACACAGACGTAATAAACATCCTTTTATACCCCTGCAGGACCCCTACCCAACGTCACCGGACAGGAGGGTCCACACATGTCCACACCACCAACCGAAGAGGCCCACAGTGATGACATCACCTCTGTCCAACTAGATCTAGATGACCAGCCCGGCCCATCGGGGACCTCGGGACAGTCGGTTCCCCACACCCAGTCACAGGCCACCACAGAGCTTCCCCCCTCTGGAAACACCAGCACAGCACCCACCCAGCGGGCCCATACCTCCGTCCCTAGGACACGTCAATCAGCAGTGTGTCCACCACTACAGGGAACCCAGGCTAACCCACCACCCCAACAACAACAGGGACCTGGGGGCATTGGTAGTTGACACACGGTCCAGGGGACGGAGGCCCAGGAACACAGGGGAACTGGGAGGGCTGCTGTGCGACAGGGGGCGGACAGGCCCAGGGAACCCATTCTCCACGAGGCCCTCTCCTCCATCATGGGAGCCTACCACCAGGAGACGATGGCAACGGTACTGGCCAAGTTTCAGGAGACACAGTGCCTGCAGGAGGAACAGTATATGGGCTTTGTCAACACCAGGACAGTGCGCGCTCTACAGGCATCTAGAATGCAAAAACCCAACGCTCGCAAGATAATGTAATTTATGCATTGTGATGATATGTTATTGTTTAACCTTTTGCATTGCAGAATTCCATCCAAAAGATTCATTTTTAAGGTGCTTATAAATACTGTACATTTGCAATGTATTGCTGCAGACATTCAGAGTGTGTTAGGGTGTGGTCCCTTTCCAGGGCCTTCTAGAGTCTTTCCCTGCAACATGCCTAGGCGTGGTTCTAGGCTGGGCCAAGACTCTATAAAAGAGAGTCAGCCCAACTTCCAGTGCTCACTATTCAGAGGTCCTGGTGCAGAGCAGCAGCTTCTTCCTGAGCTCCTGTCCCGGCGGCCTATTTGGATTTTCCAGTCTTCTGCACTCATCTCTCATTGGTGATCACTGTTTCCAGGCGGTAAGACGGTGTTTGGACATTTCCCAACACTGTAATTGAGAATTTTCATATTCTTGATTGTAATTCTTAAATGAATAACAGATTACTTGTGTGCTGCCATTTTTTGACATTTGTATGGTGGTTTGCAAATAGGGAGGACGCGCAATTTATTCCATAAAGATTTGACTTCGTTATTACATTGTTGTTCATTGCGCGCTGATATTTCTTGACATGATGTTTTACGAGTTGGCAAGACGTGCAACTCGTTTCATGAGCATTTTACTTTGTTGTTCATTGTGCGCGCGATACAGTTTCTTGACATTTACATGGTGGCATTCGAATCGGCGAAACGCGCGATTCACTTCTCGTGTGTAATTCATGCTGTTCATTGTGAGCTGCCATTTTCTGGCATTTACATGGTGGCATTCGAATCGGCAACACGCGCGATTCTTTCCTTGAGTGTTTTTTCATGTTATTCATTGTGCGCTACCATTTCTTGGCATTTGCATGGTGGCATTTGAATCGACAAGACGCGCAATTCTTTCCCTGAGTGCTTTTCATGTTGTTCATTGTGCGCTACCATTTCTTGGCATTTGTATGGTGGCATTTGAATCGGCAAGACGCGCAATTCTTTCCTCGTGTATAAATAATGTAAATTACTGTGCGCTACTATTCTAAGACATTTTCTTAGTAGCATTTCAAGTTGACACGTTGCATGATTTATTCCTGTGATTTCATGGTGCACAATCCTTTATGGTGTTTAATACTCATATAAAAATCTGCAATGTGCGCAATTCACTTCCCAATGTTTTTTCTAAGATGAACACAACAATACCAGAGTTTTAGATGTAATGCTGTGTGTTCCTGATATATATTCTTAAAAGGAGATTCATATGGTTGTTTAGAAATAGCTTAGAGTGTTTCCTGATTCTCATGCTAAAGAAAGTACTCGAATCTGGAAGTCCTATTTAACTTTTCCTGTTTCCTCCTCAGGCATTCGCTCATCTAAAGCCTAGTCAGTTTTAGGACTATTCTAGGGTTGTTCATGTTTTTCGGAAAAGACAAAGCTTAGAGTTGTACCATGGTACGGATTTCATGAGATGTAATTTTGATGTTGTGTTTTAACCTTTTGCTTCCTAAAGGTCTCCTTCCCAGCTGTTCCCGTCCTAATCCCCTTTTCCCCACTTGGACTCTCTTAGACTCTGTGATAAATCTAATCAGAGTATTGGAGCTGTCTTGTGGTGGAAGTGTTGGGAACTTGCACAGACCCCGAGGATCTGGTGACTCTGGCAGGCTTCAGGGAGGAACTCAGAACCGTCAATTCCACCCTGGGCACCATTGTAGGGGTGCTGAAGGAAGTACTCAACACCAGGAGGGACACTGTGGCACTACAAGGGGCCCCTGACACCAGCCTGGACGATGAACTGCCCACCACCTCCGCCGGCGCTAGTGGACAGGAGGCACCGCAACAGGACCACCACACCAGCACCCCACCCCCTGCAGAGGGAGGACCACCTCGCAAACGGTCCCTGAGATCCAGGAACAAGACAGAGAACGATTCCAAGACCCCCGCCAAGAAATGAGACTACCCTGGTTGTCATCCTACTGTTCCACTTTGTCACCATGTCCATCCTTAAACTACCCCAGCTCCACTTACTATGCCCATTTGGGCAATACACCTGTGAGACTAATAGACTGGACTCTGCCATGGACATTCCTCTGCCATCACCCCTCACCATTTTGCTACCCCCTCCAATTTTGAGCACTAAAATAAACACCCTTAAAGCACAAAACAATCTGGAGTCAGTCTGTGATTTCGTAATACTGTATTAGCAATTACTGTGGCAAAAAGCTCTTTCATTTGTAATGTCAACATACCTATGTCACACAGCTCTAGTCCATGAGGAATCAAAGCGGATGTCACACTGTGGGACCTAGATCTGTGTAATATCGTAAGGGAAAGTGATATCTCAGTGACCAAACACTGGGTGAAAACGACAGACAGTAGAGAGGTAGTAGTGTTTTAGTACATGTAGTAGGCAGGTTTGTATTTTTACCTGTGTTTCACTGGAAATATTGCTGGATCACTGAGTCCCTGTTGTCCATGTCTTCTTCCTCTGCTTCCTCGTCTTCACTGTCCACAGGCTCCACAGCTGCAACAACACCGCCATCTGGACCATTCTCCTGCAGAAAAGGCACATGTTGTCGCAAAGCCAAGTTGTGAAGCATACAGCAGGCCACGATGATCTGGCACACCTTCTTTGGTGAGTAGAATAGGGATCCACCTGTCATATGGAGGCCCCTGAACCTGCATTTCAGGAGGCCGAAGGTCCGCTCGATCACCCTCCTTGTTCAGCCACATGTGTCCCATCAATGGCCCCTATGATGTTGGGGATATGTCCCAGGGCATAGAAATCACCTTTCACTATAGGCAAATCCTCCACCTGAGGGAAAACGATGTAGCTCTGCATGTGTTTCAGCAGGGCAGACAACACTCTGGACAACACGTTGGAAAACATGGGCTGGGACATCCCTGATGCTATGGCCACTGTTGTTTGAAATGACCCACTTGCAAGGAAATGGAGCACTCACAGCACCTGCACTTGAGGGGGGATTCCCGTGGGATGGCGGATAGCTGACATCAGGTCTGGCTCCAACTGGGTACACAGTTCCTGGATTGTGGCACGGTCAAGCCTGTATGTGATTATCACATGTCTTTCCTCCATTGTCGACAGGTCCACCAACGGTCGGTACACCGGAGGATGCCGCCATCTCCTCACATGTCCCAGCGGACGGTGTCTATGAAGGACAACAGCAAGCACAGAGTCAAACGTACCCAGAGCTTACACAGAACACCAATCATAATCTAAAAAGTGGCCTGTATGTGTGTTGAGTCTAGGCCTAGGTATGTGTGACGCAGTTGAAAATGAAGCCATGTGGGCCCCTGAAATGGCGGTTGCCTGACCTGTAAAGTGGGACAATGGGATGTGAGGTAACTGCGCTGGCGTTGTACACCGTCGCAGTAGGCAGTCGAAGACCGCGGCGCAATGCTGCATTGGTTAACATTGGACCCTATGGGTCCCAGGAGCCAATGACGATGTACGCCGGCGGTGACGGTATGCATCGCCGTGGACGTGACCGCCATTTTCTATCTGTTCAATCACTCGATACCTGATCTTCGACAGGAGAGGACCTACACTGCAAGTGCTGCTGTGACCTCAGTCTGGAAGAGACAATGGCTCAAGTGTCGGAGGAGTTGGAGAAACTAGTGGATGGGGTCCTCCCCCAGTACACGCTACTCTACGGTCCTCCAGACAAACAGGTGAGTACACTGGGAGCATTCTGTATGGGCTATGCCTGTGTGGAGAGTGGTGGATGTAAGAAGGAAGGGGGGAGAGTGCGGCATGCCTGAAACGACGGTGAGTGCATGTGCCACATGGCAAGGGTAGGGATGGGGGCCAATCACTTTGACGGTGCAGTTAGTAATACGTTTCTCTTCCCCCTGTACAACTCATGTAGGTCAGCGCCCACAAGAAAAAATATATTTGGCGTGCCATCGCCAAGGACGTCCGGACCCTGGATGGTCTACCACAGACGGAGCACCCACTGCTGGAAAAGATGGGAGGATATTCGCCGCTGGAGCAAGAAGACGGCGGGGGCTCAGCTGGGGATGGCCTCCCAACTTGGGAGGGGTGCCCGTCGCACCATGACCCCACTAATGTTCAGGATCTGGCGGTGGCGTACCCGGAGTTGGAAGGGCGCTTGAGGGCATCACAGCAGCCACAAGGGGGTGAGTACATTCTCATTCTGCTGATTTAGCACGCAGTGGAGGGGTCTGGGTGGGGGAGGTGGGCTGTGGGTTTCCCTAGGCCAGGGCGACTTCCGTAGGCAAGGTCCCTCCGTAAGGCAGGCCATGTGGCACCCCACTGCACCTCTGTTGAGTGCCAACTACACCTAGTCATGCCCCTGTGTCATCCATGTGTGCAGATGTCGTCCATAGCCTAGTAGGCTATTTCCCAGGAATTGTAAATAGGAGCCCAAGAGCGCGGCGTAGTGCAGGGGGCTTCTGTGTCTGTCGTGTCCACCAACGGTAGCGATAATGCATGCACTCAACATGTCTTTCTTCTGTCGCCCCCCCCCCCCTTTTTGTGGTCTCCCTGTTCTTGTGTGCATTAGCATCATCAGGCGGAGGAGCAGTGGCACCGGAGCACGAGGGGGCTGCATCCCACATGGCCATGCAGGGCCACACTACGGAATCGGACTCCACCAGTGGGATGGAGGGTGAGGGGAGCTCCACGGCGAGGACAGGAGCTGAGACCAGTGACACAGACTCGTCCTCTGATGGGAGCTCCCTTGTGGTGGCGGCAACATTTACAGCCGCCGCCCCCCTTCCAGCACCGCCCTCCCAGCAGCCCCTCAGCCTTTGCCCCTGTAGTGTGGTCAGTTTTATGTATCCTTTGCGCATTAGCTTCAGGCTTTAGGCCTTTGTGCACTTTGCCCTGGATGTATTTTATTCCTTTGCTCGCAGCTTAGAGCCTCTGTGCACTTTGCTCTAAATGCTTTTTATTCGGCTTCGTACTGTTATTTTTCAAATAACCAGTTCTACGGTCTTGTTTTATTTTTTAATATCACACTGTTTAGCCTACTTCAGCACTGGAGTTCTCAATAACACATTCCTGTTCACTCTGTGCTTCAGTCAAGTATACAATCTGGTACATTGCCGATAGACGTGGTAGGAGTTTAGTCTTTGGCGTTCTTGCGTAGGGACATTTTGTGATCACGCTGACATGTTAGTTATAAAAACACTTCCTTGTCCCAACACAAGCAAGAGGGAGATTCCGACCAGGGAACCACAACTAGACGCTGACTGCCTCGTTGCAGATGCTGAACCAGATCACAGGCCTTTGCTCAGGTATGAGGGTTGATGGCTTCCCAGGGAATCTGAAAGGCAAGTTAATAGCTTAACATGCTGTGCTCGAAATAGAACTAGCTGAGAGAGAGTAGAAATTATTAACACCATGGTAGCGTTATTCTTATGTTTCACTCTCCTCGTAAAAAATTTAAATCCTACTATGTTGTACGGTTCTGGTTATTGCGTCTCACGCCTTAATATCTAAAATGCAGTCGTTTTATTAAAACAATTTATAAAACTCAAACTGCATTTGTCATTTGTATATGAGATCATACTGTAAATGAGAGAGCTGGTTTGGATCTGAGTGACCACAACTTCCCTGAGAAGTTCCAAAGATGTCATGCGCTCGGCTGCCCAATCATCCCTTCCCCTTGGGAGAGATGAGGCACTGCTAGTTAGCCGGAGCAAAACCGGATTTAGGGTGACAGAGGTCCTTCCAAGTGGGTCAGACTCAGTCCCCCACACCGTGAACGATCCTGCTACCTAGAAATCCAGTAGTCTCATTTAGGATAATGAGAGCCAACGCGACACCCCGTGCCCGCTCACACGGGAGGGTGGGCATCACCTTCACCACAGGCACCACAGGCCCTGCCCCAGTCACCCCCGCTTCCCTCAGTGAGGAGGCCATTGACCTCCTCAGGTCCCTCACTGTTGGGCAGTCTACCATTTTGAATGCCATCCAGGGTGTAGAAAGGCAGTTGCAACAAACCAATGCATTCCTGGAGGGCATTCATTCTGGTCAGGCGGCCCTTCAGCGAGCTTTTCAGACTCTGGCCTCAGCACTGATGGCAGACATTGTCCCTGTCTCTAGCCTCCCCCCTCCAACTTCCTCCACCAAGACCCAATCCCCTGTACCCTAGCCTATCCCAACCACACCTCTAGACCAGCATGCACACACGTCAACACACAAGGGAAGCTCAGGCAAACATAAGCACCACACATCCCACTGGCACTCACGCAAGCATCATACCCATGCAGACACACCAACGTCCACTGCCTCTACTGTGTCCCCCCCTCCTCGTTTCCATCCTCCCTCCCAGTCTCGTCTACACTCACACCTGCATGCACTACCTCTACAGCCACTACTGCCATCACCAGCACACCCACCACCACACCCTGCTCACGTGCAGTCACCGCCCCCACTACCATTCACACACCCCCTGTGTCCTCTCCCAGTGAGTCTGTGACGCCCCTTCCCAAGATACACAAACGCAGGCACACACCCACCCAACAGCCATCCACCTCACAACTTCCTCCAGCGCATGCACCTTCACCCAAAGTCAGCAAACGAACACCTCCTACAACCACAACCTCTTCCTCCACTCCCAAACCCCCTCCAGCTACCCGTCCCAGTGTTTCCCAAAAACTTTTCCTGTCCAACCTTGACCTCTTTCCCACACCTCCCCCACCCCGTCCGTCTCCTAGGTCCCGAACTAGCACCTAAGCCACAACATCTCCGGGACCAGTGGTGCCTGTAGTCACCGGAATCTGGAGTGCACCGGCCACTAGGGCAGCCAGTGTGGCACGGAGCCACAGCACAGACAGTCCCCCACCTGTCAAGCATCAGAAGTTGGCAAGTGCCCGGTGGGAGAGGGGGAAGACTCCAACCACCCAAGCCGCTCCCAGGGGTACAGGTGGGAGTGTGGAGTCAGCTGCAACACCTTCCAAGGTGGGGAAGGGGCACAAGAAAGTCAGCAAGTCTGGGAAGAGCAGCACGGCGGAGAAGACCGCCATCATCCTCGCTGCCCAGGAGTCCACCGCCACCAGCCCTGCTGCCCAGGAGGCCACCACCAGCACCAACCCTGCTGCCCAGGAGGCCACAGCCAGCACCAGCCCTGCTGCCCAGGAGGCCACCGCCAGCACCAGCCCAGCTGCCCAGGAGGCCACCACCAGCACCAGCCCTGCTGCTCAGGAGGCCACCGCCAGCACCAGCCCAGCTGCCCAGGAGGCCACCGCCAGCACCAGCCCTGCTGCCCAGGAGGCCACCGCCAGCACCAGCCCAGCTGCCCAGGAAGCCACAGCCAGCTCCAGCCCAGCTGCCCAGGAAGCCACCGACAGCACCAGCCCAGCTGCTCAGGAGGCCACCGCCAGCACCAGCCCTGCTGCCCAGGAGGCCACCGCCAGCACCAGCCCAGCTGCCCAGGAAGCCACCGCCTGCACCAGCCCTGCAGCCCTGCAGCCCAGGAGGCCACCGCCAGCACCAGCCCAGCTGCCCAGGAGGCCACGGCCAGCACCAGCCCATCTGCCCAGGAGGCCACCGCCAGCATCAGCCCTGCTCCCCAGGAGGCCACAGCCATCATACCCGCTGGGACAGAGAGGACCGCCAGCACAAGCCCCGCTGGGCTAGAGAGGACCAGCAGTACAAGCCCCGCTGGGACAGAGAGGACTGCCAGCACAAGCCCCGCTGGGAAAGAGAGGACCGCCAGCACAAGCCCCCCTGGGCTAGAGAGGACCGCCAGCACAAGCCCCGCTGGGCCATGAAGGACCGCCAGCAGCTGAGTCACTGCAAAGGAGCCCGCTGCTCCAAGCACCGCTGAACAAGGCACCGCTGTCTCAAGCACCGCTGAACAGGGCACCGCCGCCTCAAGCACCGCTGAACAGGGCACCGCCGTCTCAGGCAGCGCTGAACAGGGCACCGCAGTCTCAAGCACCGCTGAACAGGGCACCGCCATCTCAGGCACCGCTGAACAGGGCACCGCCGTCTCAAGCACCGCTGAACAGGGCACTGCCGTCTCAAGCACCACTGAACAGGGCACCGCCGACTCAGGCACCGCTGAACAGGGCACCGCCGTCTCAGGCACCGCTGAACAGGGCACCGCCGTCTCAAGCACGGCTGAACAGGGCACCGCCGTCTCAAGCACCGCTGAACAGGGCACCACCGTCTCAAGCACCGCTGGCCCATGAGCACCAAGGGCACTGACGCTACTGAGTCCGTCACGGGCAGAATGAAGCACTCTGGGCACCATGCCCCCTCCATAACCAGTGGAGAGATCCATCCACTACCTCTGTCCTTAGCAGGATGAAGCACTCTGGGCACCATGCCCCATCCAGAACCAGTGGAGAGATCCATCCACTACCTCTGTCCTTAGTAGGATGAAGCACTCTGGGCACAAGGCCCCCTCCAGAACCAGTTGAGACTGTTATCCACTTGAGAGACTGCAGATTTGCACTCCCTAGGATGGAACAGTGGGCAACCCACCCACTGTAGAGACTTGAGAGACTGTGGCTTTGCACTCCCCAGGATGGAACAGTGGGCAACCCCCCCACTGTAGAGACTTGAGAGACTGTGGCTTTGCACTCCCCAGGATATGGCAGTGGGTAACCCACCCACTGTAGAGACTTGAGAGCCTGAGGCTATGCACTCCCCAGGATATGGCAGTGGGCAACCAACCCACTGGAAAGACTTGAGAGACTGTGGCTTTGCACTCCCAGGAAATGGCAGTGGGCAGACCATCCACTTGTGAGACTTGAGAGACTGTGGCTTTGCACTCCCCAGGATTGAACAGTGGGCATGTGGCCCTCTCGTGGATTTGGCGTCGTTCACTCAAGCGGCTGAGGAGTCCCCCCTTTCCCTCCCCCTGAGGTTTGAGTTTTCTTGCTCTCTGATGCCCCTGCAGTGTTCTCTCCGTCATGGTCGAGGATCTTGTGTGGGACTCGCCCATACCGTGTGGGCCCAGTGTTCCACAGACTTAATTGGAGCAGTACCTGGACTACTATGCTTGGTGTATATTTTGTTAATGGTGTATATATATTTTTTTTCCCACTTGATTTTAATATATTACAATGGTTACACTCATTTTCTATTGTCTTTGCATTCTTCCGGGGGGGTTGAGGGGTGTAACTGTGATGTATCAATGTGTATTAGTGTGTGTGTTGTTGTGGGTGAGGGTGGGGGTGGGGGTGTTGCGTGTTGCGTGTCCCTGTTTTTTCCCTCCCCCTCCCCTGTGTCGTAGGTGCAGTACTCACTGTGGTCATCGCCGCCGGCGTTCGTGCTCCTGGTAGAGGAGCAGGAAGACTCTTGCAGGGACAATTTGGAGTTCCGGGTCCATGGTGTCCTAGTTCCTCGTGGGGTGTGTAGAGGTGAGCGTTTTCCCTTTGGAATCCTGTTTCCTCCGTGTTTTTATCCGCGGTGAATCCGCCCCGAAAAAGGTGGCGGATTGGTAGGTTGTGATACTGTGGGCGGTACATTGTCCTCCGCCTGTCTGTTGGCGGTGACCGCTGCGCTGTTTGTTTGTACTGCCGTGGCGCTCAGAGTGTTAAAGTGGCTTTCTTTGTTGGCGGTTTCCGCCACGGTCATAATTGCAAAGTTTTTACCACCGGCCTGTTGGTGGTCTTACCACCGCTTTAACACCGACCGCCAGGGTTGTAATGACCACCTATATGTCCTACCTTAACCATACACTGCACCCTGCCCTTGGGGCTACCTAGGGCCTACCTTAAGGGTGTCTGACATGTAAGAAAAGGGAAGGTTTAGGCCTGGCAAGTGGGTAAACTTGTCAAGTCGAATTTAGAGTTAAAACTGCAGACACAGACACTGCAGTGGCAGGTCTGAGACATGATTACAGAGCTACTTATGTGGGTGGCACAACCAGTGCTGCAGGCCCACTAGAAGCATTTGGTTTACAGGCCCTGGGCACCGCTAGTGCACTTTACTAGGGACTTCATAGTAAATCAAATATGTCAGTCATGGATAAACCAATTACATACACATTTTGTATATGAGCATTTGCACTTTAGCACTGGGTAGCAGTGGTAAAGTGCCCAGAGTAACAAAAACAGCAAAAACAGAGTCCAGCACACATCAACAACCTGGGAAACAGAGACAAAAAGTTAAGGGAGACCACACCAAGGATGAAACGTCTAACAGGGGACCTATTGGTTATAGAATGGATACCACTTCTCCCACTGTATACTAATTGCAGATGACGCGCACCGAAGGGTTGATTCTAACTCTGCCCCGCTAACTACTTTTTCTATGATTTATCAGAATCTGGCTGGGGTCAAGATAATATTGATTGACCTGGAATGGGTTACTTACATTAATAAGTACGATATTTGTAGGTTCCAAGAAACATGGGCTACTTCTAGGGTGTGTGTTAATGGGTTTTCAACCTACAGTCAAGAAGCACTTCCTTCTGAGAGACACGGCGAGCTAGTAGAGGACTGCATACATTGATAAAGAATGACTGTCATTACATCTACACAGCCCAGACGATTGATTCCCCTGACTTATTGGTGGTTTCACTCAAATTTCCTTCAGGGCTGAAATTGGAAATAATAAATATATATGTTAGGTCAGCTACTGCTGGCAAGGTTTCACAAGTGCTATCCCCTTCTAGATGAATTAATCAAAATCCATCACGCAGATGCTAAGATAATAGTGACAGGAAATGTTAATACATCCTTTGAGCATTCACCTTATATTGAGGAGCTTACTAAGGTTGAAGACGAGCAATGGAATATTCCCCAGTTAGGAGAAAAAACGCTCTGTTCGTTTTCAGGCATAGCTCTTCAACTAGCTTCTATATTTGTGGGCCAGAGTCTCTGGGGTTACAATAGCAGGACTTGTTAAGATCATCTTAGACCGCTTACCTTAAAGCAAGGTTTTTATACCTCACATTAGGCTGTGGTCACAGCTGGAAGATATAAAAACTGATATTCGGACTGATATCGACCACAACTCTTTGCTTCTTTCTCTTTCGGGTGAAGCAGTAAGGAGGACTAATATTACTTACTAAACTGATGTACCTGAACCATTATTAATGACCAACTATAGAAGAGTATCCTGGCCACAAGTATTCTCAATTTTTCAGCTATCTGCAGAAATGTATGCCCTGTTAGTGAATTTGTTTTCGGGTTTCCAAGATGTTCCCAGTAATGCCATCCCAATTCTTGAGATTCTTAAACAATTTTTCCCCATGCTGCAAGCTACTTTTTAATTTTAGGCTGGTCACTTCACCAAAGGAGGTCAAATAGTTTAACTCCGTTTGTAAGATAATCGCAAGGACAAAAGGAAATGAGTTGAATGATTGTAATAAATAAAAATCCATTAGTCAAAACTTGAAATACAGTATAAACAATTATGTACACCAACTACACAAGTCGGGATAGTGCACCAGTCATAGTCCGTGGACCACTGGGCCCAAAATGCATGGGCGAGGCCCACACTCGATATCAGACTCCAAACGGAGAGAACACTGCAGGGGGCATCAGATCGAAATGAAACAGGCACCTCAAGGGGAAGGGGGGCACCTCTGCCAGATGAGTGCGCGACGCCAGCTCCACGAGGGGGCCATGTGCCCACTGCTGTATCCTGGGGAGTGCAAAGCCACAGTCTCTCAAGTCTCTCAAGTGGGTGGATTGCCCACTGCTCTATCCTGGGGAGTGCAAAGCCACAGTCTCTCAAGTCTCTCAAGTGGGTGGGTTGCCCACTGCTTTATCCTGGGGTGTGATGCTTGTGTGAGTGCCTGTGGGATGTGTGGTGCTTATGTTTGCCTGAGCCACCCTTGTGTGTTGAGGTGTGTGCATGCTGGTCTGATGGTGTGCTTGGGATAGGCTGAGGTACAGGGGATTGGGTCTGGGTGGAGGAAGTTGGAGGGGGGAGGCTGGACACAGGAACAATGGCTTCCATCAGTGCTGAGGCCAGAGCCTGAAATGCTCTCTGTCGGGCTGCCTGGCCAGAATGAATGCCCTCCAGGTATGCATTTGTTTGTTGCAAATGCCTCTCTACACCCTGGATGGCATTCAGAATTGTAGACTGCCCAACATAGAGGGATCTCAGGAGGTCAATAGCCTCCTCAATGAGGGCCGCAGGGCTGACTGGGGCAGGGCCTGAGGTGCCTGGGGTGAAGGAGATGCCCACCCTCCTGGGTGAGCGGCCACAGGACACACGCTGAGGGGCTGCTGGGAGGGAGGTGCTGGTAGAGGGGGTGGTGGCTGTACCTGTTGATGCGGGGGGCACAGAGGGGCCCGCCACCGCAAGGGAGCTCCAATCAGAGGAAGAGTCGCTGTCCCTGATGTTACTTCTGTCCCCGCTGTGGAGCTCCCCTCGCCCTCTGTCTCACTGGTGGCTTCAGACTCCGTTGTCTCGCCCTCCAGGGCCATGTGGGATGCAGCTCCCTCCTGCTCCGGTGCCACTGCTCCTCCGCCTGATGATGCTAATGCACACAAGAACAGGGAGACCACAAAAAGGTGGGGGGAGACAGAAGAAAGACATGTTCAGTGCATGCAATACCACTACCGTTGTCGGACACTATTAATCACAGGGACATGGGGTACAAGGCCTATGCCCGATTGCTGCACACATGGAAGTCACAGGAGCCTGACTTGGTGTAGTTGGCTTTTACCACCCGGTGGGGTTCGGGTGCCACATAGCCTGCCTCATGAAGGGACCTTGCCTAAAAACTCGCCCTGGCCTCGGGGAACCCACAGCCCACCTCCCCCACCCAGACACCTTGCAATGCACGCAGAGTCAGATGGATGTGACTGTACTCACCCCCTTGTGGCTGCTGTGATGCCCTCAAGCGCCCATCCAACTCCGGATAGGCCACCGACAGGATCCGGAACATCAGGGGGGTCATGGTGCGACAGGCACCCCTCCCACGTTGGGAGACCATCCCCAGCTGGGCCTCCGCCGTCTTCTTGCTCCAGCGGCGAATGTCATCCCATCTTTTACAGCAGTGGTTGCTCCGTCTGTGGTGGACCCCCAGGGTCTGGACGTCCTTGGCGATGGCACGTCAAATTTCCTTCTTCTGGTGGGTGCTGACCTAGAGGAATAGTACAGGGGAAAAGGAAAATCTTTAACCGTCCGGACCGTCACAGTCATTGACCCTCATTACCACCCTTGCCCTGACGCACATACACTCTCCGTCCGCTCATGCAGGCCTCAGTTCCCCCCGTATCTTCCATCCATATCACTCCAAACAGGCATTGGCCATACAACATGCTCACAGTGTACTCACCTGTTTGTCTGGAGGACCGTAGAGTAGCATATACTGTGGAAGGACCCCATCCACTAACTTCTCCAACTCCTCCGAAGTGAAGGCAGGGGCCCTTTCCCCAGACACATGAGCCATTGTTGCTTCAAGACTGAGGTCACAGCAGCACTTGCAGTGTAGGTCCTCTCCTGTCGAAGGTCAGGTATCAAGTGAGTGAACAGACAGAAAATGGCAGTCATGTCCGCGACGGTGCGTACAGTCACTGCCGGCGTACATCATCGTTGGCTCCTGGGACCCATAGGGTCCAATGTTAACCAATGCAGGACTGCACCGCGGTCTTCGGCCGCCTACCGCGATGGTGTACAATGCCAGCGCAGTTACCTCATATCCCCTTGTCCCACCTTACAGATCAGGCAGCCGCCATTTCAGGGGGCCACATGGCATTATTTTTAAATGCGTCACACCTATCTAGGCCTTGCATACACACAGTGACAGGCACATTGCGTATTGACAAATGTGTGCAATAATTATTTTTTTAATACCTCAGTGTTGGCTGACTCTCTGCTCGCTGTTCTCGTCCATAGGGCATGTCCGCTGGGGCAGGTGAGAAGATGGCAGCATCCTCTGGTGTACAGACCGCTGGTGGACCTGTTGACAATGGAAGAGAGACACGTAATAGTCACCTACAGACTTGATCGTACAACAATCCATGAACTGTGTGCCCAGTTGGAGCAAGACCTGATGTCAGCTATCCGCCATCCAACAGGAATGCCCCCTCTAGTGCAGGGCCTGTCAGTACTCCATTTCCTGGCAAGTGGATCTTTTCAAACTACAGTGGCCATTGCATCAGGGATGTCCCAACCTATGTTCTCAAACATGTTGTCCAGAGTGTTGTCTGCCCTGCTGAAACACATGCACAGCTACATCGTTTTCCCACAGGTGGAGGATTTGCCCACAGTGAAAGGTGACTTCTATGCCCTGGTACATATCCCCAACATCATAGGTGCCATTGATGGGACACATGTGGCATTGGTACCCCCCTCAGGAGTGAACAGGTGTACAGAAACCAGAAGAACTACCATTTAATGAATGTGCAGATGGTGTGTTTGGCCGACCAGTCCATCTCCCATGTGAATGGCAAGTTTCCAGGCTCAGTGCATGACGCTTACCTTTTGAGGAATAACAGCATCCCTTAAGTGATGGAGCAACTCCAGAGGCACCGTGTGTGGCTAATAGGTGAGGACAAATACCCTATACCATGTGAATAGTTGTCTGGGGTTGTCCCTAAGGGTTAGTGTGTGTCTAACAGTTGTCCCTCAACATTTGCAGGTGACTCTGGGTACCCCAACCTGTCATGGCTACTGACCCCAGTCAGAAATCCCAGGACAAGGGCAGAGGAACGCTACAATGAGGCACATGGGTGAACTAGGAGAGTGATCGAAAGGACCTTCGGCCTCCTGAAGGCCAGGTTCCAGTGCCTCCATATGACAGGTGGTTCTCTCTACTACTCACCAAAGAAGGTGTGCTAGATAATCGTGGCCTGCTGTATGCTGCACAACCTGGCTTTGCGCCGACAGGAGCCTTTTCTGCAGGAGGATGGTCCAGAAGGAGGTCTTGTGGCAGCTGTGGAGCCTGTGGACAGTGAAGAAGAGGAGGCAGAAGAAGAGGATATCGACAACAGAAACAACGTTATCCAGCAATACTTCCAGTGAGACATAGGTAAGATGTCACTGGCTCACACATCTCATACAATTGTTAGACCTATCATATGTCTGTCACTTTCACCCAGTGTATTGTCCCTGACTTGTCACTTTGCCTTTCCATTTCACAGATGTGGGTCCCACTGTGTGACCTCTGCTATATTACCTCATGCACTAGAGCTGTGTGATATAGGTATATTGACAATACAATCAACATTGTTATTTTCCTTAGTTATTGCAAATACACATTTGCGAAAGCACAGATACACTCCATAATGTTTTGGGATTCAAGGGTGTTTATTTCAGTGCAAGTTAGTGGAGGGGGTTGTAAAATGGGCAGGGGTGATGGTGGAGGATTGTCCATGGCATTGTCCAGTCTATTTGTTTCACAGGTGCATTGCCCAAAGGGGCATATGAAGTGGAGCTAGGGAAGTTGATGCATGGACAGGGTGACAAAGTGGGACAGAAGGATGACATTCAGGGTGGTCTCATTTCCTGGCGGGGGTCTTGGCATTGTTCTC
This sequence comes from Pleurodeles waltl, assembly GCF_031143425.1. Classification (NCBI taxonomy): domain Eukaryota; kingdom Metazoa; phylum Chordata; class Amphibia; order Caudata; family Salamandridae; genus Pleurodeles; species Pleurodeles waltl. The sequence continues at coordinate 139,117,584 of NC_090444.1, forward strand.
TGTCTTTGTCCTGGATCTCGGGGATCGTTTGCGGGGTGGTTCTCCATCTGCAGGGGGTGGGGTGCTAGTGTTGTTGTCCTGTGGCGGTGCCTCCTGTCCACTAGTGCCGGCCGAGGTGGTGGGCTTTTCATCATCCAGGCTAGTGTCACGGTCCCCTTGTTGTGCCACAGTGTCCCTCCTGGTGTTCACAAGGTCCTTCAGCACTCCTACAATGGTGACCAGGGTGGTGTTGATAGACTTCAGTTCCTCCCTGATCCCCAAATACTGTTACTCCTGCAGCCGCTGGGTCTCCTGAAATTTGGCCAGTACCATTGCCATTGTCTCCTGGGAATTATGTTACGCTCCCATAAAGTTTGGAGAGGGGAGAGGGCCTCGTGGAGAGTGGGATCCCTGGGCCTGTTCTCCCCCTGTCACAGAGCAGTCCTCCCAGTTCCCCTGTTTTCCTGTTCCTCTGTCCCCTGAACAGTGTGCCCACTGCCACTCCCCCCAGCTCCCTGATGTTCTTGGGGTGGTGGTTATGCATGGGTTCCCTGTAGTGGTGGACACACTGCTGCTTGACGTGTCCTGGGGACAGAGGGATGGGCCCGCTGGGTGGGTGCTGTGCTGGTGTTTCCTGAGGGGGAGTCTCTGTGGTGGCTTGTGCCAGTGTTAGGGGAACCGACTGTCCGGACGTCCCAGATGGGCTGGGCTGGTCATCTTGATCCACTTGGACAGAGCTGCTGTCATCACTGTGGGCCTCTTCTGTGGGGGGAGTGGACATGTCTGGAACCTCCTGTCCGGTGACGTTGGGTAGGGGTCCTGCAGGGGTGTAAAGGCATGATTATTGCACCTGTGTGTGCCATCGTGTGCAATGGATGGGTGACTCTGTACTCCAGTACTTGCATTCTTGTGTAGGACCTTGTTTTATAGTTGGTTTGAGGATCTGTGTGGGTATCTGTAGTGGACATGCTTTGGTGATGGGTGTCCATGCTTTGTTGTTGCATGCAGGGCTTGGTATTGGGATGTGTGGGTTGTGATAGTGGGGCATATGTGAGGTGTTGGAGTGATGGGGTGAGGGTGAGGGTGGGGTATGTGATAGCATGCAGGTAGGGTGGGTGATGTAATAGTTAAAAGTTGACTTACCAGAGTCCATTCCTCCTGCTACTCCTGCAAGGCCCTCAGGATGCAGTATAGCCAAGACCTGCTCCTCCCATGTAGTTAGTTGTGGGGGAGGAGGTGGGGGTCCGCCGCCAGTCCTCTAAACTGCAATCTGGTGTCTTGAGACCACGGAACGCACCTTTCCCAGTAGGTCGTTCCACCTCTTCTTGATGTCATCCTGTGTTCTCGGATGCTGTCCCTCTGCGTAGACCCTGTCTACGATTCTGCGCCATAGCTCCATCTTCCTAGCTATGGAGGTGTGCTGCACCTGTGATTCGAATAGCTGTGGCTCTACACGGGCGATTTCCTCCATCATGACCCTGAGCTCCTCCTCAGAGAACCTGGGATGTCTTTGCAGTGCCATGGTGTAGTGTGGGTGATGTGTAGGGTGGTGTGTGTTGTGATGTGTGAGGGGATGTGTTTGTATGTGTTGTGTGAGGTGCGTGGATGTTGTGTGGGTGCGGATGCTAGTATTGCTGATGGTGGTGTCTCTGTGCTTCTTTCTCAAATTTTATCGTAGGGGTTTGTGGGTGATGTGGGTGTGTGTTTTATATTGTATTGAGTGTGTGGGAGTGGTGTGTGTGTATGTGTATCAGGTGTGTGTATTTCGAATTGTCCACTGTGGTTGTGTTTTGTATATGTGTGTGCATTTTGAACGCGGCGGTGTGTACCACCAATGGAATACCGCGGTTGAAAGACCGCCGCATGGATTTGTGGGTCGGGATAGTGTTGGCGTATTCCTGTTGGCGTGACGCTGGAGGTTTTGTTATTGCCAGTTTATCACTGACATTTGGTGTGGCGGACTTGTGTGGGTGTCTGGATTTTGGCGGATTCCGGCCTGTGGGTCGTAATAGCTGTAGCGGAATTCTGGCGCCACAGCGGTGTGTTGGCGGTCTTCTGCACGGCGGTAAGCGGGATTTACCGCCAATGTTGTAATGAGGGCCTAGCACTTCCAATCAGGTTTTCAGGCCGTCTTTATTATATTGGAAATACATACTGTTGGGGAAGGAAAAGCTGTATGTGGCTTTGTTCCTAGAGAGTGTCTATGGAAAGCTTTGCTTGAGATGGGTGCCCTGGTGAACTTGGTTGAGCTCATTGCTAGTTTATGCAAGGGGAGCTTTGCACAGGTAGCAAGGGTGCACTCACCCATCATATTCCCATTTTGCTATGGGTACGGCAGGTATGCATCCTCACCCCTACTTTATTTACCCTGTAATTTAATGATGCAGTGCAGGTGCTTTTGAATTCTCAGAATGATTCACCCGCTCTTAATAACTAAAATATCCCTACTTTGCTTTTTGCTGACAATTCCTTACTTCTTTCAAAGTCTCTATTGGGCCTGCAGACCCTAATTAAAGATTTTGAGGAATTCTGTAGGTCCAGATGCCTTCAATGGAATACAGACAAAAATAAATGTATGGCGCTTGAGCCTGGGGTTATCAAAAGTTGTTCAATAAGAGTAGGAACTGAATTACTTGAAAGAGTTTGTAGCATTGATTATCTGGGTGTCATGATGGAAAGCAACACTCAGTGGACACATCCCAAAATATACACAGGTGTATTAAAACAATTACAACAGCCCCAAATGATGTCAAAATTCAAATATAAGGTGGCCAAAAACCCTGGCCTCATGTGTTAGATCACTCATAGCTATAGCAGGGACATATTACAAAATGCAATCAGTGAGGTATGATCATTGAAGGAAGTATACACATAGGGGGTCATTCTGACCTTGGCGGTCCATGACCGCCATGGCGGAGTGCGGCGGAAGCACCGCCAACAGGCTGGCGGTGCTTCCTGGGCGATTCTGACCTCGGCGGTAAAGCCGCGGTCGGAAAAGGGGAGCCGGCGGTTTCCCGCCGGTTTCCCGCTGGCCCAGGGAACCTGACATGGTGGCGCTGCTAGCAGCACCGCCATGGGGATTCCGAGCGCCTTCCCGCCAGCCTGTTTCTGGCGGTGTCCACTGGCATGGGCAGTGCAGGGGCCCCCTAACAGGGCCCCACAAAGATTTTCACTGTCTGCTGTGCAGACGGTGAAAATCGCGACGGGTGCCACTGCACCCGTCGAACCCCTTCAACTCCGCCGGCTCCATTCCGAGCCGGCTTCATTGTTGAAGGGGCTGTCCCGCTGGGCCGGCCGGCGGTCTTCTGGCGGTCGCCCGCCGGCCCAGCGGGAAAGCCGGAATGGCCGCCGCGGTCTTTTGGCGGGAACCGCTTGGCGGGCGCCGACCGCCGACCGCCGCGGTCAGAATGACCGCCATAATGTTGGCACATGACTGTCTGGTCCATTGCTGTGATTGGGCATCCTTTGCCTATGTACCATTCCTACTAATTGTGTCAGAAGGGCACCATTGTCAGAAGTCTCATGCATGAGGACATCATCATGGCTGCCACATGCTTACATCTCATACTCAATACTGTGTCACACTGGAAAGGTAGCTAACACACACAGGCATTCAACATGCATTAGGGAAATTGTGGTGTAACATTACACATGGCTATGTACATTACTCACTAACCACGGGGAATAACCCTGCAACAGCTGACAAGAGTTAATTTCTGCAAATCATGTGAGATGTATGATGGACACAAATGCATCACAGAAAAGCTGTGACGCATCAGTGAGCAACATTCATGTGAGATGCCTTACCCAGCTCTGTATCAAACCCTTACATAGACATATCCTATGATGCATAATAGTAGACAGTGCGCTGTCTACCCCTTTCCTACTGTAACATTAGGGATCATCTACCTGTTTGTGTGAAGTTACACCCACCTGGGGAGTAACAGCTGATCATAAAAATTCAAATGTTAGTCATGCTGTGGTATAGGACTGAGGGGAATCCACAGTATGTACCAGGTCCAGAGTCCAAATGGATGTGTACACATATTGGCAATATATGACCCAAGTAAACCAATGTGGGCACAGAACAACTGTGACACATGACACTTCCCACATACTCAGATGTAACATTTAGTTCCTTTCTCATTCACCTGGTAAGTGACCGAACATGAGTTAGGACTGCACTGACCCCCTTGTGGCTCCTGTGCTGCCTTCAAAAGCCCATCCAAGTCAGGGTAGGCCACCACCAATATGCAGGCCATTAGGGGGTCATGGCCTGACAGGCACCCCATCCTCGTTGGAAGCACAGCCCCAGCTCTGCCTCCTTGATCTTCCTGGCCCAGAGTCTCAGCGTCTCCGGTCCTTCCACCTCTTTCAACAGTGGGGGGGTCCACATGCTGTGGACCCCAGGGTTTGCACCTTCTTCGTGATGGCATGCCAAATCCCCTTCTTCTGACGGGTGTTGACCTGCAGGGAAGCAGAAGATAAGAAATACAATCATGTTCACAGGTCCCACGCAAGAACAGCCAGTGCCATATTCTACTAATCGCAACAAGTCAATGGGAACTTGTCCAGAACATCCTGTCAACCTGTGGCACATAGTAGTTATTGGATAGAAGGAAATCACTGCATACACTCACCATAAGGGTGCCCATCACACACCTTGGCTACACATGTGTATCATTTCCATGGTGGGTCATAGAACACTCATTGAACACTTTACATGTTGTCTCTGGAGTTAAAACCCTTCTCCTCATGTAGTTACATGCACAGTAACTCTACAACGTATGCACACTGATAGCACCTACAGGGATTAAATTACACAATCTAACTTTTAACCCATACGCTGGGGCAGGACTAACTAATGTTGGAAGTAAGCAACTTAAACAGATCTGCACATGGTGCTCTTACCTGCTCCTCTGGTGCAGCATAGAGCTGTCCATACAGTGGAAAGACCTCCTCCACAACCTTCTCCAGCTCTTCCTGGCAGAAGGCAGGGACCCTTTCACCTGTGGGACATGGCATGATTGCTCCCGGAGGCAGTACACAGCAACTCAGATCGTAGAGGTCTTGCTGGCAGCAGTGTCAGGAGTCAAGTAAGAGATTCAGTAGGAGATGGTGGTGACATCTGCCACGTATGCAACCGTCACCGCCAGCGGACACAGTTATTGGCCCAGGACCGCAACAAGCAGCAATGTTATCCAATGACTATGTCTACCATGGTAGCCAGTGCCTACCACTATGCAGACTTCTGCCAGCAGTGGCGGTCATTTTCCATTGTCTAGTGGAGTAGGTCAGGCAACTGCAATTTTAATCCCTTTATATGGTAGGGAAATAGATTTTTTGAAGCGTCACAATATGTTGAAAACAGTACTCCATCCTACACATTTGTGTTGACCTTGACTACAAATATGTGTATTTAATGATAGATGGGCCATGTTATTATGTTGGCATGCTAATCTCAAAGAATTCGAGGGGGATACTGTCACCACCCTCTCGGCCATGGGTAGACATGTGTTTTGGGCAATTGACCACAGCCAATGTCTGATGTTAATTTTACATACTGATGCTGTGGTATGATGTCAGGGATTATCTATTTTTTAGACAATGAGAAGAAAGGTCAGTATGGTGCCACCGATTCCATTCGTATGTTGTGTACGACAAGTTTTCACTGTTTCAATTGGAATGTCAATGTTTTTATGTGACACATGTATTGTCACGTACAAATGACACAATGATTGATGGAAATACTTTCTTATTTCCTCTCACATAGTTACCCTGGAATTAGAAGAGTCAGATGGATTCCTGTGTATCGTCCACTGACAGATTTGCAGATGATGGAGAATCGTCATGTGATACAAACCTATCACCTGGATAGGCAGATATTCAAGAATCTCTCTGTCGTCAGTGGGAGCCAGATCTAATGCCTGCCATCAGTCATCCAAATAGCATGCCACCTATTGGGCAAGTCATGTGTGTGCTGCATTTCCTTGCTACAGGTTCTTTCCAAACTACAGTGACACTAACTGCTGAGATGTCCCAGCCTATGCTCAGTCTTGTCTTGGATGATGTACTATCTGCATTGTTTAAACACCTGGACAGCTACATCAGTTTTCCTAAATGTGAGTATTTTTCCCATGTGAAGGCAGAATTCTATGGTTTGGCACAAATCCCACATGTAGTGGGATCCATAGATGGTACGCATGTAGCCTTGGTGCCTCCCAATGGCCAGGAACAGGTCTATCGTAACATGAAAAACCTCCTTTCCATAAATGTCCAGGTAGTTTGTTTGGCAGACCTCTACATCTCCCAAGTATGTGCCCGGTACCCCAGGTCAGTTCATGATGCCTTCATCATGTGGAAAAGCGCGATTCCCCAGCTGATGACACAACTGTACCCAGAGAGGGCCTGGTTGGTTGGCAAGTCACATATGTCATGTGTGTTAGTATGCTATGCCTGCTGCCTCATGTGATGATGCCCTGAACATATATTTGTACCTATGTTTCATTCCCTTATAGGGGACTCTGCATACCCAAACTATCCCTGGTTGTTGATACTAGTGAGGAACCCAACCATGCCAGGGGAAGTCAGATTTAACTAGGCTCATGGAAGGAAGGCATGCAGTGGAGTGGGCTTTTGGGTGCCTGAAGGCAACATTTTGCTGCATCAGTAAGTCTGGTGGAGCCCTCCTCCACTCACATGCTAGAGTGTGTCAACTCATTGTGGCTTTCTGCCTGCTCCACAACCTTGCCCATAGGTGAAGAGATACCATATATCATAGATGAGTGGGAGCTAGGAGTGCCACCGGGTGAGATTGCAGAAATGCCAAGTGAGGATGACAGTGATGTGGATGAAGGTGGAGACATGCAGGTTGATCTCATCAATCAGTACTTCACCTGAGTGTTATTATGTAATGATCTGTGATTTCACTGATTCTTAGGGGTGCTATGTGGTTCATAGTTGTATGTGAAGTGTCTCTGTGTGATCATCTAACAGGTCATTTGATGCTATGCAGTAGGCAGAAGTTTTCTAGGTTTTACTGACTTGCACTTGTGACCTTCATGAGGAAAACACTTGTTTGGGGCATTGCAAAGCACAGTCTGAGTTAACTGACAAATTGTAATGGAAATGTGTAAGTCATGTAAGCCTTCACCTGGCTAACAATCTTGTGTCACACATTTTCCTTCCAGGTGTCTTCACTATGCCATCCTCATGTAGACATAGCTGAGTTGTTTCATTGGAAGATGGCTGGAGCTGGTCTGACATGTGAAGTGGACATGAATTGATGCATGTACTGTGTTAAAACTAATTGAGGTTTATAAGTCCCATACCCAGGCTGCCAGGGCAGTGAGGGGCAGAGACCTGTGCTACACAATGGACTTGTTTGCCATGGTAAGTGGGTACAATAGTATAATTTTTATTATGTTGTGTCCCTGTCACATGTAATCCAGTGCTAAACATTACCTCCACCTTCACATTGTGTTGCCAATTATCCTGTGTGGCTGGTATGTAGCTGTCATTGTGTTCCCTCATTGCAGGCCTCAGTGATTGTTCCACAACACTGACATAGGTGTGTCACATGCCTACAGATGTCTGGCCATAACCTCTAACTAGGGACTGCAGTACTGTTCTCTGTCTGTGTAATGGGGTATGTAGTTTTGTTAGGCATGGTGTAGGTATGTGATAGGGTGAAGCTGATGACAATTTCAACCATTCTGTTGGCCATTTCAGTCCGACACAGCCTGACATGTCCATGACTTCAGTGACCAGTGGGATGGCACAGTACTTGCAGATACCTAAGCAAAAGTATATATTTTTTTGGACAGACTTGACTATGACACACCTGACAATTGTGCTGCCTGTGGGCTGCACAGTGTAATGAAAATGCTTATTAGAATATGTCAACTTGGGTCTTTGTGTTGTTAGTGATCCTCAGCACGGCATTACCTGTGACATGTCCCTCATGACATCAATGTCGTATGTTTGAATCAGGAGCATGTAACACATTTCACAAACATCCACTCACATTGGTAAAAAATGCTCAGGATACCTTACAGTGCTTTAATAGTGTTAATTTTCTTGTGCACAGGATATTGGGCAGAATGTGTGTGAAAAAAATAAAGTCAAACAGTGAAGGGATCAGTCATGGTGGATGTGATCATCAGAGTAGCAGTCACAACACTTGTAGTCCGAAGCCCAGTCTGCCCCTATCATGGAAAATGGAAAGTGGTTTAAGAAAAGTCAGCAGGGTGCATCTGTGGCAGACAAAGGGGTTCAATCAGTCAGAGGTTACTTCCTGGCAATGGATGGTGTCTTGGCATCTGCACCTCCTGGATGTCTTGGTGGACACCCAGGCTGGTGGGGGGGTTCTCCAGCTACAGAGGCAGGGGTGTCTGAGACAGGGCCTCGCTTCCACTGGTTACTACAGAGGGAGTAGGGGCTAGTGTAATTTGGGCAATGGAAGAGGTGTTGTGTTGTTGTCTATCCCTGCTCAGAGTGTAGTTCATGTCCCTCAGCACCCCTGTGAAAGAGGCCATGTGGCTGAATGACGACCACTGTTACATGACCTCCTGGTGGTCATCCCTCTGCATCTGTTTCATCCCACCAGCATGGCAAGTACCTGGCCCATCAAGCCATGGGAGTGTTTTAAGCTCCCAGAACTTGGGAAATAGTGTCTTTGCCAGAACTGTCCCTAGCAGCCTCATGGTGCTGACCCACACCATCCCTCCCACACCCACTACCCCCACGCGCCTGTGCCCTTGGCGCAGTTTGGCCACTCCCACTAGTGCCAGTTCTATCATTGTCAGAGATTTGGAGTTGTGACTCTGGTACCTGGACTTGGGGGCACAGGATGGTAGAAACTGTCCTCGGGAAAGAGGTCTGGGGGCGACTGGTTGCCTATGATGTTGATGCAACAGGGCTGGGAGGAGTCGATGAGGGCAGGGTGAGGCTAAGAGTTGTCATCTGGCCAGGCTCCCCAGATGGGCTAGATTCCTCCTTAATGTCCACACATCCAGGAGTGGTGTTCTCACTGAGGTCTTCATGCAAGGGATGAACTGGCAGTCTCAGGAGTGGTTTGAATGGTCCCAGGGGCAGGTAGACCTGTTGAAGATGTGAAACAGACTGTTACTTGTTGTATTGTGACATGCCATCCTTTTCTAACAGTTAGTTATGCTTTGGGCCATGTACAGGTTGGCATTGCTTGATGCTCTTCTGTGACAGGGATCTCAACTTTCAATATCACGGTGCTGCCCTTTGGGATACAGAGGATTTTATTTCAGGTCACCTTGCTACAGGATGCCTGGGTATCTTGACCCTTGGATGTCTGTTCATAGACCCTTATCCAGGCAGTAGTGGATCATCATTGGTTTCATGCTACCTCCCAGTTAGGTAAACTACATTTTTGAGTTGACAACTGCATATTGTCATGTGGACATTGATGTGGACATCAGATTTGGACTGACCATTCTACCTGGCTATATGATTACACCAAGTACAACACACTGCATAAATATGAAATTCCCCTAGGGGAGTACAGTTCTATGGGTGATGGGAGGTAGAAGGGCCAGAGTAGCAGAAGACACAGTTGTAGCAGTGTGTAAGTAGTTTTGTATTAGCAGCTGTCCATTGCATCGTTGTCCTTGCTGTCCTATATCCACAGTGTATACTGATATGATCCATTCATTTGAGTATACACCATTGTTAAGTTTCTGAGCATGGCTATTACAAATTGGTGCACAGTTAGTGTTTTGGTTATAGTGAAACAATGCCTGCTGGGAGTTGTAGTGCTATCAGTCCTTGCAATACCTACACCACACCCAGATACTGTACCCCAGGTAAGTTATCTCCACATGTGAGATGACAGACAGGGATCTTAGGACAGCTGTACACAGAGGTAGTGAGTGGTGCGACAGTGAAGTTGCCAAAAGATGATCAGTGAGCATCCATGCCAATACATTTAGGTGACATTGTTGGTGTATATACTTACCCAAGTCCATTCCCTGAGGTATTCCTGTCAGTCCCTCAGGATGCAGGCTGTTCAAGACCTTCTCCTCCCATGGTGTGAGCTGTGGGGGAGGAAATAGGGGACCATTACCAGTCTTGTGTACCACCAGCTGGTGCCTGACAGCCATGGAATGAACCTTCCCATTCAGGTCGTTCCACTTCTTCCTGATGTTGTCCTTGGGGGTGGGTAGCTGCCTACAGAATTGACCCTGTCGACTATCCTTTGCCAAATTTCTATTTTCCTAGCACTAGTGGTCTGCTGGATTTTTGCTCCAAATAGTTGTTGCTCTACTCTGATAATTTCATCCACCATGACTCTTAACTCGTCATCTGTGAAATGGTGGTGGGATGCAAGACAAATGTTAAGAGATGGGGTGTAAATGCTGTGTGGTGACGGGTTAAACACTATGACATGGGGTGTGGAGGTGCTATTGTGTATGGTGGATGTATTGTGCGGGTGTGGGATATGTGGTTGAAAAAGTTTGAGGAGTGCCTATTCTTTGCTTTGGGTATTGTTTCTTGCCACTATGTGTCAGTGTGTGGCGTAGTAGTTGCGAAGTATTGTGGTTTGTGAAGGCAAGTATTTTATAGTGTGGTTTGTAGGTGTGTGTATGTGTGTCAGTTGTCTTGTTTTTAAATCCATCCAATATGGTGTTTTGTTGTACGGGAATGACCGCGGACTGCTGAGGTTCGGACCACCTATGGAGGACCGCTATTGAAGAACTGCCAATGTGATTTGTGACTCGTAATAGGTTCAGTGGTAGGTTGACGGGTTGGTAGTGCTGGTGGTTAGACCGCCTATTTCCTTCCCTCCCAAGTCCTGGCGGTGTCATTTTTTTGACTGGGTTTTGGTGGTCCTGGCTGTGTAACTCATAGTCCCTCATTACAACATTGGCGGTAAAATCGTAGGGGTGCTGAAGGAAGTACTCAACACCAGGAGGGACACTGTGGCACAACAAGGGGCCCCTGACACTAGCATGGACGATGAACTGCCACCACCTCCGCCAGTGCTAGTGGACAGAAGGCAACGCCACAGGACCACCACACCAGCACCCCACCCCCTGCAGAGGGAGAACCACCTCACAAACGGTCCCTGAGATCCAGGAACAAGACAGAGAACGATGCCAAGACCCCCGCCAGAAATGAGACCACCCTGATTGTCATCCTACATCATTAAACTGCCCCAGCTCCACTTTCCATGCCCAATGCACCTGTGAGACTAATAGACTGGACTCTGCCATGGACATTCCTCCACCATCACGCCTCACCATTTTACAATCCCCTCCAATACTGAGCACTTAAATAAACACCCTTAAAGCACAAAACAATCTGGAGTCTGTCTGTGATTTCGGAATACTGTATTAGCAATAACTGTTGCAAAAAGCTCTTTTATTTGTAATGTCAACATACCTATGTCACACAGCTCTAGTCCATGAGGAATCAAAGCAGATGACACATTGTGGGACCCAGATCTGTGAAATCGTAAGGGAAAGTGACAACTCAGTGACCATACACTGGGTGAAAACGGCAGACAGTAGAGAGGCAGTAGTGTTTAAGTACATGTAGTAGGCAGCTCTGTATTCTTACCTGTGTTTCACTGGAAATATTGCTGGATCACTGAGTCCCTGTTGTCCATGTCTTCTTCCTCTGCTTCCTCGTCTTCACTGTCCACAGGCTCCACAGCTGCAACAACACCGCCATCTGGACCATCCTCCTGCAGAAAAGGCACCTGTCGTCGCAAAGCCAAGTTGTGAAGCATACAGCAGGCCACGATGATCTGGCACACCTTCTTTGGTGAGTAGAATAGGGATCCACCTGTCATATGGAGGCACCGGAACCAGGCCTTCAGGAGGCCGAAGGTCCACTCGATCACCCTCCTAGTTCGCCCATGTGCCTCATTGTAGCGTTCCTCTGCCCTTGTCCTGGGATTCCTCACTGGTCAGTAGCCATGACAGGTTGGGGTAACCAGAGTCACCTGCAAATGGCGAGGGACAACTGTTAGACACACACTAACCTGGAGGGATATCCCCAGAGCCACACAACCATTCCCACTGACTAGCTTCCAGGTGCTCACCTAATAGCCACACACGGTGCCTCTGGAGTTGACCCATCACATAAGGGATGCTGCTACTCCGCAGGATGTAGGTGTCATGCACAGAGCCAGGGAACATGGCATTCACATGGGAGATGTACTGGTCTGCCAAACACACCATCTGTACATTCATAGAATGATAACTCTTCCGGTTTCTGTACACCTGTTCACTCCTGTGGGGGGGACCAAAGCCACATGGGTCCCATCAATGGCACCTATGATGTTGGGGATGTGTCCCTGGGCATAGAAATCACCTTTCACTGTAGGCAAATCCTCCACCTGAGGGAAAACTATGTAACGCGGCATGTGTTTCAGAAGGGCAGACAACACTCTGGACAATACGTTGGAAAACATAGGCTGGGACATCCCTGATGCCATGGCCACAGTTGTTTGAAATGACCCACTTGCAAGGAAATTGAGCACTGACAGCACCTGCACTTGAGGGGGGATTCCTGTGGGATGGCGGATAGCTGACATGAGGTCTGGCTGCAATTGGGTACACAGTTCCTGGATTGTGGCACGGTCAAGTCTGTATGTGATTATCACATGTCTTTCCTCCATTGTCGACAGGTCCACCAACGGTCGGTACACCGGAGGATGCTGCCATCTCCTCACATGTCCCAGCGGACGGTGCCTATGAAGGACAACAGCATGCACAGAGTCAACCAACTCAGAGGTATGTACCCACAGCTTACACAGAACACCATTCACTATCTAAAATGTGGCCTGTATGTGTGTTGAGTCTAGGCTTAGGTATGTGTGACGCAGTTGAAAATTTAGCCATGTGGGCCCCTGAAATGGTGGCTGCCTGACCTGTAAAGTGGGAAAATGGGATGTGAGGTAACTGCGCTGGCGTTGTACACCATCGCGGTAGGCAGTCGAAGACCGCGGCGCAATGCTGCATTGGTTAACATTGGACCCTATGGGTCCCAGGAGCCAATGACGATGTACGCCGGTGGTGAAGGTACGCACCGCCACGGACATGACCGCCATTTTCTATCTGTTCAATCACTCGATACCTGATCTTCAACAGGAGAGGACCTACACTGCAAGTGCTGCTGTGACCTCGGTCTGGAAGAGACAATGGCCCGAGTGTCTGGGGAAAGGGCCCCTGCCTTCACATCGGAGGAGTTGGAGAAACTCGTGGATGGGGTCCTCCCCCAGTACACGCTACTCTACGGTCCTCCAGACAAACAGGTAAGTACACTGGGACTTTGCTGTATGGGCTATGCCTGTGTGGAAAAGGGTGGATGTAAGAAGGAAGGGAGGAGAGTGCAGCGTGCATGAAACAACGGTGAGTGCATGTGCCACATGCCAAGGGTAGGTCTGGGGGCCAATCACTTTGACGGTGCAGTTGGTAATAACTTTCTATTCCCCCTGTACAATTCATGTAGGCCAGCGCTCACCAGAAAAAAGATATTCCGCGTGCCATCGCCAAGGAGGTCCGGACCCTGGGGGTCTACCACAGACGGAGCACCCACTGCCGGAAAAGATGAGAGGACATTTGCCGCTGGAGCAAGAAGACGGCGGAGGCTCAGCTGGGGATGGCCTCCCAATGTGGGAGGGGTGCCTGTCGCACCATGACCCCCCTGATGTTAGGATCCTGGCGGTGGCGTACCCGGAGTTGTATTGGCTCTTGAGGGCATCACAGCAGCCACAAGGGGGTGAGTATACTCGCATTCTGCTGATTTTGCACGCAGTGGAGGAGTCTGGGTGGGGTAGGTGGGCTGTGGGTTTCCCTAGGCCAGGGTGAGTTCCGTAGGCAAGGTCCCTCCGTAAGGCAGGTCATGTGGCACTCCACTGCACCTCTGTAGAGTGCCAAGTACACCTAGTCATGCCCGTGTGTCTTTCATGTGTGCAGATGTCGTCCATAGCGTAGTAGGCCATTTCCCAGGAATTGAACAGTGGAGCCCAAGAGCGCGGAGTAGTGCAGGGGGCTTGTGTGTCTGTCGTGGCCGCCAACGGTAGCGGTAATGCATGCACTCAACATGTCTTTCTTCTGTTGTTCCCCCCCCTTTTTGTGGTCTCCCTGTTCTTGTGTTCATTAGCATCATCAGGCGGAGGAGCAGTGGCACCGGAGCACGAGGGGGCTGCATCCCACATGGCCATGGAGGGCCACACTATGGAATCGGACTTCACCAGTGGGACGGAGGGCGAGGGGAGCTCCACGGCGGGGACAGGAGCTATACCAGTGACACGGACTCGTCCTCTGATTGGAGCTCCCTTGTGGTGGCGGCAACATCTGTGCCCCCCCATCTACAGGTACAGCCGCCACCCCCCTTCCAGCACCGCCCTCCCAGCAGCCCCTCAGCCTTTGCCCCGGGCCCGCTCACCAGGGAGGGTGGGCATCACCTTCGCCCCACGCACCTCAGGCCCTGCCCCAGTCACCCCTGCTGCCCTTAGTGAGGAGGCCATTGACCTCCTCAGGTCCCTCACTGTTGGGCAGTCTACCATTTTGAATGCCATCCAGGGTGTAGAAAGGCAGTTGCAACAAACCAATGCATTCCTGGAGGGCATTCATTCTGGTCAGGCGGCCCTTCAGCGAGCTTTTCAGACTCTGGCCTCAGCACTGATGGCAGCCATTGTCCCTGTGTCTAGCCTCCCCCTCCAACTTCCTCCACCCAGACCCAATCCCCTGTACCCCAGTCTATCCCAAGCACACCTACAGACCAGCATGCACACACGTCAACACACAAGGGAAGCTCAGGCAAACATAAGCACCACACATCCCACAGGCACTCACGCAAGCATCAGACACATGCAGACACACCAACATCCACTGCCTCCACTGTGTCGCCCTCCTCCTCGTTTCCCTCCTCCCTCTCAGTCTCGTCTACACTCACACCTGCATTCACTACCTCTACAGCCACTATTACCATCACCAGCACACCCACCACCACACCCCGCTCATGTGCAGTCACCACCCCCACTACCATTCACACGTCCACTGTGTCCTCTCCCAGTGTGTCTGTGACGCCCCCTCCCAAGATACACAAACACAGGCACACACCCACCCAACAGCCATCCACCTCACAACAGCCTCCAGCGCATGCACCTTCACCCAAAGTCACCAAACGGACACCTCCTACAACCTCAACCTCTTCCTCCACTCCCAAACCCCCTCCAGCTACCCGTCCCAGTGTCTCCCAAAAACTTTTCCTGCCCAACCTTGAGCTCTTTCCCACACCTCCCCCACCCGTCCGTCTCCTAGGTCCTGAACTAGCACCTCAGCCACAACATCTCCGGGACCAGTGGTGCCTGTAGTCACCGGAATCTGAAGTGCACCGGCCACCAGGGCAGCCAGTGTGGCACGGAGCCACAGCACAGACAGTCCCCCACCTGTGAAGCATCAGAAGTTGGCCAGTGCCCGGTGGGAGAGGGGGAAGACTCCAGCCACCAAAGGCGCTCCCAGGGGTACAGGTGGGAGTGTGGAGTCAGCTGCGACACCTTCAAAGGTGGGGAAGGGCCACAAGAATGTCAGGAAGTCTGGGAAGAGCAGCACGGCGGAGAAGACCGCCATCATCCTCGCTGCCCAGGAGTCCACCGCCACCAGCCCTGCTGCCCAGGAGGCCACCACCAGCACCATCCCTGCTGCCCAGGAGGCCACCGCCAGCACCAGCCCTGCTGCCCAGGAGGCCACCGCCAGCATCAGCCCAGCTGCCCAGGAAGCCACCGCCAGCACCAGCCCAGCTGCCCAGGATGCCACTGCCAGCACCAGCCCAGCTGCCCATTAGGCCACCGCCAGCAAATGCCCCCCTGGTCCATGAAGGACCGCCAGCATCTGAGTCACTGCAAAGGAGACCGCCGCTCCAAGCACCGCTGAACAGGGCACCGCCATCTCAAGCACCGCTGAACAGGGCACCGCTGTTTCAAGCACCGCTGAACAGGGCACCGCCGTCTCAAGCACCGCTGAACAGGGCACCGCCGTCTCAAGCACCGCTGAACAGGGCACCGCCATCTCAAGCAATGCTGGCCCATGAGCGCCAAGGGCCCTGACGCTACTGAGTCCGTCACCGGCAGAATGAAGCACTCTGGGCACCATGCTCCCTCCAGAACCAGTGGAGACTGTCATTCACTACCTCTGTCCTTAGCAGGATGAAGCACTCTGGGCACCATGCCCCTCCAGAACCAGTGGAGACTGTCATCCACTACCTCTGTCCTTAGCAGGATGAAGCACTCTGGGCACAAAGCCCCCTCCGGAACCAGTGGAGACTGTCATCCACTACCTCTGTCCTTAGCAGGATGAAGCACTCTGGGCACCATGCCCCCTCCAAAACCAGTGGAGACTGTCATCCACTTGAGAGACTGTGGCTTTGCACTCCCCAGGATTGAACAGTGGGCAAACCACCCACTGTAGAGACTTGAGAGACTGTGGCTTTGCACTCCCCAGGATTGAACAGTGGGCAACCCACCCACTGTAGAGACTTGAGAGACTGTGGCTTTGCACTCCCCAGGATTGAACAGTGGGCAACCCACCCACTGTAGAGACTTGAGAGACTGTGGCTTTGCACTCCCCAGGATTGAACGGTGGGCATGTGGCCCTCTCGTGGATTTGGCGTCGTGCACTCAACCGGCTTAGGTGCCCCCCCCCTTCCCCTCCCCCTGAGGTGCCTGTTTTATTGATATCTGATGCCCCTGCAGTGTTCTCTCTGTCATGGTCGGGGATCTTGTGTGGGCCTCGCCCATACCGTGTGGGCCCAGTGTTCCACTGACTTAATTGGAGCACTACCTGGACTACTATGCTTGGTATATATTTTGTACATGGTGTATATATATATTTTTGCCTACTTGCTTTTAATATATTACAATGGTTACACTCATTTTCTATTGTCTTTGCATTCTTCTGGGGGGGGTTGGGGGGTGTAACTGTGATGTATCATGCTGTATTAGTGTGTGTGTGTTGTAGTGGTTGGGGGTGGGGGTGTTGCGTGTTGCATGTGTGTGTTCCTGTTTTTTCCCTCCCCCCTCCCCTGTGTCGTAGGTGGAGTACTCACCGTGGGCTTCGCCGCCGGCATTCGTGCTCCTGGTAGAGGAGCAGGAAGACAATCGCAGGGAGTATGTGGAGTTCCGGGTCCATGGCGTCCTCGTGGGGTGTGTAGAGGTGAGCGTTTTCCCTTCGAAGTCCTGTTTCCGCCGTGTTTTTATCTGCGGTGAATCGGTCCCGGAAAAAGTGGCGGATTGGTAGGTTGTGATACTGTGGGTGTTACTTTGTCCTCCGCCTGTTTGTTGGCGGTGACCGCCGCGCTGTTTGTTTGTACCGCCGTGGCGGTCGGAGTGTTAAAGTGGCTGTCTTTGTTGGCAGTTTCCGCCACGGTCGTAATTGCAAAATTTTTACCGCCGGCCTGTTGGCGGTCTTACCACCACTTTAACACCGACCGCCAGGGTTGTAATGACCACCCTTGTCTTTTGGCGGCTGCCACCATGTCTGTCTGGCAGTCTGGTGGTCAGACCGCTAAACTCGTAATGAGGCCCCTAGTTTCAAGAGGAAGAGCGTTTTTCTTTTCCCAATAACTTTGGCACTGTTTCACGAATCTTCACAAAGTTTTCAAACCTTATCCTTTAGTTGATTCAGTTGCTGTCTAGAAAGATTCAAGATGATTTGTCAAGTGGAGGCAGAGAAAAATGGGGGGTCGCAAGACGCATTTTTCCCATTTATTTTTCCATAAGGTCTTTAGACATGCCTATAGCCCAAACTGCTGAACGCAGGTACACTGAGGGGCATATTTATAATGCCCTAGCGCCACCTTGTGCCACTATAGTGTCATAATTTTTAACATAAATGTGGCCTAGCGAGGCTGAAATGCCTGTGCCGTATTTGCAGGGTGGCGCAATGCATGCATTGCATCACCCTGCAACCCTTTGCGCTACATCATGCCTGTGCCAGGCATAATGTATGCAAAGGGGGAGTTCCGCCATTAGGGGAGCCCGAAAAATGGTGCAATGAAATCTATGAAATTTCCTTGCACCTGAGCAGGCGTTAAAAGGGGGCTTCCATTCTTTAGAATGGAGCCCTATATACTCTGCAGGAGTAGCGCCAATATTTTGGCGCTACTCCTGCAGAGTACATAAATAGCATCATGTGAAATACTGTAATGCTATTGCCCCTACCCTGTGCCATGGTGCGCCATATTTTAAATAGGAAGCACACATGGTGGCCTGTGGGGGATGCTAATGGGTGCAGGGAAAGTGGCCCTGCTCTTGGTGCAGCGCCACTTTCCATAAATATGCCCATAAATGTGGCAGAAAACTAGATCCTGTTGCACCAATTGTGCATTTTATGATGTGGTGTAAATTCTTACAGGAGTTTTGGCTATATCAGAGTTTAAAACATTTTGTAAAACAGAAATGAACCAATTTGTGTCATCATGAAATATTCCAAACAATCCAATCAGATGAGATATTTTTTGAAGAGAAGGTGGGATATATTGAGAGGGGTCTCTATTTTGAAATACAAGGTAGGGACACAGCCATCTATTTCTTTTCAAAGAGATACATCTTTGAGAGATCTGTTGGTTCACAGTTACTTGCCCCTTAAATCACAGAATTGTTTGGAACAGGGAAGTAGATTCAGATGCTGTTACAAATGTAAAGCATTCAAATATAGTCAAAACACAAAGGAGATTCTCGTAGACCATATACACAAGAGGTGGAAAATCACTAGGCTAATTCCATGTAGAAGAGAATTTGTGATATATGCATTATGTGCCCCTGTAATAAATGGTTCACAGGGTCTACTATCTTCCGGGTGTAGAAACATGTCTCAGAACATTGGCATGCCATAATTAATTATAATCAGAGTTATGGCACAGCTAACCATTTTAATGGATTGAAAACAAGCTAAATTTGTGGGTATTGAGGCCCGTATTTATACTTTTTGACGCTAAACTGCGCTAACGCAGTTTAGCGTCAAAAAGTTTAGCGCCGGCTAACGCCATTCTGAAGCGCTATGCGGGCGCCGTATTTATTGAATGGCGTTAGCCGGCGCTAGCAGACCGGCGCTGCCTGGTGTGCGTGGAAAAAAAACACGTACACCAGGCAGCGCCGGCGTTGGGGAAAATGGCGTTAGGGCGTCTTAAAATGGGGCAAGTCAGGTTGAGGCAAAAAAATCGCCTCAACCCGATTTGCGCCATTTTTAACGACGCCCAGATGCCATTTACATGACTACTGTCTTAGTAAAGACAGGAGTCATGCCCCCTTGCCCAATGGCCATGCCCAGGGGACTTATGTCCCCTGGGCATGGTCATTGGGCATTGTGGCATGTAGGGGGGCACAAATCAGGCCCCCCTATGCCAAAAAAATATATAAAAAAAAAAAAAATTATACTTACCTGAACTTACCTGAATGTCCCTGGGATGGGTCCCACCATCCTTGGGTGTCCTCCTGGGGTGGGCAAGGGTGGCAGGGGGGGTCCCTGGGGGCATGGGAGGGCAGCTGTGGGCTCATTTTGAGCCCACAGGTCCCTTAACGCCTGCCCTGACCCAGGCGTTAAAAAGAGGCGCAAATGCGGGGTTTTTTGCCCCGCCCACTCCCAGGCGTGATTTTTGCCCGGGAGTATAAATACGACGCATTTGCGTCGCAGTCATTTTTTTAGACGGGAACGCCTACCTTGCATCTCATTAACGCAAGGAAGGCGTTCACGCAAAAAAATTACGCTCATTCATCATACTTTGGCGCTAGACGCGTCTAACACCAAAGTATAAATATGGCGTTAGTTTTGCGCCTAATTTGCGTCGAAAAAAACGATGCAAATTCGCCGCAAACGGAGTATAAATATGCCCCTGATTGTTTACCTAGGAGCTGAAGGGGGTGGGGACAGAGTTCTGACCCTTAGGAGGAAGCAATCCAGGTTTATCTTGGAGATGTGTAGTCTGACCATGATAGGGAGGAATAGTGTTGAAAACTTACATGGGCTCTTGAATAGCTGATTTGTATGAGTTTTTATGACTTTGCAAGTTTTACTGAATGGTTCTTATTAGTTTTTATAGGTCCTGTTGTTTTTGAAAAATAAGTGAGCCCTTATTTTTATGTCGATCCCCCTTCTATATATAGAGAGGATGATAAATGATAAATATATCTTCTGAGATTAAAAGGATAATGGTACATATTCTCGGTCAAAAATGTTTTGCTACTTCAGCCTTATAATATGTAATGGTGTCAGTGAAGTGTATTCCATCCAATGTATAGGAGGTCAGGTTGTCCACAGTCTAGAATGTTGCAACTTCCACTTTATAATGTTAAATTATGCTACTAAATTTAGCCTATTAAATGGATTATTAGAATCAATTGGAGTACCAGGGCTGGGTTAAATTGCTTTCATTTAATTTATGCTTACAAATGAAAGTTCAATGAAGTTTTCTTTTTCTATTTGAAGGTTGGTATATAAGAAATGTAATAGCCGTCTCGTCATGTGATCAAGACCACAATGGTCAAAATGTATTGCTGTGTGGTGGAAAATAGGTTTTGTGTGTTCAGTACCCATTGGTTTATGTGGCTCGTCTTTTCACTTTAAACTAAGGGCCTCATTATGACATTGGCGGTTCCACCCCAGCACTGCCAATGCCGTGGGAAGGATTTGACCACCATGCCAGTGGCGTCGTCCCCAGTGGTATTTCAATGTTCTCGCAAGGCTGACCGGTGAGAACATTGTATTATGACATCCCACCAGGCTGACTGGTGGGAACAGTGCAACAGGAGTGGCCATGGCTCTCTTACAGGAGCCAAGGCCAATACTGTAGAAAACCAGCACCCTCAGATTGTGCACTGTCTGCAAAGCAGAGAGTGCACATTCTGTGGGTGCTGGGCAGGGGGGTGGGCTGCACTGCCCATGCCATGGGGAATTGACCTCAGACATACGGGACTAGAACCCTCAACTGTTAGTGTGAGGGTCTGAGACCTTAACCATTAGGCCATAGGTAACTCCTTATTGTGCTTTGTCCAGACATAACTATGAAAGACATGAATGGTCCATTACTAGGAAGGTTTAACATTCTAAACACTAGTAAATAAATGGAGACACTGCAATGAGATACTAGACTTTGAACCACCAACCTACTGAGTGACAGTTCAAGAGCTTTACCATTAGGCCAGAAGAGACTCTGTTCTGCTTTGTATCAAAAGGTAACTATAACATTCGACCCACATATCTTGCTGGTCTTATTTTTTGAAGTCATTGAATGGAGAGATCTTTGCGAGAGAGAAAGAGAGAGAGAGTGACAGTACTGCGGGGAGCCTCAAGGCCCCTGCGGTCCTAGCCGGCTCCCCACATCCTGTGGGATCTGGCATTGCTCTCCCAAACAGGGAGCTGCTTTTAATAGCAGCTCCCTGCTTGTGGGACCAATGTTTTCAACTGTCTTCCCTGCATGCATATTTGCGTGCAGGGAAGGCAAATGAAAACTACACTTTCTGCAAGGGAGAGTTGTTTGACAGCTCTCTTTTGCAGAAAGCAGACGTTGTTTGCTTTTGCTTGGTGGAGGCAGTCAGCTCCCACCAAGCAAAAGCAAACAGCTGTGTCCCAGGGGTGGGCACCCCGGTACATAGCAGGAGCCCGCCATGGGTGGTGGCAGGGCCCAGGGCCATTAGTGACTCCTCGAGGGGGGCCGTGTGCCCCCCCCAACCAGCATAGCCCTGGGGAGGTGGTGGTCCCTATGGTCTGGGGGTCTGAAACAGAACCCCCCTCACTTTTTAATTGCAGCCCTGGAGGGTGAGGTCCCTATGGCTGCAGGGGACTGTGCCCACCCCCACAATGTATAAATTGATAGTTTGGGGGAGATGGTGGTCCCGTGGCTGTGTGGGGGACAAACCTTCCTCACACATAATACTTTAAATCCCCAGGAAGGTGGCGGTCCCCAGAGCTGTGAGAAGGCTGCATGACCCCACTGCATGAAATTTGATTTAAGCCCCCTGGAGGTAGCGATCCCTGGAGCTGCAGGGGGGGCACGCGGCTCCCCACATCAAATTAGTATAAAGACTCAGGGAGGACACACACCATTTATTTTACCCCAGAACTAAGGGGTATCTACCCTGGCCCCTTTTCTTATTTTTTTTACTGTTTTTTCTGGGACTCGGATGGCTGCCAACAGTTCCTTCTTGAAGTGTTGTCAGCCAATCAGATCTCGGCACAAGATCGGGAGGGTTCAAGAAGTCTTTGCATCCCTATTTATACAAATACATATACCAATTTGGGTTTTCTTTAATTTCTCTAAAACTACTGATTTGCACCAAATAACAAAAAGGTCACTTTCTGGACCAAGAGCTAGCATTTTGCAAAATTTGGTGTAATTATATATGTACACAGCAACTCCATTTAATTTAATACTGTATTATTTAATTTAATTCCAGGTGTACTAATGTCCTTAAAAAAAAAGTGCAAAACATCTTAAAAGAAATAAAAGGGCCTACTATGCGTTTTGTCTTCAACCAGGTCTCACTATATATATATATATATATGAATATATATATATATATATATATATATATATATATATATATATATATATATATATAGACATGTATTTACATACCGTATTTTCCGCACCATTAGGCGCACCGGATTATAAGGCGCAGCCTCAATTAAGGGGTGTATTTCTGTACTTAACCCATACATAAGGCGCACCGTATTATAAGGCGCATGCTAAAACAAACGGTCTACAAAAAAAGGTGTTCATAGTGTTGTAAAAAGGTAACGGAAGCAAAACAGTTAGTTTAGTTGATCTTTATTCTACTATTTAACAATACACCCATTATTTTTTAATCAATCTTCTCCCACAAATCCATCAAAGTCCTCCTCTTCTGTGTCTGAATTGAACAGCTGGGCAATTTCACCATCAAACATACCGGGTTCTCTCTCATCATTGTCGGAGTCAGTCTCGTTGCCAGGTGGCTGTTCAGCAATGATGCCGGCTTTCGCGAAAGCTCGGACAACAGTTAAAGCAGATACCTTAGCCCAGGCATCCACAATCCATTCACATATGGTGGCGTAACTCGCCCGGCGCTGCCTCCCAGTAAAGGTGTGTTTGCCGTCTGTCATCCATTGCTCCCACGCTGTTCGCAACTTCACTTTGAACGCCCTGTTTACACCAACGTCCAGCAGTTGGAGTTCTTTTGTTAATCCTCCAGGAATGATGGCAATCTCCGAATTCATTTGCTTCACTTGGTTTTTCACAGTAGTGGTAAGATGGGAACGCATGGAGTCGCAGATCAACAGGGACGGAGATGCGTGGAAAAAAACATCCGGTCTCTTTACATACACCTCTCTCAGCCACTCTCTCATTTTCTCCTCGTCCATCCAGCCCTTCTGATTTGCCTTAACGATGATTCCAGCTGGAAACTTTTCTTTTGGCAGCGTCTTCCTCTTAAAAATTACCATAGGTGGTAGTTTCTGTCCATTACTGTGGCAACCAAGAACAACAGTGAACGCCGACTTCTCATGCCCCGTTGTGCGTATCGAAACCGTGCTGGTACCCTTTTTCTCCACAATATGGTTCACGGGGATGTCAAAAGTGAGGGGGACCTCGTCCATGTTGGTGATGTGGTTGGGCTGGATCTTTTTGTCAGTAATCTTGTTACTGCAGTAGGTGCGGAAGATGGCCAGCTTTTCTTTGTAATCTGACGGCAGTTGCTGCGCCACGGTAATCCTTGCGTGGATGGAGAGATGACGCCTTTTCATAAAACGAAAGCACCAAGACGGACCTCCTTGAAAGTGTTCGATCTTCATGTGTTGTGCTATCGTTGTTGCCTTCAGTCGAATGGTGACTGTAGAGACGCTTCTCCCGGCTGTTCTTTGTTCAATAATCCATTGTTCAAATTGGTCTTCTAACTGTGGCCTCCTCCATTTGTTCCCGCGGAAACTCTGTTTCGTCTTCTTAACTTGGCGCAGTTCATTTTCTTGCTTCCTCCACTTCCGAAGCATAGATTCATTGATGTTGAATTTTTTTGCAGCTACTCTATTCCCATTTACAACCGCGTAACTGATAGCCTGTAGTTTGAATTTTGCCTCGTAAGCATGTCTCTTCACTGGTGCCATTTTGGGGGGTCCTTAGACAAACAAATGTTGTTTTGCAACATACCAGTAGTCAACCTACCGGAGGAGTGGAGAAGGTAAACGTACGTACTGTACGTATTACATAATGTTCTCTGATTGGTTTATCGCTGCCAGCTTACGTATTATGTCCCTGTGTCAGCGAAAAATGGTCCGACAGTCAATTAAGCAAAGCGCTTATCAAAGTCGCACAACAACATTTTTACAGATTTTGGAACTCAGTGCACACATAAGGCGCAGCGGATTGTAAGATGCACGGCCAATTTTTGAGAAAATGTAAGGCTCTTAGGTGCGCCTTATAGTGCGGAAAATACGATATATATATATATATATATATATATATATATATATATATTCACTGGAAAAAAACAAAGGTTACAGGGATATTATAGTTAGGATGAACTTTGACCTATACAAAACCATAGAAATTCAGAAGTTACAGTTATAGTTACCCTTATATTAAGAAACTATAACTCATTGCCCAAAGTTACTTTCCGGCACAAGTAATAGTTCCTTCAGATAAGTATATCTATAATTATAACTATAACTGCTGAATTTCTATGGTTTTGTATGGGTAAAACGTCAACCTAACTATAACGTCCCTGTAATCTTTGTTTTGTTGTGTGAATTTCTATGGGATTTTTTAACACACATGTTAATATTTCTGTCAGGTTGTGGCCTGCCAATCAGGGCCTTGCTTTTCCCCAGGATCTGAGAAGGATCAGAAGAGGATCCTCACATCCACAGGTCAGCTATAAACAAAAAAAGGGCAATTTTGAGGGACCCCTGCATGTGTCCTATGGGTTCAGGATACCTGCATGCTTATATGCTTCTTAGACTGTTTTTCCCAACCCCCCAGGCAATGCGAGAAACAAAATGGCAGGTGCAATTTCTCTGTCTTTTTGCAGCCAGCCAATCAAGGCCTTGCTTTTCCCCAGGATCTGAGGAGTGTAGTTTGTGAAAAGCAATGTTCTTTTACTTTTGTGTGCATGTGCTTGAATTAGCAGGCTCTCCCTGAAATCCCTCTTTAAAATGAAACCACCCCCATTTAGTAGTAAGCATAGCAGATTTTTCTGAAACTCCCCCTTGTCTCTCCTTCATTTAAGAAATAGCGCCCAAGAAAATTGACTGCCTAATCGGAGAGCTCTGCCACGCCGATAGACAAAAAGTGCCCACTCTGCTGATACATCACCTCCATGGGCACTTTACACAGTGCCCAGCATATAGGAAGATGTGGTTCTTTCAGCGACTCACTTTTGGCAAAAAAAAATAGAGTGAAACACTTCTTACAACCAAGTGCTCCAGAAGCTGCATCACAATGCCTCACAATGCCTGACCCTAAAATGGCCGACACAGGACTCCACGTGGATGAATCTCCACTTGACTAACCCAGCATCACTATGAACGTCATACCCCTAGAGGTGAGCACTTAGTGGCACTACTCAACAATACTCTATGAGAGTAGGAACCTAAAATATACAAAACTAATCTACTTACCAGAGCAAATATGGCATGGGCCCTCGCATCCTCTGCCTAATCCTAAGATAGCCACCTCCATTCAATAATGCTCTCTCTAAAGCATCCTCCAGAACTTTCTTACTTCTAAACTACACACATTGGGATCCTGAATTTCTCCACCTCAAAGCAAACTCAAATTGCAGCCTGAGAATAAGCTCTGACACTCCAAAATGCTGTACCTTACTATTCAACAATTTGCATTGCGGCACCATACAAAGGCCCTCATTATGACTTTGGTGGTCTTTGACACAGACCTCCAAAGCCGTGGGTGCTGGAAGACCACCAGGGCTGGCTGTCTTCCGACCGCCATATTATGAGTACTGAGGAATTTCTGCCACAATTTGGGCAGAAATCCACCAGTAGTCCTACTGGTGGTCTAAAGCGCAGGGGCGGTTCCACCACCAGCCCCGCCCCACCAAAAGAACTCCACCAGCCATAATACGACCTGTAATATGGGCGGTGTCCTGATGGTGGGGAACTGCTGGTGGTGGAAAACGCCCGTTCCAATTCCCTACCGGATGACTTCCTCGCCGGAAGAGGTAAGTCAACCATCCAACAGGGGAGGGGGTGGTAGGGTGGGGGGTTTTGTGTGTGCGTTTGTGAGTGGGTGTTGTCTGCATGTGTGGATTTTAGTGTGTATGCGTGTGTGTATGGGTGTTTGTATGCATGTTTTGTTAGCATGTCTGAATGTGTGTATGTATGCATGTGTGTATGGGTGCATGAATGTGTGTATGATTGTTGAAGTGAGTGCATGTTGGAATGTCTGTGTAAATGCATGTATGGATGCATGTGAGTGAATCAGTGTATGTACGTGTTTGTGAATGAGTGTGTTGGACTTTTTTGCTTATGCAGGGTCATCCCCAATCTTTTTGCCTCCTGCCTCCTATTTTTTTCTGACCTGTTGCTGTTGTTTTTTTTTTAACTCTGAGCACTTTACCACTGCTAACCAGTGCTAAAGTGCATATACTCTCTGTGTAAATTGTATTTTTGATTGGTTTATCCATGATTGGCATATTTGATTTACTAGTAAGTCCTTAGTAAAGTGCACTGGAGGTGCCAGTGCCTGTAAATCAAATGCTACTAGTGGGCCTGCAGCACTGGTTGTGCCATCCGCATAAGTAGCTCTGTAATCATGCCTCAGACCTGCCACTGCAGTGTCTGTGTGTGCAGTTTTAACTGTAAATTCGACTTGGCAAGTGTACCCAGTTGCCAGGCCTAAACCTTCCCTTTTCTTACATGTCAGACACCCCTAAGGTAGGCCCTAGGTAGCCCCAAGGGCAGGGTGCAGTGTATGGTTAAGGTGGGACATATAGTCATGTGTTTTATATGTCCTGCCTGTGAAATATTGCTAAATTTGTTTTTCACTGTTGCAAGGCCTGTCCCTCTCATAGGTTAACATGGGGGCTACCTTTAAATCTGATTAAAGTGTAGATTCCCTTTGGGAGCAGATGGACATGTGGTGTTTGGAGTCTCTGAGCTCACAATTTAAAAATACATCTTTTAGTAAAGTTGATTTTAAGATTGTGGCGGTCATTCTGACCGCGGCGGGCGGCGGTCGCCGCCCGCCATGCGGTCACCGCCAAATGGCCGCTCCGCGGTCAGGAGACCGCGGATGCCATTCTGGCTTTCCCGCTGGGCCGGCGGGCGACCGCCAAAAGGCCGCCCGCCGGCCCAGCGGGAAAGCCCCTGCAACATAGAAGCCGGCTCCGAATGGAGCCGGCGGTGTTGCAGGGGTGCGACGGGTGCAGTAGCACCCGTCGCGATTTTCACTGTCTGCAAAGCAGACAGTGAAAATCTTCATGGGGCCCTGTTAGGGGGGCCCTGCACTGCCCATGCCAGTGGCATGGGCAGTGCAGGGGCCCCCAGGGGCCCCACGACACCCGTTCCCGCCATCCTGGTTCTGGCGGTGTAAACCACCAGAAACAGGCTGGCGGGAAGGGGGTCGGAATCCCCATGGTGGCGCTGCAAGCAGCGCCGCCATGGAGGATTCCCTGGGCCAGGGTAAAACCGACGGTTCCCCTTTTCTGACCGCGGCTTTACCGCCGCGGTCAGAATGGCCCTGGAAGCACCGCCAGCCTGTTGGCGGTGCTTCCGTGGTCCCCGGCCCTGGTGGTCATGGACCGCCAGGGTCGGAATGACCCCCTGTGTGTTTGAAAATGCCACTTTTAGAAAGTGAGCATTTTCTTGTTCATACCATTTCTGTGACTCTGTCTATTTGTGGATTCCCTGTCTGGGTCAGTTTGACAGTTGGGCTGGTTGCACCTCACACTAGACAGTGACACAAAAGGAGCTGGGGTGTAGTCTGCATTTCCTGATAAGCCATTTGTGCTAGGAGGGAGGGAAGGAGTGGTCACTTACACCTGAAAGGGCTGTGCCTGTCATCACACAATGCAGTCTCCA
The DNA here is from genome assembly GCF_031143425.1 of Pleurodeles waltl. Classification (NCBI taxonomy): domain Eukaryota; kingdom Metazoa; phylum Chordata; class Amphibia; order Caudata; family Salamandridae; genus Pleurodeles; species Pleurodeles waltl. Next base: position 139,145,615 of record NC_090444.1, read on the forward strand.
ACCCCCTGGTGAGTGTCTGTGGCCTGGCATGGGCAAGGCAGGATTTCACATTCAAAAGAGACTTTACTTTGAAATAGGCCTACTTCAAAGGAGAAATTGGGTATAAGAAAGGCACCCAAAACCACAGACTTTAGAACACTTCTGGAAACAAGACGAACCTCTGACTAGAGAAGAGCTGAGGAAGAAGAGCTGCCCTGCCTATGACTGTGCTTTGTGGAGCTATCCTGCAGTTGCTGCTTCTGCCAGAGTAAGAGGGCAAAGACTGGACTTTGTGTGCCTTCCGTCTTGTGATGAAATCTCCAAGGGCTTGAGTTAGAGCTTACCTCCTGTTGTTTGAAGTCTCAGGGACAGCAAAGACTTCTCTCTGCCAGCACCTGGAGTCTCTGGAGAGACTCCTGCTCTGACAAGTGGTGCCCTATCCAGTCCCTGTGCTCTTGAAAGGAAAGCTGGTGGAGATCCAAGGAAATCGACTTCGGATGACTTCGGACCGACGCCGCTGCTGAATCTGTTGACGCCGCCTGCAACCGACTCCATGATTTATGCTGGAACGTGACGACCTTCTCAGGCCCAACGCCGCTGCAGCCCCGCTGAAGTCCGCAACTCCCTGGAAGTCGCCACACCACGTCGTGACCGACGCCGCTCGAAGTGCACTGATTCAACGTTTCTCACAGATGCCACGATCCCCGACTTCGCGCATCGGCTCGTTTTCATTTCTGTACCAAGGTACTGTACCTGGGGGTCTATGTGACTCCAGGTCCGGCACCGCTGGTGTCAGATTGTTGGGAACAACTCCGTTCCGACACCGCGTTAACACCTCGTCGAGGCATTTTGTGTTTCTAAGCGCTATTTTTGAGTTTAATCTTTAAAGATTCATAACTTGACTTGTGTATGTCGGATTTTTGTCGTTTTGGTCTTGTTTTGTTTAGATAAATATATACTATTTTTCTAAACTGGTGTTGTGTCATTTTGTAGTGTTTCCATTGAGTTACTGTGTGTGTTGGTACAAATACTTCACACCTAGCACTCTGAAGTTAAGCCTACTGCTCTGCCAAGCTACCAAGGGGGTAAACAGGGGTTAGCTGAGGGTGATTCTCTTTTACCCTGACTAGAGTGAGGGTCCTTGCTTGAACAGGGGGTAACCTGACTGTCAACCAAAGACCCCATTTCTAACATTGGTGGCAGCGGTGGGATTTGGACTTGTATTTGTACTTGACCAACAGTAATTAAGTATACACTACTGTTTGTGTTCAGACCACTAGGTGACCACATACTACTTGTCTTTTGATTCTGCTTTTTGTTCTCTGATGTCCTCCTGAAAATATTGCTAATATTTGTGGACTCTGGTTTTTGGTTCTGAAGCCTTTGCAGAACGGAAGTCAATTTCTGGCACCTATTTATGTATAAAAAGTGGCAGCTTAAAGCATTCTGCATGGAATGTGTACTGGCTGTGAACAAGAAATTCAGAAGGGAGGATCTTGAGTCAGCCCTGTTTCAGTATGAGTTGAAACGTTGTCAGGCAACACTACTAAATGAGTTTGAGGAGGAGAACTACTCTGAGGAGGAAGACTACTCTGAGGAGGGGTAGTGGCCCTGAGGAGGGAACAGAAAGAGATGATTGGCTCCTAGCTCGAATCTGGAGTCTGGAAGAGCTAGAAGCAGAGCTTGAGAGTGGTGCCGGCGTGGAGGGCGTTACCGTAGTCCAGTCTGCTGCTGATGAGTGCGTGGGTGACTGTCTTCCTGGTCTCTGAGGAAATCCATTTGAAGGTTTTATTTAGAGTACGGAGTGTGTGGAAGTAGGAGGAGGTTAGAGCATTGATTTGCTGTGTCATGGAGAGGGAGGTGTCCAGGATGATGCCGAGGTTGCGTGTGTGGTTTGCGGGTGTGGGTGCGGGTCCTAGGGCGGTGGGCCACCAGGAGTCGTCCCATGTGGTTTTGTTGGGGCCGAAGATGATGATCTCGGTTTTGTTGGAGTTGAGCTTGAGGGGGTTAATGGTCATCCAGTGCCTGCCCTCACACAATGTAGTCTCGAACCCCCTGGTGAGTGTCTGGGCCCTGGCCTGGGCAAGGCAGGATTTCACATTCAAGAGAGACTTTGGTTTGAAGTAGGCCTACTTTAAAGGAGATATTGGGTAAGAGAAGGGCACCTAAAACCACAGACTTAGGAACACTTCTGGAAACCACAAGGAACCCCTGCCTGGAGAAGAGCTGAAGAGCTGAGGAAGAAGAGCTGCCCTGCCTGTGCTTTGTGGAACTATCCTGCAGTTGCTGCTTCTGCCAGAGTAAAAGGGCAAAGACTGGACTTTGCGTGCCTTCCATCTTGTGAAGAAATCTCCAAGGCCTTGATTTAGAGCTTGCCTCCTGTTGTTTAAAGTCTCAGGGACATCAAAGACTTCTCTTTACCAGCACCTGGAGTCTCTGGAGAGACTCCTGCTCTGACAAGTGGTGCCCTATCCAGTCCCTGGGCCCTTAAAAGGAAAGCTGGTGAAAATCCAAGGAAATCCACTTCGGAGGACTTTGGACCGACGCCGCTGCTGAATCTGGAGACGCTGCCTGCAACCGACTCCGTTATCTTCGCTGGAACGCGACGACCTTCGCAGGCCCGAAGCTGCTGCAGCCCCGCTGAAGTCCGCAACTCCCTGGAAGTCGCCACACCACGTTGTGACCGACGTCGCTCGAAGTGCACTGATTCAATGTTTCTCACAGACACCGTAATCCCTGACTTCGCGCATCGGCTCATTTTCATTTCTTTACCAAGGTACTGTACCTGGGGGTCTATGGGACTCCGTGTCCGGCACCGTTGGTGTCAGATTGTTGGGAACGACTCCGTTACGAAACCTTGTTAACACCTCATTGAAGCCTTTTTTTTTTTTCTAAGCTCTATTTTTTAGTTTAATCTCTAAAAATTCATAACTTCACTTGTGTATGTCAGATGTTTGTCGTTTTGGTCTTGCTTTGTTTAGATAAATATTTCCTATTTTTCTAAACTGGTGCTGTGCCATTTTGTAGTGTTTTCATTGAGTTACTGTGTGTGTTGGTACAAATACTTTACACCTAGCACTCTGAAGTTAAGCCTACTTCTCTGCCAAGCTACCAAGGGGGTAAGCAGGGGTTAACTAAGGGTGATTCTCTTTTACCCTGACTAGAGTGAGGGTCCTTGCTTGAACAGGGGGTAACCTGACTGTCAACCAAAGACCCCATTTCTAACAGAGTATATGTGGGGTGTGTGTGGGTGTGTGTGTATGTGGGGGGAGGGGATTCTGGTATGGAAGGGGGGAGGGAGGGTCTGGTATGGACGGGTGAGGGGGATCTGGTATGGAAGGGGGTGGAGGAAGGGGATTCTGTTATGGAAAGGGGGTTAGGGGTTGTTGGGATTGTAGGGAGGGAGTCGTCTACCGGCGACAGGAATGCAAATTCCTGTCACCGGTAGCCTTCCCACTAGGGATTTCAAGGCAGTGCTACCGCCACAAAATGCCTGGCAGGAAGGGGGCTCGTGATAACGCCAGCGGTCTTTGGTGGACCGCGGGGTCAGAGATGCTTATGTCCGGCCCGGCGGGCTGGCCACCCTGGCGGTAGGAATTGGTAAGTGGCTGTTTGGCACAGGCCAAACCACCACACTCGTGGCGATCTTGACCCACGGCCCGTCGGCAGTGAGTAGACCGCCAGACTCGTAATGAGGGCCAAAATTATTTAAGTGTTACTGACCCAGGAAGGATACTTACTTCTGCACCTCACCCTACGTCCCAACATTCAGCGCCTCCGTCAAACATCTCAAGGACCACCGAACTCCAACTAGGAACACCCAATGTAAAGTATACAGTAAGGTCCGCATTGAAAATGTCTGACTCCAAACTGCATGATCCCAAAGAAGCCAGGGGAGGTCTGAAGGACAACAAGCCAGCGCAAAGGAGACACAAGCAGATCCCCACACCCCAGACTCCCCTATACATTCTAAATCTGAGAACTCCACAACTCTAGACTTAATAATGCAGACTCTCAACATGCTACATGTGCTTGCTCATGTAACAAAATCCACCAAAGAAACCGTACAGAGTGACATTGCATCTTTAAAACAAGAAATGATACAACTGGGTGACAGAGTATATCAAACAGAACCATGGATAAACCTCCTGGAAGACTACAAACACAACTCTTCTAAAACATTATCAACCACCACCGCAACACTGTCTCGACTGGAAAGGAACATCACCGAACTCAAAAATTAAAACAGAAGGGGCAATTTACATATTTTTGGACTTCCTTAAGATAGTGAAAGCCAAGCTCCTTCCTGTGCAACCTTCATTGAAAAATGGATGCCCCAAGAACTCAATATAAACTTAGGCAAGGACTTTGAAATTATCCAAGCGCACAGAGTGCCCATACATAAGCCCGTAAACAGGGAAGCTCCGAAAGCCCTCATTTTCAGACCACTCCGCTACTCACATACTGAAGCCATCCTCACACAGTTAAGAAAATATATGAGAATTAAAAGGCAAAGCACCTCCATTGTATCTCTCAAGATTACTCCATAGACACCAAGAAATGAAAGGCATTCCTGTCCCAAAGGAAAATTCTGAAAGATCTGTTAATACAATTTTTGTTTACTGGTCCCGCATGAATAAAAACAACTAACAATGGCAAAACCATCATTATTGAAGACCCTAGGGAATGGGACACCTACGCTGCAGAAATTCAAGACCTTAAAATGACTTTTTATTAAACTCCTGCACCAACCAACATGTGCGATAGCAGATACAGAGAAGGCCTTTGGTAAGGTATCGTGGACCTTCCTTCAAGCCTCACTCACCTCCTTCAACTTTGGCCCTGCTCTCTCAAAAATTATCCTTGCTCTATACAAAGAACCAAAAGCTAAAATAAACATCAAAGGAAAGTTGTCTAATCCCTCTAATCCCTCTTACCCCCAACAAGGAACCAGACAAGGATGCCCTCTTCCCTCTCCTATTTCTACTAACATTAGAACCCCTACTTACATTGATCAGAGAAAATCTACTCATTCTTGGTATCCCTTTCTCATCAGGCCCACAAAAACTAGCCACCTATGTGGATGACATTCTCCTTTTTACCACCAATGCAAACTCAGGATTGCCACACATCATATCCACCATCAATGACTACTCTAAGATGTTAGGCTACTGCCTCAACAAGGAAAAGAAAGAGGTTCTTCCTCTCAATGTGTACTGCAACAGCTCAGTGGAGAAGTGTGGCTCAATGGTTAGAGCGGCAGACCTTGAAGCAGAGATCTGGATCAAGACCAGGGTTCAAGTCCCGCTTCGGCAGGTCTTGGGCTCAATTCCCCTTGACCAGATAATTCTCGCCTCGGTGCCTAATCTAATTCATGGGTCCCACTCTGCAACTCTGGGCAATAGCTTGCTTAATCTCCACAACGGCCCCAACAGCGCTTGGATGCCTGGCTTCACCCTGGGGGTGCTCAGGAGTGGGCGCCTCACAGGGAAAAGCCAGGAGGGGTTCCATAGCGGTATGAGTACAGCGCCTTGAGACCCTAACGGGTGAGTAGTGCACTATACAAGTGCTAATTTACACATCAGCCCATATAGACTCAAATGGACCCCAGGTAGGAGAAAATACTTGAGTATCTGGTTCACCCATAACCTTAAAGACTCCATCGATTTCAACGAGAAAAAGATGCTAGATAACATTAAAGATAGCTTAGACAAATGCTCAACCAGGTTCATTACTTGGTGGGGTAGAATGGAATCTATGAAACTGATGATTACCCCCCTCATTAACTTTTTAATCAGCATGTTCCCCATATATCTCTCAGATGCCTTTTTTACTAAAATAGACACGCTACTTACTGAATTGCTTTGGAAGTCTAAAAAGCCCAGAATTGCCCTAAAGAAACTGAGACTTCCTAAACAAACTTGGTGGCCTTACCTTACCCAACTACCAGAGATACCAACATGCTTTCCTAGTGAAACAGGGTTGCCACTGGCTCCTAACCATCACCAACCCCTAGTCGCCATGGCTCAACATTGAAATCGCCCTCGCTAAACCGTTATCTCTCAATTCATTTCTAACTATCAAAAAAATGTAAACACACCACTCAATAAACATTCTATCCACCTTAGCACAGGCACTCCAATAAAAATTGACAACAAACTACCCAACAAAATTAAACACTCATGTATAGCCTCACTCTGGCACAATGAAAACTTAAAACTAGAAGGGAGAATGATGTATATAGAGAGAAATGGGCAGAAAAAGATATTCTTCTGGTGCGAGATATCAGCACCTCCTCAGAACTCATACCGTTCTCTCAAATTAAAGACAAATGTGCCTTAAACGACCTAGATTTTTACAATTTCCTTAAAATAAAATCATTTATAGCCAAACATAAACCTCCATTTGGCCCTGGCCTACCCAACACATTAGAAAAAATTACCAAGGGCAGTCACCTAGCTTCCAGACCATACTCCCTCCTATCCCCCACAAAAACCTCACTAAATAAACCAACACAAGACAAGTGGGAAACTCTGCTATCAGACTACAACAACACTCCAAAGGTCTCACCTGACTGGCCATCTACCTGGAGTAACCTCACTTCTAACATAATAACTCCATAACTACCACAATGCAGGTACTGGATTGCCAATAGGGCCCACTGGACTCCGGCCAAAGTTTATAAACTAGGCCTCTGATCCTCTGTCACATGCTAGAGCTGTGAGAAGGAAACAGGATACTTAAAACACATGCTAATGGAGTGCACCTCTGCCAAAAAGTGTTTTGCAAACATCAGTAATACAATATCTCTATTACACTAGGCATCCTCCCCACTGACACTAAACAGGCATTAAACAAAAAGGACCATCTCCTATGGGAATTCTAGTTACAACTGGCCTTAAAGTTATCCTCAATAAATGGAAAGACTCATCCAAACTATCTCCCCACACAATGAACTCAATTTGCCAGGACTGCCTGTAACTCACCAAACATACACTTGAAGACAACGACAATGAAGAATGGTAAACTCTGGTGCAAACTAGACACCTTTATGTCTCAATCATCGATGTACCCACGATCATCTGATTACTCAATCATTCATGCATTCACTCATTCTCCTTCCTCCCCCTCCTCTCCCCACTCTCTCGCCCTCCTCTCCCTTCTCAACCCCCTTGGCCATTTACTCCCTACTTTTCACCCCCTATCACCTTCTTCTTCTCTTCACTTATCTCCGCTCTTTTACTCTCGCATTCATCTACAACTGAGGCACCTTAATCATTCACCACACCATCAAAAAACGCTCCGTCACAATACATACCCTAATTAACCTCACCTCACCATTGCAAACAAATACACTTATCTCTACCCTCTACTTTTATAAATGTGGACCGACTCCTCATGCTATATCCTACACTGCTGTTCCCACTTGGTTTGATGGTACCATACACAGTATTGTTTCTTTTCATTTATGTTATTTAATTTTCCTATTGGATAAAAACCCAATAAAACAATCTTGAAATAAATAAAAAAGAAATAGCGCCAAGAAGCACAAAGTGACAATTACAGTCAATGATTGTGATAGAACAAGACCTAGATACAATTAACACTGACCACAAAAGAGCATGGGTTGGATACACTAACCAGGTACATTTTGGTAAAAGATTTCACCTTCTGTCTTCAGTCCTTAAAATCCCACTCCACCACATGAATACACTTCTGAAGCCGCCAGAACCTCCTGCACAGGGTGGCCAGAGTAGGTCCAGTTGCTACTGACCAGCTGGGAACTGCAGGGAGGGAGATCCCTGGAATCTTGATGTGTACCTCTAGTTCAAACAGGAGATTAGTCCACTCACCTCCAGGATCATTTATGTAGTCCAGGGTCCAAGGCAAGCAGGTCCAGTCTAACTTCAGGGTCTTCAGACAGTAGGCTAGTTATTTGCCTGATTCCTCACAGGTACAGGAGTGGTCTGTGGGGCTCAGTGCCATCCTGTGGATCAAGAGCAAGCCTTTATCCACCCCGAAACCAGTTCTGGTCAGCTTCTCTATTCCCACTGTGGTTGGTTTCAGCATGACTAGAGGAACAAGAGAAGGCAGGCCTAGGTGTGAACTTCACCTGCCAGTGACATCCTTCAAAGCTCAGAAAGAGGCTAGACACAGCCTCTAGGCCACCCTGTCAAGAGAGTAGTCCTTCTCCCAACACCAACAGAGCCCTTTGTCCGTTGTCTGGGAGCAATACAAATCTCACCAGAGGGGGAGACATCAGTAGTCAGGTGACAGCTGGATATTGGCAGAAAAGCTTTTTTGTTTTTGCAGGAAAATGACAACTTTCTAAAAGTCTCATTTCCAACAATACCAATATAAAATCCCACTTGACTATTGTTGAATGTTAAATTACTACTAAAATGAGTTTTTGATCCATTTTTCTAACTATTCCCAAACTAAATTTAACACTTAATAAAGGTAATAGTGTAAATCAGTGTTAATCTATGGGAGAGTCTGCCTTGTGACAGTGAAAAATGACTTTTTGAGGCCTACCTCCGGGTTGATTTTTATGTATTCATGGTTTAGCTTATTTATTTAGCATAGTTACTTAAAACAAATGCATTATTAAAAGGAAGCCACAATGTGACTTTATAAACCTTAAAAATGCTAATTTATAAAACCCTTAAAGGGGTAATAAAATTGGTCAGTAAAAACTTAAATACATGAGGTAAGTAATTATAGGAAAAGAAAGAAAAACTTATCAAGCAATTGGGGAGACAGCTCCCCCAAGTTACAGACATTGGAACACCAGTAGCTAAATGGCAGAAGTTGGACTCAAGGACCAACTCTTAGCTGCACACATGTAGGGAGCTGGGACCTGCAACTGAAGCACATGTCCAAGGTCAATTCGGGAGGAATTTAGTCAACAAGATTTAATCATTGGCTTGCGCCGACCCTTCTGTGATCCTTTTGGCCACCAAGTTAAGATAGTGTACAAAGCTACAGTTCAGTTGTGGGTCATCAGGGGCAAAACAGGCCAGTACAGCCTGCCTCTGAGTAAAGATTCCTCTCTGATTGAAATGCACTTTTAGTAGCTGTCTCTGTTGAACCGAAAGGGCTTTGCACATGCACAGTAAATGCAACAGATCTTCCTTGGCTGTCTTGCAGAAGCGGCAGGTCATCCTAGAGAGATCTCTTTGCCAAGGTGCTAACTGCAGTGCACACAGAAGTAGACCCAAGTGATATTTCAAGGAATGTTTCTTGAGTGTAAGTGAGTAACATAGGCAGAAAAACCTTTGAGGGGCCAATATGCTGTAAGTATTCAGGGTTATCCAACCGTAGGCACTCTATGCTAGTGTGTATTTCACCTCAGCCAAAGACAGAGACTTTATTGATTTCCACACCAAGGGCCATATGTACAAACACATTTTCCCATTGACACAGAATGGGAAAAACCCTTTGCTACATCTGGCCCCAACTTCTTAAGCACAGCATGGCTGGTGGAGGACTCCCAGAGCTGACACACCCCCACCCTATGCAAGCAGTTTGTGAGATAAGACGTGACCAGAGAAGAGTCTCTTTGTTGCAGTTCTAGCCAAAGTAAATGGTTAAGTGACTCAGAGGGGGCCCTCCTGATTTTCTCCCACCATACTATGAAGTCTACTTACCTTGCCAGGTTCTGCTTTCGCAGACCAAATTCCAGCCTTGTTGTGTAGCCATTTTAGTTATAGCTTCATGCACATTATTTTAACATACTAGGCCTGCCCCTGTGCACTTTAACCTAGATATATTTTATTGGGCTTCGCTTTATTATTGTTATAATAGCAACTTTTACAGTCTTGTTTTATTTCTCTCAATCTAACTGTTTTTGCCTAGGCCAGCACTTCGTTCTCAAACAAGACATTCCTGCTCACTCTGTGCTTTTTCTAAGGCTGCAGTAAGATAGGTTGCCGGTGAACATGGTATAAGTTTAGTCTCTGAAATTCATATAAAAATACACATCCTTACGTAGGGACATTTTCTCATAACATTAGCTGTTTTATTATAAAAACACTTCCCTGTCCCTTACACGATAGAGGGAGATTCCAGCCAGAGAACCACAACTGTATGCTGATTGCTGAATGCTTCGCTACAGCTGCTTTTGCAGACTTCAGGCCTTTGCTCAGGTATGGGGGATGATGTCTTCCCAGGGGAACCTGAAGGGCAGAATTAGAGCTTAATTTGCGGTGCTCTATTATAGCCTAGGTAGGAATTAGTCCATTGACTGTAGTGACAATATGGTAGCGTTATTTCTATGCTTTACTCTCCTTGTCACAATTTTAATCTTGTCATGCTGTATCGTCCTGGTTATTGCCGCACAGGCGTTGCTATCTAAGATGCAGTAGCTTCATTAAAATCCATTGAGACACATACTGCCTCTGTTTGTCATTGTGTATGTGAGACTAATGTAACTGAGAGAAATGGATGAGACCTGAGTGACCATGGCTACCCGGAGAAACCAATCATGTCATGCGCCCGGCTGCTCAATCATCCCTGAACTTGGGTAGAGATGAGGCACTGCTAGTTAGCCGTAGCAAAATCCGCATTGGAGCAGCAGGTGTCACCTGTAGTGGGTCAGACTCAGTCTCCCACACCGCAGGCGATTCTGCCGCTTAAAATCCAGTAGTCTCATGAGAATAATGAGAGCCTACGCGACAGCCTAATCTGTGCTTGCGAAACATAACTTGGGAGGCTGAATAGAATCCTGTGAGCTTTGAGAATGGTGCTGTCTAAAATCGTATCATCCCTACGTCACTGGGGTTTGCTGCCATATGTTAGCACTGGCCCCAGTTTAGCTTGAATTACGTGAATTAGAGGAGTTAGCAATGGCCCCTTAATTTTAGTCTTAAGGTTCTTTAATGAGATTGCCAAAGTGAGGCCTCTTTTCCCATTTGTCACACTCTCTGGCGGGCAAATTGGCCCTCCTTGTCAACAACTACCCCAATTATTTATATTCGGATGCTGACTGAAGATGTGTCACACCCCAAAACCATGTATGTGATTTCCTATAGTTTTGTCCAAATGTCATGGTGCGTGACTTCTGAAAGTTGATATTGAGTTCATTTGCCTCAGAGTAATGTTACAGTGTAGTAAAAAAGTGCTGTAAACCAACTTGGGTGTGGCTGACCAAGACTACGCCATCGGCGTACAGGAAGCTCGATAACATTAAGCCTCCAAGTCTTGGAGCATGAGAAGTGCATGCGTTAAGTGGCGGCTTCAGATCAGGCAAAAAGAGATTGAATAAGGTGGGTGCCAGAACACGCCCCTGCTTGAGTCCCTTGTTCGTTGGTATTTGAGAGAAGAGAATCATCGCAAAGCTTTACCTGCACCCATTTATCAGTATGGTGGCTTATTAAATGGTTTAGCAGATTACTAGGGACCCCCCAATTTTTCAATTTGCTCAAAGCTTGCCATTGTTAACTTAATAAAAAGCTGCTTTGAAATCAATAAAGCACAAATGTAACTGCAAGTTGGATGTTTTGGCCTTGCTGATTAGCAGTGACAGGGCCATGATGTTTGTTAATGTACTGCAGGACCTTGAGAAACCAGTTTGGCTAAGCAGTATTAGTGATATCTCTGTAGCGTCAGGAGCTCCTCTAGTAGTTTCCCTTCAAAGTATTTCACCTCATTATCTATAAGGGCTTCTAGCCGATAGCTTTCAGGTAAGGACTTGTTGCCACTTTTTAATATAGGAGAGGTTATAGAGCCCTTTCAAGAGGCCACAATTGCCCCAGACCCCCCTATTTCATCAACGAGTGGTAATAATGTGTTCACCCAAATTCAGCATCCTGTTTATATACTGCAGGTAGAATCCTATTAGGTGCCCCTCTCTTCTGCCTTTAATGATCTGCTGTTTAATTATTGGAAGGTCAGCTGCCTGTGGTAGGACATGGTCAACACCTAATTTTGTAGAGGGAGGTACTGAGAAGTTACTGTCTGCAAAGGGGATGCTCTGGGTGATTTCCCTTGCACATGTAATCGCTGGTTGGCCTGCTGAAAGTGGCAACCAAGATACATTGCCAAGACCTCTTCTGGAATATGGGAGGTTATGCCCCCATGTGATGGATGGGTGAGTCTGTTGATCATCCCCTAGAACCTAGGATTGTTATTCTGCTTCATATCCGCAAAGAGCTTTGCCCAGAACTCTTCTTCTCTCGATCTGTTAATAGCTGACTTCTATGGTAAAAAAAGAGAGCTTGCTGACTGTGAAAGGGCCCAATGGTTGACTGGACATGTTAGATCCTCTTATTCTCATTTAAATTGACCTGGGTCCCATTCATGTCAGTTCGAATGTGGGTCTGATTAAGAGGGTGGTGGTCGCTGTACCCCTTGTAACCTAGCCGAAAAGACGCAACCCGATTGAACAGTGTGAGGGAAACGTAGGTGTAGTCTATTGTTGAGCAAGCTGTTGAAGAGTAGTAGGAGGCCTCTGGAGGATTATTCACACACAGTCTACCATTGGTGGCCCTTAAGTTTAGATGCCTGAGATCATCCAATAGGTGCCTGTTCGTTTTATTTGTGCGACTCTGGGAGCTTCCCCTTGCGTTGGAATGTCCTAAAACGGGGTTTGTGTGGCAAGTAATTCATCTGGAGGGGCACCTAATATGAATAGGTTGAAATCCCCTGTCAGGATAAAGTCTCCCATTTCCTCATCACTTGTGTATATCACCAACTGTTCCATGAGGTGGCGTACCATCTTAGCCTTGTGTTTTGGGTTAACCCCTTCTGTGCCGGGGACGTAATGGTTACATCCACCGGCACAGTGCTCCTGTGCCAAGGACGTAACCATTATTACGTCCTCTTCCTAGAGCTTGGAGGGAGCGCTAGCGCTCCCTCCATGTGCTTCCCTCCCACCCCCCCAAAGCAGGGATGGAGGGGGAAGCCCTTCCCCTTCCACCCCCGACCCCCCCAGTGACGTGTGATGACATCAGCACGCAACCTCGTCAGAGGCCACTTCCCCATTGCGCTGGACCAGCACGATCGGAAGAGAAATGCTCAGCATTTCTCTTCTGATCATGTGATGGGAGCCTGAGAGGCTTCAAAGGGAAGGAAAGGAATTTCCTTCCCTTTTGAAGTTTCTCGGAGCATTTCAGAAGCCGGATTGTGAAGCGATCCGGCTTCTGAAATGCCCACTAGACACCAGGGATTTATTGTATATTTTGAAATTGGCATAAGGGGAGCGACCCCTTGGGCAAGGGTCGCTCCCCAGGGGGGCAATTTTTTTCAAGGCCTTTCTGCCCCCACCCCTGGTTGGTATTAGGCCGATCTGCCCCGGGGGGAAGAAACCTCTAGGTGCCAGGGTTCTTTTTTTTTTTTTTTTTTAGAGGTGTGGAGCGACCCCTTAGGCAAGGGTCACTTCCCAAGGGGGCAAATTATATTTAGGCGCAGATCAGCCTATTTTTATGAGGCCAATCTGCCCCCAAGGGGGGCAGAAACCACTAGAGACCAGGGATTTTTTTTTAAGGTGAATTCACGCAAGGTGAGCGACCCCCTTAAACAAGGGATGCTCCCCAGAGGAGGGGGAATTTTTTTACGCCATTTCTGTCTCCCCTTGGGGCAGATCGGCCTATTGTTTTTAGGCCGATCTGCCCCCAGGGGAGGCAGAAACCTCTTGGCGCCAGAAATAATTATTTTTGTTTTTGTTTTGTTTTTTAGAGGTGAGGAGCGACCACTTAGGCAAGGGTCCCTCCCCTGGGGGTCAAATCATATTTAGGCTGATTTTTCTTTGGCCCCCAAGGGGGGGCAAAAACCACTAGCCACTGGGGATTTGTTTTTGTGCCAATTTCACGCAAGGGGAGCGATCCTTTAGGCAAGGGTCCCTTCCGGGGGGGGCGGATTATTTTAGGCCATTTCTGCTCCCGTGGCAGATCGGCCTATTGTTTTTAGGCCCATCTGCCCAGGAGGGGGCAGAAACCTCTGGGCACCAGGGATCTTTTTTTTTGTTTGTTTTTAAGGGGTGGGGAGCGAGCCCCTAGGCAAAGGTCACTCCCCATGGGGGCAAATTGTATTTAGACCATTTCTGCCCCTCTTGAGGGCAGATCAGCTGATTTTTGTTAGGCCAATCTGCCCCCGAGGGGGGCAGAAACCACTAGGCACTAGGGATTTTTTATTTGCGCCAATTTCACGCAAGGGGAGCAACCCCTTAGACAAGGGTCGCTCCCCGGGGTGGGGGGGGAGGAATTTCTTTTAGGCCATTTCTGCTCCCCTTGGGGGCAGATCGATGTATTTTCATTAGGCAGATCTGCCCCCAAGAGGGGCAGAAACCACTAGGCACCGGGGCTTTTTTTTTTTTTTGCTCCAATTTCACACAAGGGGAGTGACCCCTTCGGCAAGGGTTGCACCTCTGGGGGGGCAAATTTATTTTAGGCCATTTCGGCTCCCCTTTGGGGCAGATCAGTCTATTTCTATTAGGCCGATCTGCCCCCGGTGGGGGCAGAAACCACTTAGGCACCAGGGATTGGTGTGTGTGTTTTCTTTAGGGGTGCAGCCCCTTGGGTAAGCGTCACTTCCCATGGGGGCACATTTCTGTTGGCCAAATCTGCCCCACTTGGGGGCAGATTGGCCTATTTTTGGAAGGCCCATCTGCCCCCAAGGGGGGGGGGGCAGAAAGCCCAGCAGAGACCAGGGAAGTTTATTTTTTCAAAATAAGAGGGTGGGGCTATGGCCATACCCCCACCCCAAATAAATGGGGCCAAAGTTGTTCTGCCTACCAGTGGACAGATGGGGCACTTACCCCTGATCCACACCCCGGGGGGCAGAAAGTCAACTAAATGCCAGGGATTTTTTAAAAAAAGAAATAGTTGGGTGGTGGCTACCAACCAGTATGGGCCTGGTTATGCCCCCGCCCCAACTGAAGGGGGTAACAGTCTTTCAGCTCTTCCCCGCACACTAAAACATCTTATCCCACGGCAAGCAAGAGGACATTTGATTATTTTGGGTTTTGGTTTTACATTTGGGCCATGAGAGCTTGGCTTACAATCATCTCACTTGGAATCGTGAGGGCTGCACTTTATGGACTTTGGGACGCTGCCGTGTAGAAAAATCCACAAGACCTAGACACAACTTAAAACTAAACATCTGGGTGATTCCAGGGTAGTGTGTTTCACATGCACCCGCCCCATTTTCTTACCCACAATGCCCTGCAAACCTCCATCTTTGCTGGAAATCACACATTTTCCCACACTTTTGTGATGGAAGCTTCCGGAATCTGCAGGAATCCACAAAATTCCTACCACCCAGCATTGTCTCATCTATACCGATAAAAATTCTGCTGCACTTGTCAGCCTAAAATTGTTTTTTTTCAAACTGCCCTTTTAGACCCGCTTTGGTTCCCCCTCAATTTCAACATGTTTTTGGCTCTTCCCTGTCACAAGGACTTGGCCCACCTATACAAATGATGTATCATTTTTAACGGGAGACTGAGGGGAATGTTGGGTGGTATGAAATTTGTTCCGGTGCAGTGATCCCACACAGAAATGTGGGAAAAATTTGATTTTTTTGCTAAATTTGAGGTTTGCTGAGGATCCAGAAAACATTGGGAGATCCACGCAAGTCCATCTCCCTGGACTCCCTTAGGTGTCTAGTTTTCAGAAATGTCTGGGTTTGGTAGGTTTCCCTAGATGGCTGCTGAGCCCAGGACCAAAAACGCAGGTGCCCCCGCAAAAACAGGTAGTTTTGTATTTGATCATTTTGATGTGTCCAGATAGTGTTTTGGGGCATTTCCTTCACAGCCAGTAAGCCTACCCACAAAAGTAAGGTACCATTTTTATCAGGAGGCTTGGGGGAACACTGGGTGGAAGAAAATTTGTGACTCCTCTCTGATTCCAGAACTTTCTGTCACCAAAACGAGAGGAAAAAGTGTTTTTTTGGCCAGATTTTGAGGTTTGCAAAGGATTCTGGGTAACAGAACCTGGTCAGAGCCCCACAAGTCACCCCATCTTGGATTCCTCCAGGTGTCTAGTTTTCAAAACTGTGCAGGTTTGCTATGTTTCCCTAGGTGCCAGCTGAGCTAGAGGCCAAAATCCACAGCTAGGCACTTTACAACAAACAGCCCTGTTTTCTCTGGGAAATGTGATGTGTCCACATTGAGTTTTGGGGCATTACCTGTCTCGGAAGATAGACCTACTCACACAAGTGAGGTACCATTTATATCGGAGACTTGGGGGAACGCTGGGTGGAAGGAACTTTGTGTCTCCTCTCTGATTACAGAACTTTCTGTCACCGAAATGAAAGGAAAAAGTGTTTTATTGGCCAAATTTTGAGGTTTGCAAAGGATTCTGGGTAACAGAGACTGGTGAGAGCCCCACAAGTCACCCCATCTTGGATTCCCCCCTAGATGCCTAGTGTTAAAAAATGCACAGGTCTGGTAGGTTTGCCTAGGTGCCAGCTTGTCTAGAGGCCAAAATCTACAGCTAGGAACTTTCCAAAAAACACGTCAGATTTCACTGCAAAAATGTGATGTGTCCATTTGTGTTTCCTGTCGTGGGCATTAGACCTACCCAAGCAAGTGAGGTCCCATTGTTATAGGGAGACTTAGGGAAACACAGAATAGAAGAACAAGTGTTATTGCCCCTTGCCTTTCTCTACATTTTTTCCTTCCAAATGTAAGACAGTGTGTAAAAAAGATGTCTATTTGAGAAATGCCCTGTAATTCACATACTAGTATGGGCACCCCAGAATTCAGAGATGTGAAAATAACAACTGCTTCTCAACACCTTATCTTGTGGCCATTTTTTTTTAAATACAAAGGTTTTCTTGATACCTATTTTTCACTTTTTATATTTCCACAAATTAATTGCTGCATACCTGCTATAGAATGAAAACCCATTGCAAGGTGCAGCTCATTTACTGGCTCTGGGTACCTAGGTTTCTTGATGAACCTACAAGACCTATATATCCCCATAACCAGAAGAGTCCAGCAGACGTAATGGTATATTGCTTTCAAAAATTTGACATTGCAGAAAAAACTTACAAAGTAAAATGTGGAGAAAAATGACTGTTGTTTTCACCACAATTTCAATATTCTTTTATTTCAGCTGTTGTTTTATGCAGGAAACACGTGTAGGATCTACACAAATGACCCCTTGCTGAGTTTAGAATTTTGTTTACTTTTCAGAAATGTTTAGATTTCTGGGATACAGCATTGGTTTCGCACCCATTTCTGTCACTAACTGGAAGGAGGCTGAAAGCACAAAGAATAGTAAAATTGTGGTATGTCCCAGTAAAATGTCAAAATAGTGTTGAAAAATTGGGTTTTTGAATTCAAGTCTGCCTGTTCAGGAAAGCTGGGAAGATGGTGATTTTACCACGGCAAATCCTTTGTTGATGCCATTTTCAGGGAAAAAAACCACAAGCCTTCTTCTGCAGTCCTTTTTCCCATTTTAAAAAAAAAAATGAAATTTTCGCTGTGTTTTGGCTAATTTCTTGGTATCCTTCAGGGGAACCCAAAAAGTCTGGGTACCTCTAGAATCCCTAGGATGTTGGCAAAAAAGGACGCAAATTTGACATGGGTAGCTTATGTGGAGAAAAGTTATGAGGGCCTAAGCACAAACTGCACCAAATAGCCACAAAAAGGCTCGGCATAGGAGGGGAAAAGGCCTGGCAGCGAAGGGGTCAATGTAAACATTGATGATAATTAATTCATAGGTCCGGTTCTGAAAAGTGGTGGTTATTATTCTTGAATTAATAGATGACATGGCTGACCAAAGAGGGCGCACCAGGGCTGTACAAGCAATTGAAAGGTAGGTTGCCAGGCTGCCTTGTAAGTGGTCATGCTTTGCCCCTCTGACAGCTGGAGTAAAGAAGCATAGATTGCCCTGCAGATGTATTGGTTCAGCCAGCCAGGCTTCCTTTAAAGCGAGGATATCAAAAGTGCTCAAGTAGCAAAGAAAGTCCTGATATACAACCTTACTGGCAAGGCCTTTAATGTTCCAGGAGCACAATCAAAGTTGATTAGAGCACGATTTTGGGGCTGCTGCTGTTCCCGCTAATGTAATTGACTTCCTAGTATGCAGGTGATTGTTCTAGTTATCCACCTAAGCTCATTGTGTGGATAAAAAGAGTCGATTTTCTCCTGAGGGGGCCCTTCAACAGCCTTAGATGACTTTATCTTGTTAGGGGAGTGGCTTCTTGCACCTTTAAGGACTAAAGTGATAATTTTGTTTGAGCTTGCTGAGGGTGCCCCTGCCCCCTGAAAACAAGGAGATGGGGTTGATAGAGCGTTCCGACCTAATAAATTACCTGTATCTGGACGCTCTTAGGTCGATGAATCTTTTGACCAAGTGGGGCTCTCTTCACCCGAGAGTAATCAATTTAATTAAATCAATAATCAATAACGAACATAAGCAATGCCCTGGTCAACATAACACTTCACAATTAATCCAGAAAACATTTAGGCAAACCACGACCTTTCGGCCATAAATAACCACACCAGTTTATGCAAAGTTAATGAATTTATTTCCCTATATTAACAAAGCTAGCACAATATAGATATGTCTCAACACCAAATGATATATGTAAATGAACATTAATAGCTGTCCATAACGGCGGAAAAGATGCAATCTATGCAGTATTTGGATAACAATGCATTCGATGATAGCAACACAAACCACTAAAACTATAATCTGTAATGAGCTAATTGCATACATTAGTCAGCATAACAAGGTCTCAAATTGCATCGTGCGACAAATGAATCCTCATCTAACCTCAAATTAGCATCTGCATGTGGGGTTTCATGCAAAAACAATTTAGCAACATTAATTTGGAAAACTCCTAACTAGGGCTCTTATCAAAAATCAGCAGTTGGTTACCTAAAAAGAAACACAATGCAATTGTACATTTTCCTTTCATATTTACCAAATTCAATCAGCATTCAAGGAAGTCTTCGTCTCACAGGTACCGGATTCGATCAGCATGGGACGGGGCAAAGGGGCAGGGTGGACGGGGCAATTGCCTCACAGCGGCAAGATAAAACTACTACTTCATGCAAAGGGACGAATCGAAGTTAAAGTCTCTAGGGCGAGAATTACTTAAAGTCTCTTTCTCTCGATTAGAGAAAGCATCAAAGTTTCTTTCAAAATGGCGTCGCAGCAAGATGGGCCATAATAGCTGCAATGTGCAATAATGTTCGATAGGTAATGTCCGTAATGTCTGCAAATGGCTGCAATGGGTGCAATGGCTGCTTTCTCCTTGTGCACCTGGTTTAAATAGACAACAGTTCAAATCCAG
The DNA here is from genome assembly GCF_031143425.1 of Pleurodeles waltl. NCBI lineage: Eukaryota > Metazoa > Chordata > Amphibia > Caudata > Salamandridae > Pleurodeles > Pleurodeles waltl. Next base: position 139,164,842 of record NC_090444.1, read on the forward strand.
TAGGGTCTTCCATTGGAGGGTTCATAGGTTGGCTTCAAATTGTCCAATCAAAACAACTATTCCCAAGCTTCTCCCTAGGCATACATTATCCTTGGAGTCGGGAACGTAAGTTGCAACATATTTTACCAATTAACTCACTTTCAGAGCGTCCATTGTCTGCACCTGCAGATTGACCTTGGAGCAAAGAAGAAGATGCCAGGCTGGCACGAAACCTTAAAGATAAGCATGTGAACCGATCTCACTGGAAAAGTACAGCTTCAAGCACGAATACACGTTTCATTAGCACATTGGAATAATACGAGCATCTAAACCGTGAGACATGGAAACTAGGCCAAAGCCTCCACTAAAGTTATGCTAAGCTAAAACATTTCAAACAAGCAAATCATGGCACACGTTTACGGTTATGCCAAACTAATACAATTCTAATACATCACGTTATATAAAGCACGCTTATAAATGTTGGCAAACTACTCTGAGGGCACATTTGTCCCCGTACAATCTTTACTTGATTATTGCAGCACTACGTCTATGCGCTAATAAATGTAAAACCTTCGTTTCTGCGTCATCAGGGTAGCCGAGCTCCAGGAGAAGTTATGTGTGGATCCGACGAGTGAGGCCTCTATATCAGAGATTTACTATAGGGTACATACATAATAATTAGGTTGTACACGATATATGCACATGCGATTATTGTTATATTATGAGTTTTAATAAAAGCTTCCATGTATTACAAATGATTAGTATGAATACAGGGAATTTATATTTTTACACTAAACAGATGGATATAGTTGTTGGTACTAATAGTCTGATTATAAGAATAGCCACTTATGTTATCAATTTTAAGAGGAATGATCAATCTAAGCTCTGTGTTTCTATTTACTGACAGGCATTAGAGCACTATGGGGCATATTTATACTCCGTTTGCGCCGGAATTGCGTCGTTTTTTTTTTACGCAATTCCGACGCAAAACTAACTCCATATTTATACTTTGGCGTTAGACGCGTCTAGCGCCCAAGTCCATGGAGTTTGCGTCCTTTTTTAGCGTGGACACCTACTTTGCGTTAATTATATGCAAGGTAGGCGTTCCCGTCTAAAAAAGTGACTTTGCGGCATGTGCGCCGTATTTACACTCCCGGGCAAAATTCACGGCCGGGAGTGGGCGGGTCAAAAAAAATGACGTACGGCCGCTTTTGCGCCGTTTTTTAGCGCCTGCAAAAGGCAGGCGTTAAGGGACCTGTGGGCTCTGAAGGAGCCCAGAGGTGCCCTCCCATGCCCCCAGGGACCCCCCCCTGTTACCCTTGCCCACCCCAGGAGGACACCCAAGGCTGGAGGGACACATCCGAGGGACATTAAGGTAAGTTCAGGTAAGTCATTTTTTTATATTTTTTTTCTGGCATAGGGGGGCCTGATTTGTGCCCCCCTACATGCCACTATCCCAATGACCATGCCCAGGGGACAGAAGTCCCCTGGGCATGGCCATTGGGCAAGGGGGCATGACTCCTGTCTTTGCTAAGACAGGAGTCATTTCTATGGGGGTTGGGAGTTAAAAAAAATGACGCAAATCGGGTTGAGGCGAAAAATTTGCCTCAGCCTGACTTGCCCCATTATTTCACGCCCTAGCCCCATATTCCCCTACGCCGGCCCTGCCTGGTGTACATCGTTTTTTTCAACGCACACCAGGCAGCGCCGGCGGCTAACGCCGGCTAACGCCGGCTAACGTCATTCAATAAATACGGCGCCCGCATGGCGCTTCAGAATGGCGTTAGCCGGCGCTAATTTTTTTGACGCAAAACTGCGTTAGCACAGTTTTGCGTCAAAAAGTATAAATATGGCCCAATATCTCTAGAGATTAATAGCCCTCAGTCTATTGTGATTACTGAAGGAAAAAAACTGGAAGTCCGTTTTCAGTGTTAATGAAAAGTCAGGTTTTAACCCCTTCGCTGCCAGGCCTTTTCCCCCTCTTGTGCCGAGCCTTTTTTTGGCTATTTGGGGCAGTTCGCGCTTAGGCCCTCATAACTTTTTGTTCACATAAGCTACCCACGCCAAATTTGCGTCCTTTTTTTCCAACATCCTAGGAATTCTAGAGGTACCCAGACTTTGTGGGTTCCCCAGAAGGAGGCCAAGAAATTAGCCAAAATACAGTGAAAAATTCGTTTTTTTTCAACAAAATGGGAAAAAGGGGCTGCAGAAGAAGGCTTGTGGTTTTTTCCCTGAAAATGGCATCAACAAAGGGTTTGCGGTGCTAAAATCACCAGCTTCCCAGCTTTCAGGAACAGGCAGACTTGAATCAGAAAACCCAGTTTTTAACACAATTTTGGCATTTTACTGGGAAATACCCCATTTTTACGATTTTTTGTGCTTTCAGCCTCCTTCCAGTCAGTGACAGAAATGGGCATGAAACCAATGCTGGATCCCAGAAACCACAACATTTCTGAAAAGTAGACAAAATTCTGAATTCAGCAAGGGGTAATTTGTGTAGATCCTACAAGGGTTTCCTACCAAAAATAACACCTGAAAAGAAAATTATTGAAATTGAGGTGAAAAAATCTGCAATTTTTCTCTACGTTTTACTCTGTAACTTTTTCCTACAATGTCATATTTTTTAAAGCAATATACCGTTACGTCTGCTGGACTCTTCTAGTTGCGGGGATACATAGGGATTGTAGGTTCATCAAGAACTCTAGGTACCCAGAGCCAATAAATGACCTGCACCCTGCAGTGGATTTTCATTCTATACCGGGTATACAGCAATTAATTTGCTGAAATAAAAAGAGTAAAAAATAGCTATCAAGAAAACCTTTGTATTTCCCAAATGGGCACAAGATAAGGTATTGAGGAGCAGTAGTTATTTGCACATCTCTGAATTCCTGGGTGCCCATACTAGCATGTGAATTACAGGGCATTTCTCAAATAGACGTCTTTTTTACACACTGTCTTACATTTGGAAAGAAAAAATGTAGAGAAAGCCAAGGTGCAATACCACTTGTTTTGCAATTCTATGTTCCCCCAAGTCTCCCGATAAAAATGGTACCTCACTTGTGGGGGTAGGCCTAGCACCCGCCACAGGATATGCCCCAAAACACGACGTGGACACATCACATTTTCAGAAAGAAAACAGAGCTGTTTTTTACTAAGTGCCTAGCTCTGGATTTTGGCCTCTAGCTCAGCCGGCACCTGGGGAAACCTAGCAAACCTGCGCATTTTTTAAAACTAGACACCTAGGGGAATCCAAGATTGGGTGACTTGTGGGGCTCTGACCAGGTTCTGTTACCCAGAATCCTTTGCAAACCTCAAAATTTATCTAAAAAAACACATTTTCCTCACATTATGGTGACAGAAAGTTCTGTAATCTGAGAGGAGCCACAAATTTCCTTCCACCCAGCGTTCCCCCAAAGTCTGCCGATAAAAATGATACCTCACTTGTGTGGGTAGGCCTAGCGCCCGCGACAGGAAATGTCCCAAAACACAACGTGGACACATCCCATTTTTTGACAGAAAACAGAGCTGTTTTTTTGCAAAGTGCCTACCTGTATATTTTGCCTCTGCTCAGCCGGCACCTAAGGAAACCTACCAAACCTGTGCATTTTTAAAAACTAGAGACCTAGGGGAATCCAAGATGGGGTGACTTGTGGGGCTCTGACCAGGTTCTGTTACCCAGAATCCTTTGCAAACCTCAAAATTTGGCTAAAAAAACACATTTTCCTCACATGTCGGTGACAGAAAGTTCTGGAATCTGAGAGGAGCCACAAATTTCCTTCCACCCAGCGTTCCCACAAGTCTCCCAATAAAAATGGTAACTCACTTGTGTGGGTAGGTTTAGCACCCGCGACAGGTTATGCCCCAAAACACAACGTGGACACATCCCATTTTTTGACAGAAAACAGAGCTGTTTTTTGCAAAGTGCCTACCTGTAGATTTTGGCCTCTAGCTCAGCCGGCACCTAGGGAAACCTACCAAACCTGTGCATTTTTGAAAACTAGAGACCTAGGGGAATCCAAGATGGGGTGACTTGTGGGGCTCTGACCAGGTTCTGTTACCCAGAATCCTTTGCAAACCTCAAAATATGGTTAAAAAAACAGATTTTCCTCACATTTCGGTGACAGAAAGTTCTGGAATCTGAGAGGAGCCACAAATTTCCTTCCACCCAGCGTTCCCCCAAGTCTCCCAATAAAAATGGCACCTCACTTGTGTGGGTAGGCCTAGCGCCCGCGACAGGATATGCCCCAAAACACAACGTGGACACATCACATTTTTTCACAGAAAACAGAGCTGTTTTTTGCAAAGTGCCTACCTGTAGATTTTGGCCTCTAGCTCAGCCGGCACCTATGGAAACCTACCAAACCTGTGCATTTTTGAAAACTAGAGACCTAAGGGAATCCAAGATGGGGTGACTTGTGGGGCTCTGACCAGGTTCTGTTACCCAAAATCCTTTCCAAACCTCAAAATTTGGCTAAAAAAACACTTTTTCCTGTCATTTCGGTGACAGAAAGTTCTGGAATCTGAGAGGAGCCACAAATTTCCTTCCAGCCAGCGTTCCCCCAAGTCTCCCAATAAAAATGGTACCTCACTTGTGGGGTAGGCCTAGCGCCCGTGACAGCAAATGCCCCAAAGCACAACGTGGGCACATCCCATTTTTTGACAGAAAACAGAGCTGTTTTTTGCGAAGTGCCTATCTGCAGATTTTGGCCTCTAGCTCAGCCGGCACCTAGGGAAACCTACCAAACCTGTGCATTTTTAAAAACTAGAGACCTAGGGGAATCCAAGATGGGGTGACTTGTGGGGCTCTGCCCAGGTTCTGTTACCCAGAATCCTTTGCAAACCTCAAAATTTGGCTAAAAAAACAAATGTTCCTCACATTTCTGTGGCAGAAAGTTATGGAATCTGAGAGGAGCCACAAATTTCCTTCCACCCAGCGTTCCCCCAAAGTCTGCCGATAAAAATGATACCTCACTTGTGTGGGTAGGCCTAGCGCCCCCGACAGGAAATGTCCCAAAACACAACGTGGACACATCACATTTTTTCACAGAAAACAGAGCTGTTTTTTGCAAAGTGCCTACCTGTAGATTTTTGCCTCTAGCTCAGCCGGCACCTAGGGAAACCTACCAAACCTGTGCATTTTTTAAAACTAGAGACCTAAGGGAATCCAAGATTGGGTGACTTGTGGGGCTCTGACCAGGTTCTGTTACCCAGAATCCTTTGCAAACCTCAAAATGTATCTAAAAAAACACATTTTCCTCACATTATGGTGACAGAAAGTTCTGTAATCTGAGAGGAGCCACAAATTTCCTTCCACCCAGCGTTCCCCCAAAGTCTGCCGATAAAAATGATACCTCACTTGTGTGGGTAGGCCTAGCGCCCCCGACAGGAAATGTCCCAAAACACAACGTGGACACATCCCATTTTTTGACAGAAAACAGAGCTGTTTTTTGCAAAGTGCCTACCTGTATATTTTGCCTCTGCTCAGCCGGCACCTAAGGAAACCTACCAAACCTGTGCATTTTTAAAAACTAGAGACCTAGGGGAATCCAAGATGGGGTGACTTGTGGGGCTCTGACCAGGTTCTGTTACCCAGAATCCTTTGCAAACCTCAAAATATGGTTAAAAAAACAGATTTTCCTCACATTTCGGTGACAGAAAGTTCTGGAATCTGAGAGGAGCCACACATTTCCTTCCACCCAGCTTTCCCCTAAGTCTCCCAATAAAAATGGTACCTCACTTGTGTGGGTAGGCTTAGCGCCCGCAACAGGATATGCCCCAAAACACAACGTGGACACATCCCATTTTCTGACAGAAAACAGAGCTATTTTTTGCAAAGTGCCTACCTGTAGATTTTGGCCTCTAGCTCAGCCGGCACCTAGGGAAACCTACCAAACCTGTGCATGTTTGAAAACTAGAGACCTAGGGGAATCCAAGATGGAGTGACTTGTGGGGCTCTGACCAGGTTCTGTTACCCAGAATCCTTTGCAAACCTCAAAATTTGGCTAAAAAAACACATTTTCCTCACATTTCGGTGACAGAAAGTTCTGGAATCTGAGAGGAGCCACAAATTTCCTTCCACCCAGCGTTCCCCCAAGTCTCCCAATAAAAATGGCACCTCACTTGTGTGGGTAGGCCTAGCGCCCGCGACAGGATATGCCCCAAAACACAACGTGGACACATCACATTTTTTCACAGAAAACAGAGCTGTTTTTCGCAAAGTGCCTACCTGTAGATTTTGGCCTCTAGCTCAGCCGGCACCTATGGAAACCTACCAAACCTGTGCATTTTTGAAAACTAGAGACCTAAGGGAATCCAAGATGGGGTGACTTGTGGGGCTCTGACCAGGTTCTGTTACCCAAAATCCTTTCCAAACCTCAAAATTTGGCTAAAAAAACACTTTTTCCTGTCATTTCGGTGACAGAAAGTTCTGGAATCTGAGAGGAGCCACAAATTTCCTTCCACCCAGCGTTCCCCCAAGTCTCCCAATAAAAATGGTACCTCACTTGTGGGGTAGGCCTAGCGCCCGTGACAGGAAATGCCCCAAAGCACAACGTGGGCACATCCCATTTTTTGACAGAACACAGAGCTGTTTTTTGCAAAGTGCCTACCTGTAGATTTTGGCCTCTAGCTCAGCCGGCACCTAGGGAAACCTACCAAACCTGTGCATTTTTAAAAACTAGAGACCTAGGGGAATCCAAGATGGGGTGACTTGTGGGGCTCTGCCCAGGTTCTGTTACCCAGAATCCTTTGCAAACCTCAAAATTTGGCTAAAAAAACACTTTTTCCTCACATTTCGGTGACAGAAACTTCTGGAATCTGAGAGGAGCCACAAATTTCCTTCCACCCAGCGTTCCCCCAAGTCTCCCGATAAAAATCATACCTCACTTGTGTGGGTAGGCCTAGCGCCCACGACAGGATATGCCCCAAAACACAACGTGGACACATCACATTTTTTCACAGAAAACAGAGCTGTTTTTTGCAAAGTGCCTACCTGTAGATTTTTGCCTCTAGCTCAGCCGGCACCTAGGGAAACCTACCAAACCTGTGCATTTTTTAAAACTAGAGACCTAAGGGAATCCAAGATGGGGTGACTTGTGGGGCTCTGACCAAGTTGTGTTACCCAAAATCCTTTGCATACCTCAAAATTTGGGTAAAAAAACACTTTTTCCTGTCATTTCGGTGACAGAAAGTTCTGGAATCTGAGAGGAGCCACAAATTTCCTTCCACCCAGAGTTCTCCCAAGTCTCCTGATAAAAATGGTACCTCACTTGTGTGGGTAGGCCTAGCGCCCGTGACAGGAAATGCCCCAAAGCACAACGTGGGCACATCCCATTTTTTGACAGAAAACAGAGCTGTTTTTTGCAAAGTGCCTACCTGTAGATTTTGGCCTCTAGCTCAGCCGGCACCTAGGGAAACCTACCAAACCTGTGCATTTTTGAAAACTAGAGACCTAGGGGAATCCAAGATGGGGTGACTTTTGGGGCTCTGCCCAGGTTCTGTTACCCAGAATCCTTTGCAAACCCCCCAAATTTGGCTAAAAAAACACTTTTTCCTCACATTTCGGTGACAGAAAGTTCTGGAATCTGAGAGGAGCCACAAATTTCCTTCCACCCAGCGTTCCCCCAAGTCTCCCGATAAAAATCATACCTCACTTGTGTGGGTAGGCCTAGCGCCCGCGACAGGAAATGCCCCAAAGCACAATGTGGACACATCCCATTTTTTGACAGAAAACAGTGCTGTTTTTTGCAAAGTGCCTACCTGTAGATTTTGGCCTCTAGCTCAGCCGGCACCTAGGGAAACCTACCAAACCTGTGCATTTTTTAAAACTAGAGACCTAGGGGAATCCAAGATGGGGTGACTTGTGGGGCTCTGACCAGGTTCTGTTACCCAGAATCCTTTGTAAACCTCAAAATTTGGCTGAAAAAACAGATTTTCCTCACATTTCGGTGACAGAAAGTTCTGGAATCTGAGAGGAGGCACAAATTTCCTTCCACCTAGCCTTGTCCCAAGTCTCCCGATAAAAATAATACCTCACTTGTGTGGGTAGGCCTAGCGCCCGCGACAGGAAATGTCCCAAAGCACAACGTGGACACATCCCATTTTTTGACAGAAAACAGAGCTGTTTTTTGCAAAGTGCCTACCTGTAGATTTTGGCCTCTAGCTCAGCCGGCACCTAGGGAAACCTACCAACCCTGTGCATTCATGAAAACTAGAGACCTAGGGGAATCCAAGATGGGGTGACTTGTGGGGCTCTGGCCAGGTTCTGTTACCCAGAATCCTTTGCAAACCTCAAAATTTGGCTAAAAAAACACATTTTCCTCACATTTCGGTGACAGAAAGTTCTGGAATCTGAGAGGAGCCACAAATTTCCTTACACCCAGCGTTCCCCTAAGTCTCCCGATAAAAATGGTACCTCACTTGTGTGGGTAGGCCTAGCGCCCGCAACAGAATATACCCCAAAACACAACATGGACACATCCCATTTTTTTACAGAAAACAGAGCTGTTTTTTGCAAAGTGCCTACCTGTAGATTTTGGCCTCTAGCTCAGCCGGCACCTAGGGAAACCTACCAAACCTGTGTATTTTTGAAAACTAGAGACCTAGGGGAATCCAAGAAGGGGTGACTTGTGGGGCTCTGACCTGGTTCTGTTACCCAGAATCCTTTGCAAACCTCAAAATGTGGCTGAAGAAACACATTTTCCTCACATTTCGGTGACAGAAAATTCTGGAATCTGAGAGGAGCCACAAATTTCCTTCCACCCAGCGTTCCCCCAAGTCTCCCGGTAAAAATGATACCTCACTTGTGTGGGTGGGCCAGGTGCCTGCAACAGAATAAGGGCCAAAACTTGTAGAGATAGAGGGGATAGCACAGCGAGTTTATAAGGACATATTCTTCTTTTATACATCTTTAGGCTGACTCTGCTTTGGGGACCCACATAAGTGAGGTGTCATTTTACTTGGGAGACTGAGGGGAACACTGGGGAGTAGGAATTTTGTGCTGGAGAGGTGATCCTACTAAGAAAAGTCAGGAAAATATGCTTTTTTAAGCACATTTTGAGGTTTACAGAGGAGTCTGGGTAAGAAAATGTTGGGGAATCCACGCAAGCCACACTTCCCTGGACTCCTTTGGGTGTCTAGTTTTAAAAAATGTCTGGGTTTGGTAGGTTTCCCTAGATGAAGGCCGCACCCAGGACCAAAAACATAGGTGCCCCATCCCCCCCAAACACAGGTAGTTTTGTAATATATCATTTTGTTGTGTCCACAGACATCTGTGATGTGCCAAACACTAAAATTGTGAAAAGAAACGCACTTAGGTTATGTGAAAAGAACCCTCACCCACCAACCAAGTTGGTGGCATGCTTTATCATCGGGGTCCCACCCGAGGCTCCTATCGTGTCACAGGTGTGCTGCGACGCCTGATCACAGCGGAGCAGGTTTTGTCATTTTTATCACACATACTGGTTGGATTTGGCACGAGGGTGAGTGATGGTTCAGTGGATCAAATTTTATTAACAAGAGATTTCACAAAAATGAAATGCACTGTTAATAACTGAAAGGCAAAAAACTGAACCAATGACTCACAGCTTGTGAGCTGTAAAGCCGCGACAAGGCACCAACCACTTTACAGTCCATTCACACACCTTTCATACATGACACGCACAAGACCATTCACACCGCCAGCCACGGGCCCAGCACATTACAATACTCACATCGACAGACAGCGCCACTCAAGGGCCCATCACTTATATACGCCCACATGCCTGATACAACAATCACACCAGCTGATGGGAGTGTGTGGACTGGTGTTTGTCTGGCAGTGTGTTGCAGTAGCCAACAGCAAGTCAATATGTACACTATGTACACCCTCAGCCACCCCCACTCCACACACAATGGCATCATTTATTTTTTATTTTGTTTTAATCAGAGGAACCCCTAACTAAGTAGAAAGAATTACAAAACTACAAACACAAAAGCTCTAACTAAGTACATGACAGAAATGCTAACCATGAAACTGAACACATGAAAATACAAAACAGACATGAGTTTACACTCATGGTTGTTCCCAGAAATTCTTCTGGGTGTGGTAATTCTTAAAACAACCACCCACACACAGCCCAGGCTTTGAAGGACAATCTGGGCAGTACATTCGAGTCTCCCTCCGGATACCTCTTCGAAAACACACTCTACATTTCTTAGCTGGAAAGTCTTTTTGGGGTGTGGGAGGAATGTGTTCAGCAAAGTGGCGATCTTTCAATCTAGTCACATCCTCCACAACTGCTTCTCTAGGAACTCTGATCTGTTCCACCACAATAAGGCTCCCTATCACTGACTCCTGAAATTTCACAAATGTCATCTTTGACTCTGGAGACCTATCCCTAAACACAATAAAAGCATGAAAGGTTGCTAAGTGGAAGAGGTGAATTGCTAGCTTCTTATACCAAACGTAAGACTTACGAATAGCAGTATAAGGTTCCAACCTCTGATCAGCTCTATCTACACCTCCCATGTGCTTATTATAATCTAAAATGCACACAGGTTTGCGCACTTCAGCAACCTGGCCCCAAACAGTCACAGGGGAAGTACTCTCATCATGGATGGCACTTAGCATGTAGACATCCCTCTTGTCTGAAAATTTCAAAGCTATCAGCTCATCATTCCGCAAGGCACAGCACTGTCCCCTCTCAAGTTTTTTACAGACAAGCTCCCTTGGATAGCCTTTCCGGTTACAACAAATTGTGCCACAAGCAACAGTGTCCACTTTAAACAATTCCTTGAACAACTGCACTCCAGTGTAGAAGTTATCTACATACAAATGGTGACTTTTGTTGAACAGTCGTCTACCAAGATCCCACACAATTTTCTCAGTGGCTCCAAAAGTGGGAGGACAACCATGGGGGTCAATATTGGAATCCCTACCAGTGTAGACACGGAAACTATACACATATCCTGCACTACTTTCAGACAGCATATACAATTTAATTCCATATCGTGCCCTTTTGCTAGGAATGTACTGCCTAAAAACCAAACGACCCTTGAAGAGGAGCAAAGACTCGTCCACACTTATCTCTTTGCCTGGAACATAGACCTCCGAAAACCGATCTACAAAATGATCAAGGACAGGCCTAATCTTAAAAAGACGGTCAGAATCTGGGTGATCTTGTGGCAAGGCTAATGCATTGTCAACAAAATGCAGCATCCTAAGAAGAAGCAAATACCGATTGCGACTCATGGTCGCAGGAAATATAGCTGTTGCCATCAAGGGACTAGTAGACCAATAAGAAGCTAGTGACGGCTTCCTTATCAACCCCATCAAAAAAGTCAAACCCAAAAACTTTTTTATCTCCTCCAAATTTGTGGGAATCCACTGGGCAGCTCTAGGGTGTGGCCTAAGTCTAGCAGCGTTGTCCCTCAAATGCTGCTCCACATACAAATTAGTCTGCTCAACAATCTCTTCCAAAAACACATCATCCATGAATAACTCAAAGAAATTGACAGGCAAAAAGTTCTCTGTATTGGCGCTACACCCCGGGAGACCAGTAAAGCCAGCCAACTCTGGCTGCTCCATGTTTGGGGCAACCCAGAGATCAGGTCTTATAACGGGAAACCTTTCAGCCCCAGGTTGCTGCACTAATGGCATATCAGTGTCCTCCTCTAAAACAGGCCCTTCATCTGCACTGAGTGTGGCTTCCTCATCAGAAGATTCCCCTCCAACAGAAACATCACTGCCAGAATCTCTCACTTCCTCCTCTGACTCAGATGCGGAGTCCGTCTCATAATCATGATCAGACAATGACTCAAAAAGCATACCAACCACCTGCTGAGCGGTCATCCTGCGGCTAGCCATGATCTTTCCTACTAAAATTAACTGGACAAATTCACCACCAACAACCAGCACTGTGTAAGATAAGTAACAAAGTGTAGCTTTATTAGTAAGAGTTATAAACTCAAAAACTATACCGCTCAATAGCCTGAAAAAGCTTGATTCACCAGCAACTACTCTGCACAGACACAGCAATCACCAATGATATCCCACTAAAAAGAAAGAAAGAAAAGCAAATTAGAAATAAGACAAAACAAATATCATTGTGCACAACTCTAAGGACAATTTCACACACAATCCTGCAATTAGTACACCCCCTACAAACATGTCATATATGCATGGCAACAATACTCCTTTGGAGTAAATTGTTTTTACTTACCTAAAACATGCAACTATGCAAACCGCAGGTCAACCACCGCCAAAACCGCAAGGAGCCACAGCAAATAAAGTAAAAGCTTTGTACTAGAACAAAAAGGAGGAAAACATTTGTTATCACAAATGCAAATACTTCATCAGTTGACAAACACCCCACCATCAAACATTTAGAAATTGGTGCCTAAATGGATTCTGCCATAGGGGCAGATGTGCCTACTAAAAAAATAGGCCTATCTGCCCCAAGGAGGGCAGAAAATACCTTTAGTAGTATGTCCCCATGGGGAGCGACCCTTGCCCAAGGGGACAGCCCCCAAACAAAAAAAACAAAAAAACACACACAACACTATCCCTGGTGCCTAAGTGGCTTCTGCCCCTCTTGGGGCAGATAAGCCTAAAAAAATAGGCCCATCTGCCCCCAAAGGGGGCAGAAGTGGCCAACAGGTCAATGCCCCCCTTGGGGGGGCACCCCGTGCCCAAAGGGACGCCCCCCCACTAAAATAAACAAATACAAAAAAATCCCTGGCGTTGTAGTGGTTTCTGCCCCCCTTGGGGGCAGATCAGCCTAAAAATAATAGGCCAATCTGTCTCCAAGGGGTGCAGAAATGGCCTTGGTACATGTGCCCCCAAAGGGGGGGCGACCCTTGCCCAAGGCCCCCCCATCCACTAACACACCCACACACTATCCCTGGTGTCTAAGTGGCTTCTGCCCCCCTTGGGGGCAGATGGGCCTAAAAAAATAGGCCCATCTGCCCCCAAGGGGGGCAGAAATGGCCAACAGGTCAATGCCCCCTTGGGTGGGCGCCCCATGCGCAAGGGGACGCCCCCCACAAAAATAAACACATTTTTAAAAATCCCTGCCGTTCTAGTGGTTTCTGCCCCCCCCTTGGGGGCAGATCAGCCTAAAAATAATAGGCCGATCTGTCTCCAAGGGGTGCAGAAATGGCCTTGGTACATGTGCCCCCAAAGGGGGAGGGCGTCCCTTGCCCAAGGGCCCCCCCTCCACTAACACACTCACACACTATCCCTGGTGTCTAAGTGGCTTCTGCCCCCCTTTGGGGCAGATGGGCCTAAAAAAATAGGCCCATCTGTCCCCAAGGGGGGCAGAAATGGCCAACAGGTCAATGCCCCCCGTGCCCAAGGGGACGCCCCCCACAAAAATAAACACATTTTAAAAAATCCCTGCCGTTCTAGTGGTTTCTGCCCCCATTGGGGGCAGATCAGCCTAAAAATAATAGGCTGATCTGCCCCCAAGGGGGGCAGAAATGGCCCTAAAAGACATGCCCCCCAAAGGGGAGTGACCCTTGCCCAAGGGGCCGCCCCCCCATCCACTAAACACACAATCCCTGGTGCCTAAGTGGCTTCTGCCCCCCTTGGGGGAAGATAGACCTAAAAAAATAGGCCGATCTGCCAACAGTTCTATGCCCCCTTGGGGGGGCGCCCCTTGCCCAAGGGGGCACCCCCCCACAAAAATAATCAAAAATAAAAACATCCCGGGCGTTCCAGTGGTTTCTGCCCCCCTTGGGGGCAGATCAGCCTAAAATAGTAGGCCAATCTGCCCCCAAGGGGGACAGAAATGGCCGTTAATTATTTGCCCCCGAAAGGGGAGCAACCCTTGCCCAAGCGGCCGCTCCCCGACACTAAAATCACACATTAGAACAATGTTTGCCTCTTTTTGGAAACCCCCCACCCACCGGGAAGAGAAACTCACCTCTTCCTCCCTCGCCGCACAGGAAGCCATTTGCGGGCACCCTGTAATGAAGTCAGCACGCGATCGCGCGCTGACGTCATTATGGTGGGGTGGGGGTGGAAGGGGAAGGGCTTCCCCTTCCATCCCTGCCTTTGGGGGGGTGGGGGGAAGCACACAGAGGGAGCGAGAGCGCTCCCTCTGGGCTGTCTGCTGAGGACGTAATGGTTACGTCCTCGGCACAGCAGCACTATGCCGCAGGACGTAACCATTACGTCCGCGGCACAGAACGGGTTAAACACATTAGCTTACGGCGCTGTTTTTCATTGCGTACTCGCGTTCAGTCACGGGCCCCAATACGTTGTTATTACTGATTTTTCATGCAATTAAGGCGGCGTGACGGGACAAACGGCACACTCATGCGATATTAGTTTCACCGACGTATTAGAGTACGACGTCTCTAATGATTAGAAGTCCTCTTTCTATTGTAATTACCATGGGAAAGGAAAACGGGAAGTCCGTTTTCAGTGCCAATGAAAAATTAGGATTTAAATACATTAGCTTACGGCACTGCTTTTCTTCGTGTACTCGAGTTCAGTTACAGGCCCTGATATTTTGTTAATATTGATTTCTCACACAAAAGGACGGCGCAACGGGACATACAGCACATTAAACTTTACAGGTAACTCTATATCTTGAGAGTACGATATCGCGAAATGAAGCGATATATATTTTTACTTTAGGTAATTAGTTAAGGAGGTTTTTCTTTCTCTTTATAGCGGGAAGAAGGAGACATATATACATTGAGCATACAACATTAGATTTCAATACTTTAGTGTGAGTATAGCAACAGATACATATAATAATTAATGTTAAATACAGTTTAAGAGCAAGAAGGGAGAAAGTGGTTGAATCTTTCTTATTTTCATTATATCTGTGTTTACAGATGACTTAAATCTAGGTTACAACTTAAAGCAAAAAACTAAGTTGATTACATCAGATAAAATTAGCATCTTTATTTATTTCAGTCGGATTAGATGGACACACTTTGGTGTTTCTGATGGTGAGAGTGTCAGTTGTTGTTGCACGTGGGTTTATTTACAAATATAACAATGATAAAATAATCACTATTGGCGTATAGGATAACACAATGAGTAATAGATTTCCACCACGTAAAAGACAATTATATATTACTGGGTGTATGTAAAAAGTGAGAAAATTAAGTATATTTTGGATCTATTAATATTCTAAGTACTATACTGATTAGATATTGTACATTATTAACAGCTGAGAGAAGCCTTGATGAAGTCTATGGGGAGCTATATACCCGGACAAAACACGTGTTGGCTTGGCTGTGGTTGCTAAAAAGAAAGATTAAAGAAGAAGATAAACATTTCAAATGGATTAATGGACTCTTTGATTTTGATATGTATCAATTTTATTTTATTATAAGGGCTTGAGTGCTTCCATTGAAGAATTCATTTAGGGACAGCCTTAGGGCTTTCCAATTCAAGGGTGTTTTGGGGAACAACCTTGGGCAGCACCGTCCATAGAATACTTCAAACGAGATATATTAGTGAGCGCCCCAGTCTCTTAAAATCCCCTTTCGTAACAGTAGATCCAGCATAGTTCAAATATGGAACTTTCCTTCAAAACCTTCAAAGCTATGTTGGAAGTTCTCCAGATTGTCTTAGTTACTTCAACCATTGGTGGGACTTCGAGGTCAATAAATTCAATCGACATCAGGTCAGGTGAAGGCAAACCTGATGTTTTCCAGCAGTTGAAGTATGTCACCTCTGTTCAGGATATTATGGGTTTGTCATGGGTTTCTTTTGACTTATACTCAGGCCTGAAAAGAAAGGTACTTGTGTTGAAGAGTGAATTCTCCTCCTCTTGGTTGTGGTATGTTGTAGGACTGAAGTGGCAGCTGATTGTGTTGTACTCACTGAGCAGTAATAAAGGCAATGCATCAGGTTTTGTTGTGTGTCAGTTTGGACCTGGTTGCTGGTGAAACGCTGAGTCACACCATGTTCACACCAAGCTCAGTGCCAAGCCCGTGTTCCGGGGGCAGAATTTGAGCCATCACATTAAACCCTTGTTGGTATGGTGCTAATTCCATGAGAATTGTGAAGCTTGCACCCTGCCAAGCCAACCCCCCCGCACAAAGGGCTGTATCTTCTAACCAGTGGCTCCTAGAAAGTTCTTCTTGGAGGCCTAGATTGTCCCTTTGCCTGGTTGTATGAGATGCTTGAGAAAAGGTATCCATCAGGGCACAATTTCTTGTACATCTAGTTCCGTGGTCGTCATCTCCGGTTGGATTATTTTGTTCACAGGGCAGGTATTAGTGATCGCCTGGACCAATGTTTGGGCCACCTGCTCGGGATTCGTAGTGGTTTCCTGACCTGTTATAGGCCAAAAAAAGGATACAATCTCATCTTGGTTTAGAGTAGGTTTCCTATTCCGGCCTTTCCTCCTTTGAGCATGCCCTTGCTTTGCATTTGTTTTAGGAACAAGTTATTTTTCTAGGGAGACCTCTGGAGGTGAGGAGGTGCATGCCTCCAGGCTGTGGGGAGCCTCCTGGTCAGGCTGTGCCCTGTCCATAGAGTGACCCGAGTGTGAACTGATACCGGGATCCGTCAAGCCCCTACTAGAGGGAAAAAGCTGATCGTTGGCTGAGCAGGTCCCTTGAGATTCTTGGCAAGCAGGGTAAATTCATTGGGCGGTGAGGCACGGAAGCTCCGAACTTCTTGTTTAGAGTTCTTGCAGAGATTGCTCAGCATTGATGGCAAGGATGAGAGTTTGTCCAGTATTGGAATACACTTCAGTCCTACAACATACTACAACCAAGAGGAGGAGAATTGACTCTTCAACACAGGTACCCTTATTTTCAATAGGGTGATGAAAGGTATTATTCAATTGTCTCAGAGTAATACATTAAATTAGGAAACAGATATTGTTAAATTATTATGAGCATACAGGATCACTCCCAGCAGTGTTACTGAAGAAGCCCAATTGTTCTGATGAGAGGTCGAGCACCAATTAGCAAAGACTTAGGTTGGATGGAATCAGCCAAAACAGCTGGAGTGGTCACCAGAGCAGGTAAGGAAGGATGAATATAGCCAGGGCGCAACAAATTTATAAGAAATTCAAAAAGAATAGTACTAAGGAATACAAGCTGGATTGTGGAGATTGGATTAGAGTGCGGAAAGGAAGAAAGGTTCAGAAAGGGGAAAGTAGGTTTTCTCAACCCATGGAAATTCTAGAATTATTTTGTAATTCACTCAAACTGAGAGATAGAAAGGTGTGGCCTAACAGGAGAGTTGCAAAGCATAGAAATCACTGTAAAAAAAAAGTGAGAATGCCAATAAATATGATTACTTGGCTGTTGATGAGAATATAAGTCCTGACAGATGTCAAAGACAGCAGGATGGTGAAAAGACAAAAGGGTTTTGTGATTAGCCAGGTATATCTGGTGCAACAAATGTAAATAGCAATGGGAACTGTGATAATCAGGTGAAAACTGGACGATTTTGAAGAATTGATACCAAACCAAAGCAATTTAATGATTGTGTTAATATCAGTTTGGCTTGATTTAAATTTGTATGTTTTTCTTTCTCTGAAATCCACAGTTATTCTTTATGAAAAATGAACTGTTATTCTTATCTCATATGACTCTTTAGGTTAAATTATTATTTGTATTAATTATTAAATTTTAGTTATCTATAATAGTTTAAGAATTTCTTAATTTTGTGAAAAGGAGATGTGTTATAATATTAATGTGTAGACTTTTAGTAGTAAGCTTTATGATGTAGTTAAAATTCCATCACTTGTCATTGCTTAGTGAGTTCACCCCCATGGAACATTCCAGTAAGGTGGCAGTTACCGGGGGTTTGGAGAGGAGATGCTGTGGAGTACTAATGTGTCTAGGACGGCTTAAATAGAGTACCTAAGAACCTTCCTTTGGATTTGTGAAGTACTTTATGAAGTCATTGGAATTGGGAAGGATTGAAAGTGTTAGTTGTGGTGAAGGGCAAGCAGATGGTATCCATAAGAAAGTAAGAGGTAGTTTCCACCAGGACAAGGTTGACGGGTTCCAATGTAGGGGTAGACATTGCAGTGACTTTGCCAGGGACTTTAAGCAGAAGCAAGGGTGTTGTAGCTTCTAGAGTCATGATTCGGGGTTGTCTGTGGCTCTGTGTTTTCTGAGTCCTGACAAGGTGTCATAATTCAGTTACTTGGGGTAGTCTGTGGCTTTTGGGCCCCCAGATGGATTCATGGTTCAGGTACTTGGGGTAGTCTGTGGCTTCTGTACCCCCACGATGAGTCATGATCTGGTACAGAGGGTAATCTGACCTGTGTGCACTCAACGTACTGTTATCCAGTGTAATTTACACAGGGCAACATGCTAAATTGTTTTTGCATACACACTTTTCACCTCATATTCACTTCAGCCATCTATTTTGACTTCAGAATTTAAAAGTTCATATGTATCTCTAAATTGTTCAATTTGTTGCAAACATCAGTAGTTTATTGGATTAACTGATATAGTGACATCGATCCTGTGTGAGTGATCTACTTCCTTTCTCATACTTACACTGCAGACAATCATTTGATGGCACCTTATTTTTTTTATTCATAGTTTTGGAGTTGAACAAAAACACTTGCGTGTGTTGCTTACTGACACAGAATGCGGCAGGCTGCGTTGACATCTGGCTGCTCTGCCTGATATGATATGGACATGCTGACATTGAAATCACAGGTCGCTTTCATGTGAAATTTCATTTTCTGCCATTGTGGGTAGCTCTTTTTTCAGATGCCAGGTGTGGTATTCCATTCCTAAGTTCCATGCTCAGGGATTCAAGTGTTAACACTACATCAAGTCAGGATTTGACATGGGTGCTGTATGTGGTTGTGTGTAAAGCTCTTCCAGCACAATTATGTACAGCAATAATAAGAGACACAATTCAGGGCACTAAGACCTTGCAAATCACTATAAGGGAATGTTAGAGCATGCCCTCTGTTTGATCTAGCCATCTGAAACATGATCCAAAAGTAGGTCATTCCTTGCGTGTGTCATTTTATGTGGCCAGTTCCACCTATGCTGTGCAAATGTACTGGGTTGTCAAAATGGTATTTACACATAGAACAGAAGTGGATCAACACTGTCTTCTGTGGAATATCATTCATATTAGTTGTTATCCAAGGATGCAAATCCTCATTCCTAATATTGCTACACATCTGTTGTCATCTCGTTGGGTGGGCATCTGAATATGTACTCATATTTTCATAGTCAAAAGATAATTGTCACGTTCATTTGATGGAGACTCCACTCACTGATAAGCATATGTCCATATTTTCCTGTCTCTAACAGTACTGCTCCTTTATATTATCTGAATATGCAATTTGGATGAGTGGGTCCAAACATACAGACAAACACATTTTGGATGATTCATCATGCACCCTACTTGAATGACCTCTTTGTTTGTAGAATAATATGTTATCCTTTTTCAAATAAGGGTTCTATCTGTTGTGGCAGCTGGATTGCACCATGGGTACAGTTAACGTCTCCTAAAGGTTTGATGAAATGGACAACTGAGTAGAACTCCTGTCACACCCATCTTGTAATGGACACAGATTGTGGTATGGTGAGTTGCTAATGCAGGTGCCAAATAAAGCATTCAAAGACGTGGTGCAGGCGATGAGATTGGATAGTATGGGACATTCAGCGGTGATGCATGTTTTTCTTTGGAAAGAGTCAGTGGCTAGAAAATTGAATTCTGTAATCACTTTGATATGTGTCAATCGCTGGGTGCAACACTACATCTGTAACATGGGAATTGGCTTGGCCAATGTATTCATTATACCATCCTGTGGCCATGGTGCCCTGGTGAAACTACTAGCATGCGTACAAAAGACAGCAGTTGGCTGGTCAGGAGTTGGGAGGAAATCAGTACTGGCACAAGACAGACATGAATGCCACACAAGGTGGAACTGGGCAGAACAGGATCAGAAAGCAGTCCCAAGGCAGAAAAAATGAAGAAAAAAGCCAAAGCATCACAAATACAATCGATAAAGGGGTGAAGAACCTAGAAACAATACCCTGCTGTATTGCAACACACTGTCGCTATATCCATGAGGTCTTATATAGAGCAGTAACAGAAAGTAGAAAGGTCAAGAACTGTAAAATGCATACAGAAATTGTAGTGTCCATCTTGCACAAGTGTCCACCTTTGGTAAGTCTGTAGTAGAGGAACAAGAAGTAGATAGGACAGTAACAGGAAAATCGGAAATGACCTCAAGGAAGCAGGGAGCCCATCTTGGCTTGAGAAGACTTCATAACCATTGTTGACAAAGCATCCATCTTAAATATGTATTAGAGAATAAGGCAATTTAGGACTAGAACCACCAGGTTGAGGCAGCATATGGAAAGAGGGAGAGACCTGATCACCACAACCGCAATGCAAGGACGAAATGAGGGAAACTGCCAGTCCACCTTGTTTGCAGGAAAGAGCTCTCCTCATGCCTGCTATTCTTTGCAAGCCCTCAGCTCCTCCTTTCCCATCACTACCCTGCCTACGTGGAAGAATGCAGTGTCAAGAAGTGAGAACAACCCCTGGTGAAAATTTCTTTGCCTGACAGCATACTTACTCCCCAAAGCCCAGGGTGTGTTCAGATAGGTATGAAAAAAGTGATGAACCAAGTCAGGCCCACAGCAACAGCAAATACTAGTTGAGGTGCAGTTGCCACTGGTGATTTGGGATTTGTCACAGGAATGCTCCCTTCAGCTTTGTTATGTTCTTGGAACCACCCAGGGGATCAACTTTATGATCCTTGGAAATCTTTCTGTCCTTGGATTTCAAGTAGAATTGAGTTTAACTTCCTTACGACCTTCTCACAGGTCACAGATGCCAAGTGCAGCAGATTCAGCTGATCTAGTATCCTTTTTGCAAGTTCAACAGTGTTCTGATGTAGGTGGCTTGGGGTGCCATGTTTAGAATTGGCACTAGCTGGTGGGTGGGGCAGACTTCTTGGCACCCCTACCAATGTGGCAGGAGTTCCTGTAGTCAACTCTACAAACTTTTCAATAGTTCATGTTTGCCTTATTGCAAACAGGCCAAGAATGCCATCCGCCATGGCATTTTGAAGATGGCAAAGTCTTTGGCCACACAAAACATGGGCTCTAAGGCTGTGTGTGTGTGTGTGTGTGAGACTGTCAAAAGGAAATCATCAATGTCTCCCTACATCTAACATGGAAATCTTGTTTAGTTTGAAGCAGGCACTGTATCTAAAACAAACCCAGAGATAGACGTATGGTAGGACAAAAGCAGGGGCCTTCCGCAACCATGCATCAAAATATGTGAGGAGGAACCAGAGGGTT
Organism: Pleurodeles waltl; assembly: GCF_031143425.1. Taxonomy (NCBI): domain Eukaryota; kingdom Metazoa; phylum Chordata; class Amphibia; order Caudata; family Salamandridae; genus Pleurodeles; species Pleurodeles waltl. The sequence goes on from NC_090444.1 coordinate 139,186,079, forward strand.
CATGTCATTGGGGGTTCGCACCCTCCAAAACATGAGCACACAGTTGTACCTTACTCATTGGCATGCAGTATGACCTTAGGTTCAATAATTAATCAGGTTTTCCTTTGGTGTTTCTGCTCCTTCAGCCACCAGACAGGGTGTAGGAAATTGGTTCTCTGGTTGAGGGGGGATAAAAACCCTTCACAATCAGAAACTGCAGTCCCTGTCAGGAGAATCACAAAAGTCATTAAATTATCCTGCGGTTAACCCTCTGGTAGATTTGCACAAAAGCTGTCACTGGTAATTTAGAAGCAATGTGTTAAGTATTTATGAAGCACTCAAACAGTAATAAAGTAGGAAAATAGAGGTAAATCTCATAAATATTTTGACATTAGACAGACAAAAATCCAATTAGTAAATCTGGAGTTATATATTTTTAAGCTTTTAGTAACAACTAGTGTCTGCAATCAATCCGACAATCATGGACATCAGGTCGAACAAGACTGGGGCAAAGTCGAAAGTTATGGCCGACCGCGATAGATACGTGATGTGGATTGGGCCCAGCCTCTGCATACTTTTGGACTTTTTGAAGAAAAATATGTCAGAAGGTAAAGTTCAGGAGGGTAAGAGACCAAACACAATATTTCCGCCCGTTCGCAAACAAACATTATAACTTATTAAATGTGATAAGGTAGCCCAATGTTATCCTGTGGGAGAGGTAGACATCACAATAGCTAAAAAGAAGTTTAATAGTTTCTTACTACCAGGATATGTAAAACTTAAAAGTACATTTCCAACTTTTTAAATACAATACCCCCTGTCCTATGGAATGTTAGGGCCTTTCCCTGGGTTGTCTTATTTGTATTAAAATGGAGGTTTGCGCCCAGGAAAGATTTATTTTGCTATGTCGAGTTGGCAGTTTATAACTGCTCATAAGCTGCAATGGCAGTCCTGAGACAGGTTTAAAAGGCAATGCAAGTGGGTGCACAAAAAGTGCTGCAGGCTCACTAGTATCATTTATTTTGCAGGCCCGGGGTACATGCTATACCACTTTCCCAGAGACCTATGAGTAAATTAAATGTGCCAATTGAGTATAAGACACATTTTCCATTTCTTAGAGAGTTGATTACAAGCACTTTAGAAACAGTTATCAGTGGTAAAGTTCATAAAGTCCTAAGACAAACAAAAACAATTTTCAGCAGACAGGAGGAGAAAAAGCTAAATGTTTCAGGGAAGACCATCACAAAGGTTGTCAGGTCTAACATAGTGCTTACAAAAAGTGTTCTCCTGGCATCCTGTTCTCTCCCTTTCAAGTGTTACATGTACCTCAAGTGTTACATGTTGCCCGATAGATCTGTCAATCAGGATTTGACACTGTGTTGTCACAGGATATTGAGAGCCCCCATTCTAAATTGTCTGTAAATCTCAGAGGAGTCAACTCTGCCCATTCAGGTCTGCATAATCTTTGGTCCTGGGAGGCAGAGGCATTTAACACCTCTTTCACACCTATTTCTGGGATTGAGCACAGGCTGTGAGATGTCAGAGACTGATATTAATTTGCATTCTAAAAGTTCAAGTAGGTAAGGGATAACTTTCTAAAAGTTACTATTCAGTAATATTTATTAAGAATCTGACTCCTTCATCAAAGTGGATTTTTAATAAATATTGGAAATAGTGGTTTGTTTATTTTTCTAGCTGGTCCGAGTGCATTGCCAATATATGGTATTAGGATTTTAATCTGTACTTTGGTTTTCTACAGAGAAAAGCTAGGCCTGCCACAGGGAAAATAGATTTTAGGGCCCTTTCACAACAGAGACATGTTAATATTATTTTTCTACATGCCCCACTTTTAAATACCATGCACTCCACTTCATGGACTACAAGACTGCATAGGCTTGATTTATAAATATTTTAAAGGGAGATTTTTACCTGTCAACAGGGTTATTTTAATAGGTCACAGATAAAATGGTAAACCTGAAGACAAATGTTCTTTTGTCACACTAGTGGATGCCATACAATGTGCTGCTGCCCACAGGTGAACTTTCATGCCATTGATGTATTTCCACACCATATTCTTTGCCCTCACAGAAAAAGTAAATATGCTATTAAAGAATTAGCCAATTTCTGCATGTTTTAGGGGTCACATCACATATATAGGGCACTGGACAGCAGTGCCCGAGTGTGCAGAGTCTAAAAAAGTGATCACAAAATGGGGTGACTACGCAAATATTAGCATTTTATCCCAAGATCCCTTACAATAGTACATGCAACACAGATATGTAACTGTTTAGATAGTACATGTAACCGCTGATGAACTATAGAACTTGTACCACAGATGTGAGATGATTGCTTTGTTACTGGATAGAGTAGCTGAGAGTATGACATGTCTACAATTCATGCACTAAATCATAGAATTTCTGAGTTACATGTATGAAATTTAAATACATCAAATGCAAAAACACAGGTGCCCGGCATTCATGATACAAATCCTGGAAAAGAATGAGGTGCCATATGTCTTGTTGTAAGTTTCACTAACTACATGACACAGACATACTTGTCCAAAGTTTGTTTTTGTGAATTTGGCTTTCAATGTCAAGATTTTGGTGGTGATTTTTCTTGATGTTGTTTATGGTCCCTGACGCAGTATGTAGAAGAAACTACAAATTTCGTCCAACCGGAGCAGTGACCAAATTATTCAACCGCACCTCCCCATTGTCCTAAATATTACGTTATGTTGTGCTCCCAACATAGGCACTGACTGCTCCCAGAGTACAACAAAAAAAGGTCTAATATCTATAAATTACAATTGGAAGGGCACCACCAAAGGACACAGACAAAATTAATGTAGGAAGTAGTCATCCAAGTATGTTCTTCCAACAAAATCTTTATTTTCCTCAGTACAACAGTGTTGGACTTTTTTCCTTATGCAGGGTCATCCCCAGTCTTTTTGCCTCCTACCTCCTTTTCTTCTGACCTGTTGGCTCTAGGACTGAGCACTTTATCACTGCTGACCAGTGCTAAAGTGCAGGTGCTCTCCCATCTAAAGTTGGTATAATTGGCTTATACCTAATTGGCATATTTAATTTACCTGTAAGTCCCTTGTACAGTGGTATCTCTGTACCCAGGGCCTGTAAAATAAATTCTCCTAGTGGACCTGCAGCGCTGCTTGCGCCACCCACTGAAGTAGACTTTCAAACCTGTCTCAAGCATGCTAGCGCAGGGCCTATGTGTGAGGAGGTCTGCCACAGGGACCTGGCATCTAAATTTACTTGCCAGGCCCAGAACTCCCCTTTTACTACATGTACGTCATCCCTAAAGTACACCTTAGCTAGCCCTATGGGCAGGGTGCCATGTATGTAGAAGCCAGGACATGTGCCAGGTTGCGTGGCCTGTCCTGGTAGTTGACAAACAGCCTAACTTGGTGTCTCACTGCGGTGAATGCTGCCTTCTCATAGGATTGCATTAAAAATGCCCTGCCTTATGTGTAAGGGGTATTGTCCGATTTATGAAGGGTAGCGTAGGCATGTTTGGTATGGTTGTGATGGTGATAATAAATGCTGCTTACTGGTGTAGGTGTATTTTATATTACCATTACAGAAATGCCACTTGTAGAAAGCGCGCATTTCTCTGTGCTTATGACTCTGGGCCCATATTTATACTTTTTTAGCGCCGTATTTACGTCATTTTTTGATGCAAAAGTGGCGCTAACATACAAATTTCAATTGTATTTTGTACGTTTGCGCCGCTTTTGCATCAAAAAGTGGCGCAAATGCGGCACTAAAAAAGTATAAATATGTGCCCTGGTGTTTTGCAGCTTGACTCCAATCCACGTCTGGGCAGAGTGATAGTTGGGGCTTTGTGCATACTTTTCAGACAGCCTGTACACAGGGAGGGTGGAGGTGTCACAGAGGTGCATCTGCATGCTGAATAGTCTTCCTGGGCTGAGAGAATGGAGAGGCGGGGCACACCTACATTTGTAAAGGCTGTGCCATGGCCTCACACGATAGGGTTGTTTATCCCCCCCACTGATGTTTGGAGCCTGTGCTGGAGGTAACTGGTTGGAACCTCCTCTCTCCACCATTGCAAAACATTGTAAAGAATGAGTATAAGTAAAGGGGAATTTTCCCCACAATTTGGAGACTCTTGGAATCATCTTGGAACTGGACACAGAAAGGCTTGATGAACTCATCAGGAACCGCCATGGACTGCTGCTGCTGTGCTGACCTGTGACCTGCTTGGTCACTGTAAAGGACTTGCCACTTGCTGCATCCTCTTTGTGGTGGCCTGCTGCTGGGCCCCTCCACCTGTGGGCCTCTTCCTAGAACTCTGCTCCCCAGGGGCAGGGTGCTGTGGCCCCCTGACCACTGCATCCATGTTTAAGCACAAGGGGTGCTTCTTTTTACTAAATTAAACACTTTGGAAAGTGCCTCTTTGGGGATGTCTTTAGCGCTTGTAAGTGCTGCCCCTTTCCTGTGTTTGGTGCTTGCTTAGCACTCTGCTGCTGTGAGGATCACCGCCGCGACCTGGGCTTCATTGGAGGTCCGAGTGCTTTTGAAAAGCCCGTCCTGGTGCTAGAAATCACCACCGCAGCCCAACGGGCACGAAGAAAACCTCTGTTTCGAAAACTGGAGCAAGCGTGCTCCTGTGGGTGCCCCCAGGGCGAGGTCCACTCTATGGATAATACATAAACAATCTATAATGGCGATTTGGCCCTTCTATGTGTGCTGCATTCTACAGCACACATAAAAGTACCAAAGGGCCATTTGAAATGATTGTTTAAGTGCAGGAAGGGACACCAAACAATCGTCCATGGCATTTTGCTTTTTCTATGTGTGCTGCAGAACACAACACACATAGAAAAAGCAAAAAACGAAGATGAATAAAAGCATTCCTCCTCATTTTGCCATCCTCACGCCATCCCTGGGGTGGCCCTAGTTTCTGGCGCTGCCCCTTTACGACAACTTGTAAATCTGAGTCTGCGTAAAAAGCAATGGTTGTTGTGGTGGAACGCCCACAGCAACACCCATGGCACGCCCCTCTGATGCAGAAAACTGTGTTGAAGGGGTTCATATTTACAAGGTGGCGTAACGCGACAAAAAAGTGAGATTTCATCAGTGCTTAGCGTCACCGGAGCATCACAAAAAGTGATGCTCCTGTGGCGCTAGAGACACTTAAATATGCCCCTAAATGTGTTTGCTGCACTGGGTGAAACAATGTTACATCCCTTCCTTCCCTGCTCTCGCTCTCTCTGTCTCTCTCTTTCGTCCCCTCTAGTTTTGTTTCTCTCCCGATTACTCCCACCTCTTTCACTGACACAGTTCACACTTCTGTTTTGGGGCCTGACCGAATCTGCACATGAAAAGAAAATTCAGACACACAGTCTCTGACTCAGTTTTGTGTCCAATGAAATCGTTAGACAGTAGCTTTCTGGCCCACAGTACCCTTTTCAAATTGAATAATGGGTAGTTGGGAACATCCTCAAAGTTATCTAAATTATAGTACCAGTTAATCGAATTTCGCACAGAGTCTGTAATTGCAATAATTTACTGCAGTTGTCATCAAGAGGTTGAGTAACGCACAGCCTTCTTTGTCCAAAGTGCACTCATTATGTATCAGCAATAGGATGTCATGTAATAATTTACGACATAATTAGGAAGATTGCCACTTACCCTGAGCTCTCTTTAGCAAATGGACCAGGCATCGCAGAATTCTGCATTAAGATATGGAGCTCTACACAGTGTATTTATTAACAGCAAGCCAAGGTCAGGCAGCTTCACAAATACAGACAGATGATTTTATAATGTAATTCTATGTAATGTGCGAAAACATCACTATTGTGTAGAACCATTTTTAAAGTTTTAGCGCTGTAGCCTTGCACCACAAAATAATTAACCAAAGACGTAGCATGCACCTGATCCCTTTTTTCACAGTTTCTGCATATTCCAATCAGTCTATTTGTAAAGCGCGCTACTCACCCGGAGGGTCTCAAGGCGCTGGGGGAAGGGGGGACCGCTACTGCTCGAATAGCCAGGTCTTGAGATGCTTCCTAAAGGAGAGGTGATCTTGGGTAAGACGGAGGTGGATGGGGAGGGAGTTCCATGTCTTGGCTGCCAGGTAGGAGAAGGATCTTCCTCCCATGGTGGCTCTTCGAATGCGTGGAACAGTGGCGAGGGCGTGGCTGGAAAAACGTAGCTGGCGGGTGGGAGTTTAGAAGGTCCAACACATTCCTTAAAATATTACACAGAAGGGAAGACACTAATTTCCTCTTGCACTTTTGCTGCATCAGCAAAACAAATACAATGTTGAAGCAGTGTTGGAGCATTGGATGGGATACAGCCATGTTCTCATGCCATCAATACCCAATTACGAGTATCAGGAATCCTGTCTTTTGAGTTTGGTCCCAGTCTCACACTATTATCTATATGTGCAAAGGCCTAGGCCTTTCCCTTGACATGAGTGAGGTCCTGAACCTATCCTGGACTTAGAGGAATGCAGCAAGCCTACGCTCATTTGTTTGCCAGCGTGCTCCCATCCCTGTCAAGGGTTTAGCATGCAGAGCCGTAGTGGCAGTGTACAATGTTTTGTGAGACAGTAGCTGTAATCAGGCCAGTTTATCTGGGTCACAGGAGTGGTTACCTAATGACATATCATTCAAAGTTCCACTTCTATTCAGTAAAAGCGGTCCTAGCTCTAATATCCCAGTGCATGTGCACATCTGTGTAGTCTGTGTGGTGCATGCAGAGTGAATGAGTGTACGAGAGTTATGGAGGCATCTGGGTTTGATTTTGGGAGTCCCCAGCCTGTCCATGGCACAAGATGGAGGTTAGGTTGTTTTCCAGAACAGAGGGAGTGTATTGCTGATATTACTAAAGCTGGAGGGAGGAGACTTAGACAATGAAGTGAGGAAAGAGAAGACAAGCTCACTTTAGAAATTCGATCAGGTATTTCTTCCGAGAGCAGCTGAAGATTAGTCTTCTTGAGCACTGCCCTTTAGTAGATGGTGGATGGTGAACAGTAGGATTGCAGTCTCTATTATTCACAGTGTGAAGGACCCTTTAGGTGAGACCAGCCTTTTTTCCCTTTCTTGATCTCTGTTCAGTGTGACTGTTGATAGCCAATTGCAGAAACCTCACACCTCTTTATGCCTCTGTTGGTCAGAGCTCCAAACTAGAGATTGCACTCCTATGAAGAGCATCACTCTACACAAAAGCTGTGTCTGGAGAATATCTTAGAGAAGACACATGAAAGAAGAAGTGCCACAAACTGGTTCTGAGTGTGTAGGGAGAGAGAGAATCCAGATCCCTTGTATGCTTTGACAGTAAGATAGTGGGATCTGCTGATGCACTTGTTCCAGCTCCAGGTTCTCCCTAAACAAGGAAGGGATTGCTCTGCAGAGTACTCTGACAACTGCTGTGCAACTAGAACTGGTGTCTGCCTGACAGCCAGCTTCTCAGAGGTGAGGGATCACCACTTGGAGTCTGACATGAAAGGAAATGCTTTCTCTTTGTCCTGATGTGCCTGGAAACTAACTTGCCTGTTGGGAAAGGAAAAGGGTCTGCCGAACCAGCAGGAGGTGTTATTGTCTAGGGCAAGTCAGAAGCCGCAGACCCCATAGTTGACTATCCGTCCACCCAGATAGACTCAGGCGAGAGATATGCACCCTCCCAAATTGGAGCACAGTCTCCACCACTGAGAGGCCTTTAATGAAGTGGTGTCTTGAACTTGTGTTTGAGTGGGCTGTGCTGCTGTGAACTTAAAGTTGTGCCTCAGATCACTGTGCTGTAGACTCTCCTGAGGTTTTGCTCAAGTGGACTGTGCCACTGCAATCTTCAAGTGACGTCCAAGGGACCTGTACCGGAGCACTACTCTGCAGTTGTGCCCGAACAAACTGCTGCTTTGATCATGAAATTGTAGCTAAGTGGATTGTGCTGCAGCAAATGTGGACTGTGCCGCTATGACAGCCTGGAGTATACCCAGCCTAACAAGGCCACTGTTATGAATGAATGAACCTGATCAGACTGCTCTACTTACCCTCAATTGCAACTTGACTTGGGTTGTGGAAATAGCACCTTCAGGCAGTCCTGTGACCTTCGAACCCCGACTCACTAGTCACCTTAAATGAAGGTCAAAAACAGGCTTACAACCTGTGATGATGCCAGAGTTAGTACACCTGCACAGACTCCAGGTGGAAGTCTTCTCTGCTGCCCGCAGTGAGTGCCAGAGCAATTGCAGCCAGATGCTGACCTGGATAATAGTTTTACAAAGCTCTGTAGTGCTGATGTAAATGAACTGTTGGGCTAGTAAAAGTATCTCAGTGCATGAACTCTAGCATGGGGAGTAGCACTTTAGAAGCACTTTAGTAGCACATGAAGAGTGTTGTCTTTACAACACCAATAGCACAAGGTGAAACTAATTTATTTTAAGATCGGATTTTTCCCCCATTGTTTGAAAAAAGCTGTAGAAAATAAAAAAGACAGGAAACAAAAAGAATCAAGAGGTCATTAAAAAGGAGTCAAACAAAATACCATTAAAGTCCCAAAATTTTAAAAAAAAGTGTTTGAAGAAATAATCAGAAGATGTTTAGATCTTGAACATGTGAATTAACACCAAGAAAAAAAGCGTATTTATCTGAGCAAAGAAATTACTAGGCGTGCAGCAGCTACTCATGAAAAACTGAACTAAATTGGCCTGAAAATCTGGAGTTAATCTTTCAAAAAGTATCCCATTGCAGAAATGTTTCAGGGCACATTTAACCATGTAGCTATTGAGACAATACATTCTTCAGGAATACAGTTACACATTACTGAATTAGTAAAATACATTCACAAATGGAGCGACTTTGAGACCTTAGTCAGCAAATGGGCAAACAAACATGAAAAGAAAAAGAAACAATCAGCGGTGGCTGAATTTAATGTCAAGCCACCGCCAGGTTCCCCAGATGAAGGAAAAGCCTCAGCTTTTCCATTAGGAGAGACACTAGGTGAAGAATATGTCCATGTACCCTGGAGTAGAGGCGGTCTTGCATCATTTACAAATATGTTTCCGAAATTGAGACAGAGTCCTGTAAAATGGTACACACAAGTTGACAGACTTGTATACATTTCAAAAGTTCTGTGGATTGATTTGAATACTTTCTTCAATATTGTGGTTCCAAGTGATTTGTAGGTCGAGTGTAAAATTGCTGTACAATAACCTCATACAGAGTCACAGAGAGATGCCCGCACTAAAACACCATCTCCTGTGGCAATGAATAAATATGATGAGGTGAATATCTATGATATACAAGTGTACAGTGCAATCATCCTCTCAGGGCCTTCAAACTACTCCCACGCCCTTTCAGGGTCAGTACACCCTCAACGGTATGTCTCCCTATGATTCATAAGGCTGCCTGGTATGGTAAACAGAGCCCTTCAGAATATGGGTGTTCTTGTGTACACCAGGCACAAAAAGTTAAAAAGTGACAAAGAAACAGACATATAAAGAGGTAATTAGAATTAAATGATCACATCAATTGCAAAAAAAGAGATGAAAAGAATCTGAGAGCTTAAACAGAAAGAGCAAAGATTCAACTGAGGATTAGAGTGAACTTTAAAGATTCATTTGTGAAGATATTATGATGGTGGATAACCATCAAAGAGGGGAGGTTGCAAACGCGTTTTGAATATCATGAAAGGAATGCATTAACATGTATGCTTATGGAACTTTAAAGTAGCAAATACCATCCTAATTGGCAGATTAATTAAGCATCCTGTCTACAAATTAAATAAACTCCTGGATCTTCTTCCGGTTGCTCTGGTGGTGTCTCAACTTTTACATCAGGTTGAGATCGTGTTTCTTCTTCTTCTCCTTCACCACAAGCTTTCACACCAAGTTGTGAAATCACAGGAATTTGGATTGGTCGACTGTCTGCCTGTCATTCTTCACCCTTTTCTCTTCCTTGCTGTTGTGCCTCTTGTGGAGTTGTCCCTTGAAATTAAACAGCTTGTGGTGGAACTATCACTAATGCCATTGGTTCTGGCTCAAAGAATACTATTTCTTCAGACAGATTTATTGTTCTCTCTGTATGCGATGCTTGTACCCGGTTTGGTAATGCTGCACATTTAACAGCAGTATTTGTTATTAAAATCACATGGTAGGGGGCCTTTCCTTCTCGTTCCAAGCATGAATTGGTCTCATATTTTTTGACCAGCACCCAGTTGTCGGGGCTGAGGTCATGGCACTGCCCTTGATGTGGATCTGCAGTGACAGCAGCAACCTGTTGCGAAACCGAATGCCCCACGCCAGACAGTCCTTTGCAGTAATCAAGTATCATGTCATCTGTTATGTTAAGAAGTTCATTCGCAGGTACAGCAGGCAGTCTCACTGCATGTCCCATTAGGATCTCATGTGCTGATATTCCTGTCTTCCTGTCAGGTGTAATTCGAAGATTCAGTGGATGCACAGACTTCCACCAATCTGGATTGTATGCTTCAATTTAGCTGCTCCACTATGCCAGATGCCTCTGTATGATAGCTATAGTGTAATATTTTCTCCACTTGTAAAACTGCCCAAAGCATCCTCAGACATTCATTGTTACACTTAGTGCCACAATCTGACTCCAGAGAATCTAGCATTCCATATCTTGGTATTAGCTCTTGCAACAGTAAGTTTGCTACAGTGAGACTATCATTACCCCATTTTGGCTAGGTTTTCACCCATCGAGAGAAAATGCACACTATAATGAGGGTGTTTCCCAGCCAATTATAAACAGGCATCTCAATAAAGTCCATCTGCTTGCATCCTGTTGAAGGACTACCTGATCTTCCTACATGGCATAATGTAACTGGTGCTCTTTTCCGTACATTCATCTGTTGACATGTTTTACAGCAGTGGCAGAGTTCTTCCTCAGGCATCCTGACTCTGGGTGTTGGGGTTGAACTATTTTTGTTTGAATAATCTCTCAATAGCTTGTTGGGCCATGGAAATGTCCTGAGAAACAAGAAACTGTCTGGCAAAACTGATCTTCCTTCCACTGAAATCCAAATGTAACTTGTGTTTTTCCCACATCCTGCTCTGAGCCAACCCTGCTGTGCTGCCTCTGAAACACCTTCCTGCAATCTTTTGAGATCTTCAGAATATCAGCTACAGAAAACAACATCAAAAAACAGTGCTATTGTCAGATTCATTTGTGTAAGCCTTGTCAAATGTGCAGGCCACAAGTGAACAATATCAATTGCAACTTCATCAATGTTAGACCTGACAGCCTTAGGGTGGTCACCCCTAACATTTTGCCTGCCTCCCTCCACTTTTTAGACACTGTTTTTGCTGTTTTTTAGACTATGCGCACTTTACCACTGCTAACCAGTGCTAAAGTGCATATGCTCTCTCCCTTTAAACATGATAACATTGGATCATACCCAATTGGACTATTTAATTTACTTATAAGTCCCTAGTAGAAGGCACTATATGTGCCCAGGGCTTGTAGATTAAATGCTACTAGTGGGCCTGCAGCACTGATTGTGCCACCCACTTAAGTAGCCCCTGAACCTTGTTTCAGGCCTGCCATTGCAAGGCCTGTGTGTGCAGTTTCACTGCCACTTCGACTTGGCATTTAAAAGTACTTGCCAAGCCTAAAACTCCGCTTTTTCTACATATAAGTCACCCCTAAGGTGTGCCCTCGGTAACCCCTAGGGCAGGGTGCTGTGTGGGTAAAAAGCAGGACATGTACCTGTGTAGTTTACATGTCCTGGTAGTGTAAAACTCCTACATTCGTTTTTACACTACTGTGAGGCCTGCTCCCTTCATAGGCTAACATTGGGGCTGCCCTCATACATTGTTGGAGTGGTAGCTGCTGATCTGAAAGGAGTAGGAAGGTCATATTTAGTATGGCCAGAATGGTAATACAAAATCCTGCTGACTGGTGAAGTTGGATTTAATATTACTATTTTGAAAATGCCACTTTTAGAAAGTGAGCATTTCTCTGCACTTAAATCTTTCTGTGCCTTACAATCCACGTCTGGCTGGGTTTAGTTGACAGTTCCTTGTGCATTCACTCAGACACACCCCAAACACAGGATACCCAGCCTCACTTGCATACATCTGCATTTTGAATGGGTCTTCCTGTGCTGGGAGGGTGGAGGGCCTGCTCTCACACAAAGGACTGCCACACCTCCTACTGGGACCCTGGCAGATAGGATTGAACTGAAAGGGGACCTGGTGCACTTCTAAGCCACTCTTTGAAGTCTCCCCCACTACAAAGGCACATTTGGGTATAAAACCAGGGCCTCTGCCCTACCACCTCAGACACTTCCTGGAGAAGAAACTTATAACCAGAACCTGCATCCTGCCAAGAAGAAGTGCCTGGCTGCCCAAAGGACTCACCTGACTGCTTTCTGTGAAGGACTGCTGCCTTGCTGTTTCCCTGCTGCCTTGCTGCTCCCTAGCTGTGGTGAAGAAGTGCTCTCCAAGGGCTTGGATGGAGCTTGCCTCCTGTTCCCTGAAGTCTCAGGACCAAAAAGACTTCTCTCTTGCAACTGGACTCCTTGTGCAGTGAAAATTCGACGCACAGCTTGCTAAAAACGAACGCCGAACCAGAAAGACGCAGCCCGACTTCGCAACGGGAAGATTGACGCAGCGCCTGTATTGCGACCGGAACTTCGACGCACAGCCCACCAGATCGACGCACAGCCAACCTAGGATGACGCGGCCCGACTTCCAGAGGGGAAATCGATGCAGCGCCTGCCGTGCGGAAGACATTTCCATGCAACGCCCACCGGAACGACGCAGCGCTTGTGACTCCACTCCACAAGCCCAGGATTCCACACACAGACCCCGGGGCGTCTGAAAACCCCGCAACCCGAAGCGGATCCACAACCAAACGCCAGAAATCAACGCACAGCCATCCCTGCATGGAAACTAAATGACGCATCACCGTGTGCGGCCTGAGAAATCGAAGCACACCCCCTTTGTTTCCACGCTTCTCCTTCTCCGCGGCCCATTGTAGAGATTTTTCACGCGAACCAGGTAGTTTGTGCTAAAAAGAGACTTTGTTTGCTTTTAAAAGACACTTTGGCCCTCATTACAACATTGGCAGTAAAAGTCGCTTACCGCCGTGCCGAAGACCTCCAACACACCGCCGCGGCTGCGGAAATCTGCCACAGCTATTATGACCCACAGCTCGGAATCCGCCAAAATTCAGACACCCACACAAGTCCGCCACACCAAAGGTCAGTGATAAACTGGCGAAAACAAAACCTCCACCATCACGCCAACAGAAATACGCCCACACTATCACGACACACGAATCCACGCGACGGTCCTTCAACCGCGGTATTCCATTGGCGGTACACCGCGCTCAAAATACACATACTCTTACAAAACACTACCACATTGGACAAATCGAAATGCACACACCTGATACACATACACACACCACTCCCACACACCCAATACAATATAAAACACACACCCACATCACCCACAAACCCTTACGACAACATTACAGAGAGAAGGCCAGAGAGAGACACCACAATCCACAACCAAGCTTCCACAGGCACAAAATACCATCACCAACAGAACTTCCACGCACCTCACACAACACACCAGTACATATCAGCACACCTATCACCACACACACCACCCCACACATCACCCACACCACCCCATGGCACGGCAAAGACACCCCAGGTTCTCTGAGGAGGAGCTCAGGGTCATGGTGGAGGAAATCGTCCGGGTAGAGCCACAGCTATTCGGAGCACAGGTGCAGCACAACTCCATAGCTAGGAAGATGGAGCTATGGCGAAGAATAGTGGACAGGGTCAATGCAGTGGGACAGCACCCAAGAAATCGGGATGATATCAGGAAGAGGTGGAACGACCTACGGGGGAAGGTGCGTTCCGTGGTCTCAAGACAACACCTTGCGGTTCAGCGGACTGGCGGCGGACCCCCACCTCCTCCCCCACAACTAACAACATGGGAGGAGCAGGTCTTGGCAATTCTGCATCCTTAGGACCTCGCAAGAGTAGGTGGAGGAATGGACTCTGGTAAGTCAAAGCTCAACTATTACATCCCCCACCCTACCTGCATGCCAGCACATACCCCCACCCTCACCCCCATCACTCCAACTCCTCACAAATGTCCCAATATCACAAACCACATATCCCAATACCAAGCCCTGCATGCAACAACAAAGCATGGACACCCATCACCAAAACATGGCCACTGCACATACACATACACCCCCCTGAACCATCATCACACCATGTCACACACAGGAATGCAAGCACTGGGGTACATGGTCACCCACCCATTGCACACCATGCCACACACAGATGTAATAAACATCCTTTTATACCCCTGCAGGACCCTTACCCAATGTCACTGGACAGAAGGGTCCACACATGTCCACACCACCAACAGAAGAGGCCCACAGTGATGACAGCAGCTTTGTCCAACTGGATCTACATGACCAGCCCAGCCCATCGGGGACCTCAGGACAGTCGGTTCCTCTCACACAGTCACAGGCCACTACAGACCCTCCTCCCTCTGGAAACACCAGCACAGCACCTACCCAGCGGGCCCATACCTCTGTCTCCAGGACACATCAAGCAGCAGTATGTCCACCACTACAGGGAACCCAGGCTAACCCACCACCCCAACAACAACAGGGACCTGGGGGCAGTGGTAGTGGGCACACGGTCCAGGGGACGGAGGCACAGGAACACAGGGGAACTGGGAGGGCTGCTGTGCGACAGGGGGAGGACAGGCCAAGGGAACCCACTCTCCACGAGGCCCTCTCCAACATCATGGGAGGCTACCACCACTCCCAGGAGACGATGGCAACGGTACTGGCCAAGTTTCAGGAGACCCAGCGCCTGCAGGAGGCACAGTATTTGGGCTTCAGGGAGGAACTCAGAATCACCCTGGGCACCATCGAAGGGGTGCTGAATGAAGTTCTCAACACCAGGAGGGACACTGTGGCACAACAAGAGGCCCCTGACACTAGCATGGACGATGAACTGCCCACCACCGCCGGCGCTAGTGGACAGGACGCCTCGCCACAGGACCACCACACCAGCACCCCACCCCCTGCAGAGGGAGAACCACCCCGCAAATGGTCCCTGAGATCCAGGACAAAGACAGAGAATGATGCCAAGACCCACGCTGAGAAATGAGACCACCCTGAATGTCATCTGTCTGTCCCACTTTGTCACCCTGCGCATCCTCAAACTGCCCCAGCTCCACTTCTTATTCCCATTTGGGCAATGCACCTGTGAGACTAATAGACTGGACTCTGCCATGGACATTCCTCCACCATCCCCCCTCACCATTTTACAACCCCCTCCAATATTGAGCACTTAAATAAACACCATTGAAGCACAAAACAATCTGCATTCAGTCTGTGATTTCGAAATTGTGTATTAGCAAATACAGTGACAAAATGCTCTTTCAATTGTAATGTCAACATACCTATGTCACACAGCTCTAGTCCATGAGGAAACAAAGCAGATGTCACACAGTGGGACCCACATCTGTGAAATAGTAAGGGAAAGTGACAACTCAGTGACCATACACTGGGTGAAAACGACAGACAGTAGAGAGGTAGTAGTGTTAAAGTACATATAGTAGGCAGGTCTGTACTCTTACCTGTGTCTCACTGGAAATATTGCAGGATCACTGAGTTCCTGCTGTCCATGTCTTCTTCTTCTGCTTCTCTTCTGCTTCCTCATCTTCACTGTCCACAGTCTCCACAGCTGCAACAACACCGCCATCTGGACCATACTTCTGCAGAAAAGGCACCTGTCGTCGCAAAGCTAAGTTGTGAAGCATACAGCAGGCCACGATGATCTGGCACACCTTCTTTTGTGAGTAGAATAGGAATCCACCTGTCTTATGGAGGCACCGGAACCTGGCCTTCAGGAGGCCGAAGGTCCGTTCTATAATCCGCTGAGTTCGCCCATGGGCCTCATTGTAGCGTTCCTCTGCCCTTGTCCTGGGATTCCTCAGTGGGGTCAGTAGCCATGACAGGTTGGGGGTAACCAGAGTCACCTGCAAATGGCGAGGGACAACTGTTAGACACTTACTAACCTGCAGGGATATCCCCAGACCCAGACAACCATTCCCACTGTCTTGCTTCCAGGTGCTCACCTAATAGCCACACACGGTGCCTCTGGAGTTGACCCATCACATAAGGGATGCTCCTATTCTGCAGGATGTAGGCGTCATGCACTGAGCCAGGGAACTTGGCATTCACATGGGAGATGTACTGTTCTGCCAAACACACCATCTGCACATTCATGGAATGATAACTCTTCCGGTTTCTGTACACCTGTTCACTCTTGTGGGGGGTACCAAAGCCACATGTTTCCCATCAGTGGCACCTATGATGTTGGGGATATGTCCCAGGGCATAGAAATCACCTTTCACTGTAGGCAAATCCTCCACCTGAGGGAAAACGATGTAGCTCTGCATGTGTTTCAGCAGGGCAGACAACACTCTGGACAACACGTTGGAAAACATAGGCTGGGACATCCCTGATGCTATGGCCACTGTTGTTTGAAATGACCCACTTGCAAGGAAATGAAGTACTGACAGCACCTGCACTTGAGGGGGGATCCCTGTGGGATGGCGGATAGCTGACATCAGGTCTGGCTCCAGCTGGGTACACAGTTCATGGATTGTGGCACGGTCAAGCCTGTAGGTGATGATCACATGTCTTTCCTCCATTGTCGACAGGTCCACCAGCGGTCTGTACACCGGAGGATGCCGCCATCTCCTCACATGTCCCAGCGAACGGTGCCTATGAATGACAACAGCGAGCACAGAGTCAACCAACTTAGAGGTACGTACCCACAGCTTACACAGAACACAAATCATAATCCGAAAAGTGGCCTGTATGTGGGTTGAGGCTAGGCCTAGGTATGTGTGACGCAGTTAAAAATTAAGCCATGTTGGCCCCTGAAATGTCGGCTGCCTGACCTCTAAAGTGGGACAATAGGATGTGAGGTAGCTGCGCTGGCGTTGTACACCGTTGCGGTAGGTGATCGAAGACCGCGGCGCAATGCTGCATTGGTTAACATTGGACCCTATGGGTCCCAGGAGCCAATGACGATGTACGCCGGCGGTGACGGTATGCACCGCCGTGGACATGACCGCCATTTTCTATATGTTCAATCACTCGATACCTGATCTTTGACAGGAGAGGACCTACACTGCAAGTGCTGCTGTGACCTCGGTCTGGAAGAGACAATGGCTCGAATGTCTGGGGAAAGGGCCCCTGCCTTCACATCGGAGGAGTTGGAGAAACTCGTGGATGGGGTCCTCCCCCTGTACACGCTACTCTACGGTCCTCCAGACAAACAGGTATGTACAGTGGGAGCATGCTGTATGGGCTATGTCTGTGTGGAGTGGGGTGGATGAAAGATGGGGGGGAGATTGAGGTGTGCATGAAACGACGATGAATGCATGTGCCACATGGCAAGGGTAGGGATGGGGGCCAATGACTGCGACGGTGCAGTTGGTAATAAAATTTATCTTCTCCCTGTACAAATCATGTAGGTCAGTGCCTACCAGAAAAAAGATATTTGGCGTGCCATTGCCAAGGACGTCCGAACCCTGAGGGTCTACCACAGAAGGAGCACCCACTGCCGGAAAAGATGGGAGGACATTCGCCGCTGGAGCAAGAAGTCGGGGGAGGCTTAGCTGGGGATGGCCTCCTAACGTGGGAGGGGTGCCCGTCGCACCATGACCCCCCTGATGTTCAGGATCCTGCTGGTGGCGTACCCGGAGTTGGATGGGTGCTTGAGGGCATCACAGCAGCCACACGGGGTGAGTACACTCTCATCCTGCTGATTTTGCGCACAGTAGAGGTGTCTGGGTTGGGGAGGTGGGCTGTGGGTTTCCCTAGGCCAGGGCGAGTTTAGTAGGCAAGGTCCCTCCGTAAGGCAGGCCATGTGGCACCCCACCCCACCTCAGTAGAGTGCCAAGTACACCTAGTAATGCCCCTGTGTCATCCATGTGTGCAGATGTCGTCCATAGCCTTGTAGGCCATGTCCCAGGGATTGAACAGTGGAGCCCAAGAGCCCTGCGTAGTGCAGGGGGCTTCTGTGTCTGTTGTGTCCGCCAACGGTAGCGGTAATGCATGCACTCAACATGTCTTTCTTCTGTCGTCCCCCCCTTTTTGTGGTCTTCCTGTTCTTGTGTGCATTAGCATCATCAGGTGGAGGAGCAGTGGCACCGGAGGAGGAGGGAACTGCATCCCACATGGCCCTGGAGGGCCACACTACGAACTCGGAGTTCACCAGTGGGACAGAGGGCGAGGGGAGCTCCACGGCAGGGACAGGAGCTGACACCAGTGACACGGACTCATCCTCTGATGGGAGCTCCCTTGTGGTGGCGGCACCATCTGTGCCCCCCCCTTCTGCAGGTACAGCCGCCATCCCCCCTACCAGCACCGCCCTCCCAGCAGCCCCTCAGCCTTTGCCTGTGCCCGCTAACCCAGGAGGGTGGGCATCACCTTCGCCCCAGGCACCTCAGGCCCTGCCCCAGTCACCCCTGCTGCCCTCAGTGAGGTGGCCATTGACCTCCTCAGGTCCCTCACTGTTGGGCATTCTACCATTTTGAATGCCATCCAGGGTGTAGAAAGGCAGTTGCAACAAACAAATGCATTCCTGGAGGGCATTCATTCTGGTCAGGCGGCCCTTCAGCAAGCTTTTCAGACTCTGGCCTCAGCACTGATGGCAGCCATTGTCCCCGTCTCTAGCCTCCCCCCTCCAGCTTCCTCCACCCAGACCCAATGCCCTGTACCCCAGCCTATCCCAAGCACACCTTCAGACCAGCATGCACACACATCAACAGACAAGGGAAGCTCAGGCAAACATAAGCACCACACATCCCACAGGCACTCACGCAAGCATCAGACACATGCAGACACACCAACATCCACTGCCTCTACTGTGTCCCCCTCCTCCTCGTCTCCCTCCTCTCTCCCAGTCTCGTCTACACTCACGCCTGCATGCACTACATCTACAGCCACTACTGCCATCACCAGCACACACACCACCACACCCCGCTCATGTGCAGTCACCACCCCCACTACCATTCACATGTCCCCTGTGTCTTCTCCCAGTGTGTCTGAGACGCCACCTCCCAAGATACACAAACGCAGGCACACACCCACCCAACAGCCATCCACCTCACGACAGCCTCCAGCGCATGCACCTTCACCCAAAGTCACCAAACGAACACCTCCTACAACCACAACCTCTTCCTCCACTCCCAAAACCCCTCCAGCTACCCATCCCAGTGTCTCCCAAAAACTTTTCCTGTCCAACCTTGACCTCTTTCCCACACCTCCCCCACCCCGTCCGTCTCCTAGGTACCGACTCTCCAGGTCCCATCTTAGCACCTCAGCCACAACATCTCAGGGACCAGTGGTGCCAGTAGTCACCGGAATCTGGAGTGCACCGGAGAGATGGTGCCTAAACCCTACATGCCAGAAAATACTTCAAAGTATAGGCAGTGGGTCACCATTGATGGACAAAGGGTGGAGGCTCTGTGTGACACAGGAACCAGTAGGACTACTGTCAAGAGTCAGCTGGTGTCATCAGAGCAGGTAGTCCCCAATACATTCCACCAGGTCAGAGTCGCTGACAATCGCAAGAGTCACCTACCAGTGGCTCTGGTTCCCTTTGAGTGGGGGGGGTCTCTGGTACTCTGAAAGTAGCTGTGAGTCCTGCCATGCCTGTAGATTGGCTGTTAGGCAATGATCTTGAGCATTCTGCCTGGAAAGAGGTAGAGCTCAGATCCCACCTGGAGATGTTAGGTTTGCCTGAGTGGGTCTGCATGACCACACAGTCCATGGCTGCCCGGGAAGGGAGTCAAGGGCGTCTGGAGCCTGTAACAATGGCCCAGGCAGCTGCAAAGAGGAAGGGCAAGAGGCGCGGGAAACCCGCCTCAAATGTTCCCACGGTGGTGGACGGGCCCCTGAGGAGGAGGAGGCCCCTGAGCCAACTGGGGAGGACATAGCTGACCTGGATAACCTACCTGAACTTGCTGGCTGGCATGTAGAGGGTGGGCCAACCAGGGCAGAATTCTGCAAAGTGCAGAAGGAATGTCCCACCCTTGAGGGTCTGAGGCAATAGGCCGCAGCCCAAGCAGCAGGTGACGCCTCTGGCACTCACCATATTTACTGGGAGAAAGATCTCCTTTACAGTGAGCCTGAGGTTCCAGGTCCTGGGGCAGAACTTGTGCTGGTGGTCCCCCAGTGTTACCGGGCCTTCCTATTGGGTCTGGCTCACGACATCCCTCTGGCAGTACACCTGGGCCAAGACAAGACCTTTAACAGGCTTGTCACCCACTTCCATTGGCCCAGAACGAGGTTAGCCTCAGATCATTTCTGCAGAGCTTTCCCCACCTGCCAGGGTAGTGGGAAGACAGGGAAAAAGCTTAAGACTCCCCTGCTCCCACTCCCCGTCGTTGGCACCCCCTTTGAAAGGGTGGGCATTGACATTGTTGGTCCCTTGGACCCCAAAACTGCCTCGGGCAACAGGTTTATTCTGGTTTTGGTGGACCATGCCACCCGCTATCCAGAGGCAATCCCTCTGAGAACAGTGACTGCACCGGTGGTGACCAGAGCCCTGTTGGGAATATTGACCCGTGTGGGATTCCCTAAGGAGTTTGTGTCTGACAGGGTCACAAATTTCATGTCTGCGAACATGAAGTCCATGTGGGATGAGTGTGTGGTGACCTACCGGTTTTCCACCCCTTATCCAATGGGCTTGTTGACAGATTCAACAAGACCTTGAAGGGCATGATTAATGGCCTGACTGAAGCCATGAGGCGTAAGTGGGACGTCCTCTTACCATGCCTGTTGTTTGCTTACAGAGAGGTGCCCCAGAAAGTGGTGGGGTTCAGCCCCTTTGAGCTTCTCTATGGTCACCCTGTCAGGGGACCTCTAAGCATTGTTATAGAGGGCTGCGAGAAAGCTCCCAAGACACCTCCCCAGGATGTGGTCAGCTACATGCTGGCCCTCCGCAACCAAACCCAACATTTCTGGAAGCAGGCCAAGAGTAACCTCGAGGCCAGTCAAGAGGTGATGAAGGAGTGGTATGACCGGAAGGCCACTCTGGCTGAGTTCTCATCTGGAGACAAAGGTTGGGTGATGAAGCCAGTAGAGCCCAGGGCTCTCCAGGACCGCTGGACTGGCCCCTTTGAGATCAAGGAGCATAAAGGGGAGGCTTCTTACCTAGTGGACATCAAGACCCCTAGGCACCCCCTAATGGTCCTCCATCACAACCGGCTCAAACCTCACTTTGAGAGGTCTGAGATCAGTATGCTCCCGGTCCCAGATGAGGGCATGGAAGAGGAGAATGAACCTCTCCCCAACCTCCTTTCTGCCAAAGAATGTGATGGGTCAGTGGAGGGTGTCATTCTCTCTGACTCCCTGACTCTGAATCAGAGAGGAGACCGCTATGAGCTGCTGGAGCAGTTCTCCTCCCTGTTCTCCCTTACTCCTGGACTGACCCACTTATGTGTTTATGACATTGACACAGGTGACAGTCCCCCTGTAAAGAACAAAATGTACAGGTTATCAGATAAGGTGAAGGCCAGCATCAAGGAGGAGGTCTCCAAGATGTTGACTTTAGGGGTTATTGAGAAATCCAGTAGTCCCTGGGCCAGCCCTGTGGTGCTTGTCCCTAAGGCGGCTGCCCCTGGTGCGAAGCCAGAACTTAGGTTCTGTGTGGACTACGGGGGTCTCAACTCAGTCACACGGACTGATGCTCACCCCATCCCACGAGCTGATGAGCTCGTTGACAGACTAGGCGCTGCCAAGCTCCTGAGTACGTTTGATCTTACTTCACGGTACTGGCAGATCGCCCTGACTGAGGGGGCTAAAGAGAGATCAGCATTTTCCACCCCTGATGGCCATTACCAGTTCCGGGTGATACCATTTGGGTTGAAAAATGCCCCCACTACATTCCAACAGTTGGTTAACGGGGTCCTTGCTGGCAAGGATGCCTGCTGTGACATAGCTGTCTACAGTTCCAGCTGGGAGGAACACCTGCTCCACCTCAAGGAGGTGCTTCAGGCTCTGCAACAGGCAGGCCTGACCATCAAGGCTAGTAAGTGCCAGATTGGGCAGGGTTCTGTGGTGTACTTGGGACACCTAGTAGGTGGTGGCAAGGTGCAGCCACTCCAGGTCAAGATTGAAACTATCAAGGCCTGGCAACCACCTAGAACACAGACTGAAGTGAGAGCCTTTTTTGGCCTCACTGAATACTAACTCAGATTCGTCAAGGGCTATGGTACCATTGTGTCACCCTTGACAGAACTCACTTCCAAGAAACAACCCAGGTTGGTGAATTGGACAGAGGCTAGTCAGAAAGCCTTTGATTCTCTGAAGGAAGCCATGTGCACGGCCCACCTGCTCAAGGCCTCTGACTACTCCCAGGAATTTATTGTGCAGACAGACGCTTCGGAGCATGGCATAAGGGCTGTTCCAGCACAGCTAAATGAAGAGGGCTCAGACCAACCAGTAGCCTTTGTTAGCAGAAGGCTATTACCACGGGAACAGAGGTGGAGTGCTATTGAGAGAGAAGCATTTGCTGTGGTCTGGGCACTGAAACATTAAGACCCTACCTGTTTGGGACTCACTTCCGGGTTCAGACAGACCACAGGCCCCTCAGATGGCTGAGGGGTGAGAATACAAAACTCTTGAGGTGGTCCATTTCCCTACAGGGGATGGACTTTACGGTGGAGCATCGCCTGGGGATTGACCACGCCAACTCTGATGGTCTCTCCAGATACTTCCGCCTTAGCAATGAGAGCTCCCAGGAGGTTGGGCAGCTCTCCCCACTTTCAGCTGTCGGGGACACATGTTAGACCTGACAGCCTTAGGGTGGTCACCCCTAACATTTTGCCTGCCTCCCTCCACTTTTTAGACACTGTTTTTGCTGGTTTTTAGACTCTAACCAGTGCTAAAGTGCATATGCTCTCTCCCTTTAAACATGGTAATATTGGATCATACCCAATTGGACTATTTCATTTACTTATAAGTCCCTAGTAGAAGGCACTATGGGGGTCATTCCAACCCTGGCGGTCGGTGATAAAGCGGTGGCCAACCCGCCAACAGGCAGGCGGTCAAAAAAATGGGATTCTGACCCTGGCGGGAACCGCCAACACAGGCCGCCACTTTAACACTCCGACCGCCACGGCGGGACAGACAAACAGCGCGGCGGTCACAGCCAACAGGCAGGCGGCAGACAGTGTACCGCCCACCCTATCACAACTCACCAATCCGCTACCTTTTCCGGGGCGGGAGCCCCGCCGATAAAAACACGGCGGAAACAGACTACGAACGGGAAAACGCTCACCTCTACACACTCCACGAGGACGGAGGACAGCATGGAACCCGAATGAAACATCCTACCAGCTATTGTCTACCTGCTCATCTACCAGGAGTACGAACGCCGGCGCAGACGACAACGGTGAGTACTGCACCTACGACACAGGGGAGGGAGGAGGAGGAAAGCTTACGGGCAAAAACATACGCCATACACCCACCCCCCCACCCCAAATACCTACACACCAATGCAGACGGCGGTGGCCAGCGGAGCGGTGCTTGAGATGAAGGGCCCAGCGGAGCGGTGCTTGACAGGAAGGGCCCAGCGGAGCAGTGCTTGAGACGGCGGTGGCCAGCGGAGCGGTGCTTGAGATGAAGGGCCCAGCGGAGCGGTGCTTGACAGGAAGGGCCCAGCGGAGCGGTGCTTGACATGAAGGGCCCAGCGGAGCGGTGCTTGAGATGAAGGGCCCAGCGGAGCGGTGCTTGACAGGACGGGCAAAAACATACGCCATACACCCACCCCCCCACCCCAAATACCTACACACCGAATGCAGACGGCGGTGGCCAGCGGAGCGGTGCTTGAGATGAAGGGCCCAGCGGAGCAGTGCTTGAGACGGCGGTGGCCAGCGGAGCGGTGCTTGAGATGATGGGCCCAGCGGAGCGGTGCTTGACAGGAAGGGCCCAGCGGAGCGGTGCTTGAGACGGCGGTGGCCAGCGGAGCGGTGCTTGAGATGAAGGGCCCAGCGGAGCGGTGCTTGACATGAAGGGCCCAGCGTAGCGGTGCTTGAGATGAAGGGCCCAGCGGAGCGGTGCTTGACAGGATGGGCCCAGCGGAACGGTGCTTGAGATGAAGGGCCCAGCGGAGCGGTGCTTGACAGGAAGGGCCCAGCGGAGCGGTGCTTGTCACGGCGGGGCCCTGTTCAGCGGTTCTTGTCCCGGCGGGCCCCTGTTCAGCGGTTCTTCTCACGGCGGGGCCCTGTTCAGCGGTTCTTCTCACGGCGGGGGCCCTGTTCAGCGGTTCTTGTCACAGTGGGCCCCTGTTCAGCGGTTCTTGTCACGGCGGGGCCCTGTTCAGCGGTTCTTCTCACGGCGGGGCTCTGTTCAGCGGTTCTTCTCACGGCGGGGCCCTGTTCAGCGGTTCTTGTCACGGCAGGGCCCTGTTCAGCGGTTCTTCTCACGGCAGGGCCCTGTTCAGCGGTTCTTCTCACGGCGGGGCCCTGTTCAGCGGTTCTTGTCACGGCGGGCCCCTGTTCAGCGGTTCTTCTCACGGCGGGGCCCTGTTCAGCGGTTCTTCTCACGGCGGGGCCCTGTTCAGCGGTTCTTCTCACGGCGGGGCCCTGTTCAGCGGTTCTTGTTACGGCGGGCCCCTGTTCAGCGGTTCTTCTCACGGCGGGGCGCTGTTCAGCGGTTCTTCTCACGGCGGGGCCCTGTTCAGCGGTTCTTCTCACGGCGGGGCCCTGTTCAGCGGTGCTTCTCACGGCGGGGCCCTGTTCAGCGGTGCTTGTCCTGTGTTTCTAGGGAGCCAGACCTGGCCAAGACTTCCCGCTCAGTCGCCATCCGACCTTGTGGTCACGGGGCCCTCCTGTGATGGAGTCCTGGGCCCGTGGGTGTCGTCCGTCACAACCGGAATGGGGCTGGTGGGGCCCTCCTGGGCAGCTCACCTGCTGCCTGACTTCTCCGCGCTGCTGCCCTTGCCCTCCTTCGCTGAAGCTCTGTGGCCCTTGCCTCCCTTTGATGATGTGGCAGGTGAAGGGGCAAGGCTACTGTCCTTGGTGGCAGCCGTCTCAGGCTTGTCGTGCAGGCCCTTATTTTTTTTTGTCCTCTTCCGAAGGGGTGGGCTGGCTGTCCCCTTGCTGCAGGCCGATGTTCCTGCCCTAGGAGCTGGTGGACTCCAATAGCCCTGCACTATGGTCATAGTAGATGCAGGGCTGGTGGTGGCTGAGGTGCTTTTTTTACTCTTACCAGATGGAGGGGGTGGGTCAGTGGTTGGAACGAGGTCAAGGTTGGAAAGGAAAAGCACTTTGGAAGGACAGGGACGGGTAGGTGTAGTGGGTATGGGAGTGGAGGAAGAGGATGTAGTTGTAGGAGAGTCAAGTGTGCTGTCTTTGGGTGCAGGTGCTTGTGACGGAGGCTGTCGTGAGGTGGATGGCTGTTGGGTGGGTGGCTGCCTGCGTTTGTGTGGTTTGGAAGAGGGGGTGACAGACACACTGGGAGAGGACACAGGGGACGTGTAAATGGCAGTGGGGGTGGTGACTGCACGTGTGCGGACTGTAATGGAGGGTGTGCTGGTGTTGTAAGTACTGGCTGATGGTGGTGTGCATGCAGGTGTGAGTGGAGACGTCACAGGGAGGGAGGAGGGAGATGAGGAGGTGGGGGACACAGAGGTGGTAGTGACTGTTGGCATGTCTGCATCTGGATGTTGCTTGGGTGAATGCTTGTGGGAACTGTGGTGCTTATGTCTGGATGAGCTGCCCTTGGGTGTAGAGGTGTGTGCAGGCTGGTCTGATGGTGTGGATGGGATAGGCAGAGGAACAGGAGACTGGGACTGGGTGGAGGGAGTCAGAAGAGGGAGGCTGGAGACAGGGACAATGGCTGCCATCAGTGCTGAGGCCAGAGCATTGAACGATCGCTGATGGGCAGCCTGACCTGAATGAATGCCCTCCAGGTATGCATTGCTCTGATGCACCTCCCTTTCTACACCCTGGATGGCATTCAAAAGGGTAGACTGCCCAACAATGATGGTCCTGAGGAGGTCAATGACCTCCTCACTGAGGGCAGCAGGGGTAACTGGGGCAGGGCCTGAGGTGCCTGGGGCGAAGGAGATGACCGCCTTCCTGGGCGAGCGGGCACGGAGCGAAGGCTGAGGGGCTGCTGGGAGGGCGGCGCTGGTGCGCTGGGTGGCGGCTGCACCTGTTGTGGCGGTGGGCACGGATGTTGCCGCCACCGCAAGGGAGCTCCCTTCCGAGGACGTGTCGGTGTCGCTGACGTCTCCACGGGTCCCCGTTGTGGAGCTCCACTCGCCCTCTGTCTCACTGGTGTACTCGGAGTCTGTTGCATGGCCCTCCCGGGCCATGTGAGATGCAGCTCCCTCGTGCGCCGATGCCACTTCTCCTCCGCCTGATGATGCTAATGCACACATGAACAGGAAGACAAAGAAAATGGGGGGGGGGGAGAAATGAAGACAGGTTGAGTGCATGCATTGGCAACACCGTTGTCGGAGAGGACAGACACAGAAGCCCCCTGCACTAGGCCGCGCAATCGGGGTACACTACTCAGTTATTGTGACTAGGCCTACAGGTCTATGGACGACAAATGCACACATGGGTGAGGCCGGACCATGGATAGCTGTACTTGGCACCCTACAGAGGTGGGGGGCGGGGGCACAGGGCCATGCCTAACGGAGGGGCCTAGCCTACAGAATGCGCCCTGGCCTAGAGATAGCCACAGCCCTCCTCCCCCACCCAGACACCTTCACTGCGCGCAAAGATAGCAAAATGTGCTGATACTCACCCCCTTGTGTCTGCTGTGATGTCCTCACGCGCCCATCCAAATCGGGGTAGGCCACCGCCAGGATCCGGGACATCAGGGGGGTCAATTGGCGGCTGGCACCCCTCCTACGTTGGGAGGCCATCCCCAGCAGAGACTCGGCGGTCTTTCTGGTCCGACGGCGGATGTCCTCCCACCTCTTTCGGCAGTGGGTGCCCCGTCTGTTGTGGACCCCCAGGGCCCGGACGTCCTTGGCGATGGCACGCCAAATGTCGATCTTCTGATGGGCGCTGACCTATGTGACATGTACAGGGTGGTAAAGGAAATCTCATTACTTTTCTGCCTGGTCAATGTGAGTGCCCCCCCCTCCCCAACCTTGCCATGTGGCACATGCTCTCATCTTTCGTGCGTTGCACTCCTCATTCGCTCCCCTCCCCACCATCTTACATACACCCCACTCAACACAGGCATAGCCCATTCAACGTGCACCCTGTGTACTAACCTGTTGGTCTGGAGGACCGTAGAGTAGCGCATACTGGGGGAGGACCCCATCAACAAGTTTCTCCAATTCGTCAGAAGTGAAGGCAGGGGCCCTTTCCCCAGTCGCAGCAGCCATTGTATCTCCCTGACCGAGGTCACAGCAGCACTTGCAGTATCGGTCCTCTCCTGTGGATGATCAGGTCTCGAGTGATTAATCAGATAGAAAATGGCAGTCACGCCTGCAGCGGTGCGTACCGCGGCGGTGCGTACCGCGACCGCCGGCGCACATCGTCATTGGCTCCTGAGACCCATAGGGTTCAATGTTAACCAATGCGGCTTAGCACCGCAGTCTTCGACCGCCTACCACCACGGTGTGCCACGCCAGCGCATTGACCTCACATCCCACTGTCACACTTCACAGGTCAGGCAGCCGTCATTTCAAGGGCCCACATGGCATAATTTCTACTGCGTCACACAGGCCTAGGCCTTGCATTGCCACTCATACAAGCCTTTCAATGCATAGCGATTCGTGTACTGTGCAAGCTGTGTGAACGAACCTGTGGGTTGCTTGACTCTGTGCTCCATGTTGTCCTTCCTAGGCACCGTCCGCTGGGACTTGCGAGGAGAAGGATGAATCCTCCCGTGTACCGACCGCTGGTGGACCTGGCGACAATGGAAGAACGACATATCATACTTACATACAGGCTTGACAGAGCAACTATACATGAACTATGTGCCCAGCTGGAGCCAGACCTGATGTCCCCCATCTGCCAACCCACAGGGATTCCCCCTCTGGTGCAGGTTCTGTCAGTACTCCATTTTTTGGCAAGTGGGTCTTTTCAGACAACAGTGGCCATGTCATCTGGGATGTCTCAGCCTATGTTTTCAAAGGTTTTGTCCAGAGTGTTGTCTGCCCTGATGAAATACATGCGGAGCTACATTATTTTCCCTGAGGTGGGTGATTTGGCTACAGTGAAGGGTGATTTCTATCCCCAACATCATTGGTGCCATTGATGGGACCCATGTGGCTTTGGTTCCCCCCAAAGAAAGTGAGCAGGTGTACAGAAACAGAAAAAGTTATCATTCGATGAATGTCCAGGTGGTCTGTTTAGCTGACCAGCACATCTCCCATGTAAATGCAAAGTTCCCTGGGTCAGTGCATGACACGTATGTCATGTGAAATAGCAGCATCCCTTATGTGATGGAACAGCTACAGAGACACCGTGTGTGGCTAATTGGTGACTCTGGTTACCCCAACCTGTCGTGGCTACTGACCCCAGTGAGGAATCCCCGGACCAGGGCAGAGGAACGGTACAATGAGGCACATGGGCGAACTAGGAGGATCATAGAAAGGACCTTCGGGGTCCTGAAGGCCAGGTTTAGGTGCCTGCATATGACAGGGGGATCCCTAATGTACTCACCAAAGAAGGTGTGCCATATCATCGTGGCCTGCTGTATGCTTCACAATCTTGCTTTGCGATGCCAGGTGCCTTTTCTGCAGGAGGATGGTCCAGATGGTGGTGTTGTAGCAGCTGTGGAGCCTGTGGAGAGTGAAGAGGAGGGAGACGAAGGGGACGACACGGACAACAGGGATACAGTCATACAACAATATTTTCAGTAGCACACAGGTAAGAATCACCCACGCCATATTACATTTACTTAGGGCCTCATGCGTCTCTACTGTCTGTGTTTCCCCCCAGTTCCTGTTAACTGATTTGTGACTTTCCCTTCCCTTTTCAGAGCTGTATGACCCACTGCGTGACTTCTGCTTTGTTTGCCCATGGACTAAAGCTTATTGAAATTGGTATGTTGTCATCACAAAGTAACTGGACATTATTGCACTGTTATGTGTAATACATTTGTTAAGAATACAAGCAGACTCCTGTTATTTTAAGTGCAATAAGTGATTTATTTTAAGTGCTACATATAGGTACATGATTGTAAAACGGTGATGGGTGGGGGTGGAGTAATGTCCATGGCAGAGTCCAGTTCTCAGACGCACAGGGGCATTGTCCATATGCCTGTGGAAGGATGGAGCAGGGGCAGTTAAAGGTTGGACAGGGTGACAATGTGGGACAGTGGGATGACATCAGGGGGTATCTTATGCTGGCGGGGGTCTTGCAATCCTACTCTGTCTTCTTGTGAGATCTCAAGTTCCGCTTGCGGGGTGGTTCTTCTTCTGCAGGAGGTGGGGTTCTGGTGGCCTGTTGTTGTGTGGGGGCCTCCTGTCCACTAGCGCCGGCGGAGGTGGTAGGCTGTTCCTGGCCTGGGCTAGTGACAGGGGCCCTTTGGGGTGCCACATGGTCCCGCAATGTGGTGACTATCTGGTTAAGGGCCACGACGATGGTCCCCATTGCGGAACCGATGTTCCTCAGTTCCTCTCTGAACCCCATGTACCGTTCCTCCTGCAATGCCTGGATCTCCTGGAACCCGGCCAGTACCGTCGCCATCGTCTCCTGGGAGTGGTGGTAAGCTCCCATGATGGAGGAGAGGGCGTCTTGGAGAGTGGGTTCCCTGGGCCTGTCCCCCCCCTGTCGCACAGCAGCCCTCCCAGTTCCCCTGTGTTCCTGGGCCTCTGTCCCCTGGACGGTGTGCCCACTACCACTGCCCCCAGGTCCCTGTTGTTGTTGGGGTGGTGGGTCAACCTGGGTGCCCTGTAGTGGTGGACACACCGCTGATTGACGTGTCCTGGAGACAGAGGCATGGGCCCGCTGGGTGGGAGCTGTGCTGGTGTTCCCAGAGGGGGTTGGGTCTGGTGTAGCCTGTGGCTGTCTGTGGGGAACCGACTGTCCAGAGGTCCCCGATGGGCCGTACTGGTCATCTGGGTCCAGGGAGACAGAGCTGCTGTCATCGCTGGGTGCCTCTTCTGGGGGTGGGATGGACATCTCCGTACCCTCCGTGGCGGTGTGGTGGCGTTCGGGTCCTGCAGGGGTATAAAGGTATGGTTATTGCTTCTGTGTGTGGCATTTCGTGTGATGGGTGGGTGTCCGTGTACCCAAGTGCAGGCATTCCCTTGTGGGGGCTTTTGTGAGGGTGGCTTGTGGGGGTGATGTGTGTGTGCAGTGGGCATGCTTTGGTGATGGGTGTCCATGCTTTGTGGTCGCATGCAGGGCTTGGTGTTGGGATGGGTGGGTTGTGATGGTGAGCCATTTGCAAGGAGTTGGTGTGATGGGGGTGGGGGTGAGGGTGGGGGTATGATTTGGCATGCAGGTGGGGTGGGGGGAATGAAGTAGTGAAGATTTGACTTACCAGAGTCCATTCCTCCGCCTACTCCTGCGAGGCCCTCAGGATGCAGGATGTGCAAGACTTCCTCCTCCAATGCTGTGAATTCTGGGGGAGTAGGTGGGGGTCCGCCGTCAGTCTTCTGCACCGCAATGTTGTGCCTTGATACCATGGAACGCACCTTCCCCCGTAGGTCGTTCCAGCGCTTCCTTATGTCATCCCGATTGTGTGGATGCTGTCCCACCACGTTGACCCTGTCCACTATCCTTTGCCATAGCTCCATCTTCCTGGCAATTGTGGTATGCTGCACCTGTGCCCCGAAGAGCTGGGGCTCTACACTGACTATTTCCTACACCATGACCCTGAGTTCTGCGTCAGTGAACCTGGGGTGTCTTTGGGGTGCCATGGGGTTGTGTGGATGAGGTGTGGGGTGGCGTTTGTGGTGATGAGTGTGGTGCATGTGGTGGTGTGTGGTGTTTGGTGCGTGGATTCTGTGTGGGTGATGGTGTTGTGTGCCTCTGTGTTGTGGGATTGTCTATTCTGTGTTCTCTCTCTAGCCTTCGTCAATAATTTCGGGTCGTAGGGGTTTGTGGGTGATGTGGGTGTGTGTTTTATATTGTGTTGGGTGTGTGGGAGTGGTGTTAGTATGTGTATCAGGTGTGTGTTTCAAAATGACCAATGTGGCTGAGTTTTCTATGTGTGTGTGTATTTTGACCGCGGCGGTGTGTACCGCCAATGGAATACCGTGTTTGAAAGACCGCCGCGTGGATTCGTGTGTCGTGATAGTGTGGGCGTATTTCTGTTGGCGTGACGGTGGAGGTTTGGTCATTGCCATTTTTTCGCTGACCTTTGGTATGGCGGACTTTTGCGGTTTGCAAGTTGCGGGTCAGAATGACCGTGGCGGTTTACCGCGGCCGCGGCGGTGTTATGGCGGTCTTCTGACCGGCGGTAAGCGCCTTTTACCGCCGAGGTCAGAATGACCCCCTATATGTGCCCAGGGCATGTAGATTAAATGCTACTATTGGGCCTGCAGCAATGATTGTGCCACCCACTTAAGTAGCCCCTTAACCTTGTCTCAGGCGTACCATTGCAAGGCCTGTGTGTGCAGTTTCACTGCCAATTCGACTTGGCATTTAAAAGTACTTGCCAAGCCTAAAACTCCCCTTTTTCTACATATAAGTCACCCCTAAGGTGTGCCCTCGATAACCCCTAGGACAGTTTGCTATGTGGGTAAAAGGCAAGACATGTGCGTGTGTAGTTTACATGTCCTGGTAGTGTAAAACTCCTAAATTCGTTTTTACACTACTGTGAGGCCTGCTCCCTTCATAGGCTAACATTGGGGCTGCCCTCATACATTGTTGGAGTGGTAGCTGCTGATCTGAAAGGAGTAGGAAAGTCATATTTAGTATGGCCAGAATTGTAATACAAAATCCTGCTGACTGGTGAAGGTGGATTTAATATTACTATTTTAGAAATGCCACTTTTAGAAAGTGAGCATTTCTCTGCACTTAAATCTTTCTTTGCTTTACAATCCACGTCTGGCTGAGTTTAGTTGACAGCTCCTTGTGCATTCACTCAGACACACCCCAAACACAGGATACTCAGCCTCACTTGCATACATCTGCATTTTGAATGGGTCTTCCTGGGCTGGGAGGGTGGAGGGCCTGCTCTCACACAAAGGACTGCCACACCCCCTACTGGGACCCTGGCAGACAGGATTGAACTGAAATGGGACCTGGTGCACTTCTAAGCCACTCTTTGAAGTCTCCCCCATTTCAAAGGCACATTTGGGTATAAAACCAGGGCCTCTGCCCTACCACCTCAGACACTTCCTGGAGAAGAAACTTGTAACCAGAACCTGCATCCTGCCTAGAAGAAGTGCTTGGCTGCCCAAAGGACTCACCTGACTGCTTTCTGTGAAGGACTGCTGCCTTGCTGTTGCCCTGCTGCCTTGCTGCTCCCTGGCTGTGGTGAAGAAGTGCTCTCCAAGGGCTTGGATAGAGCTTGCCTCCTGTTCCCTGAAGTCTCAGGACCAAAAAGACTTCTCTCCTGCAACTGGACTCCTTGTGCGGTGAAAATTCGATGGCACAGCTTGCTAAAAACGAAGCACAGCCTGCCCCGCGGTGAGAAGTTCTGAACCGGAACGCTGCAGCCCGACTTCGCAAGGAGAAGATCGACGCTGCACCTGCATTGCGACCCGAACTTCGACGCACGGCCCACCGGATCCACGCACAGCCGACCTGGAACAACGCGGCCCGACTTCCAGAGGGGAAATCAACACAGCGCCTTCTGTGCGGAATAAATTTCCATGCAACGCCCACCGGAACAACGCATTGCTTGTGACTCCGCTCCACAAGCCTAGGATTCCACGCACAGACCACAGGGCGTCTGAACACCCCGACAACCCGAAGAGGACCCACAACCAAGCGCCGGAAATCAATGCACAGTCGTCCCTGCGTGGAAACTAAATGACGCATCACCGTGTGCGGCCCGAGAAATCGATGCACACACCCTTTGTTTCCACGCTTCTCCTCCTCTGCGGCCCATTACTGAGATTTTTCACGTGAACCAGGTACTTTGTGCTAAAAAGAGACTTTGTTTGCTTTAAAAGACTTAAGACGCTTTGGGGGTCATTCTGACCCCGGCGGTCCGAGACCGCCGGGGCCAGGGTCGGCGGGAGCACCGCCGACAGACCGGCGGTGCCCCGCAGGGCATTCTGACCGCGGCGTTTCGGCCGCGGTCTCCCGCCGGTTTCCCGCTGCCCTGCAGAATCCTCCATGGCGGCTATGCAGACACTGAAATACGCAACGGGTGCCACTGCACCCGTCGCACCTTCCCACTACGCCGGCTCAATTCTGAGCCGGTGTCCTCGTGGAAGGTTGATTTGCCCTGGGCTGGCGGGCGGCCTTTTGGCGGCCGCCCGCCAGCCCAGGGCAAATCCCAAAATACCCTCAGCGGTCTTACGACTGCGGAGCGGTATTTTGGTGGGGGAACTTCGGCGGGCGGCCTCCGCCGCCCGCCGAATTTAGAATCACCCCCTTTATGTCATTTTTTAGTGATATCTCTACATTTACTTATTGCATCTTTGATCGTTTTTACATGCAAATATCCAGATAAATATTATATATTTTTCTAAACAGTGTGTGGTGTATTTTTATGGTGCTATATTGTGTTATTGTATGATTTATTGCACAAATACTTTACACATTACCTTCTAAGTTAAGCCTGACTGCTCAGTGCCAAGCTACCAGAGGGTGGGCACAGGATAATTTGGATTGTGTGTGACTTACCCTGACTAGAGTGAGGGTCCTTGCTTGGACAGGGGGTAACCTGACTGCCAACCAAAGACCCATTTCTAACAATCAACAAGTCTGTTTCCATCTATGACATACATATTGCCACTTATGTGAGCTGCACATTTAACCACTGCAAACTCTGCAGGCATCTGAAATACCTCCAGTCATCTTTTTACATGTGTGAAGTTCTCAATAGGCGAGCCAGATGAAAATAAGCCACATTTAGACATACTAAACAGGAATGGCTGAAGCAGCACTTTCTGACAAACTGACCTAGATTAAGAATGTCAAATGTTAATTTTCCTGACCTTCCCATGGGCGTATTTTTCATTATGAATAATAGTTGCATAACATGGTTTTGTTTAACTCTGCAAATGTTTCTACTTACACACAGAGAACACTGTAAATTAATCAATGAGAAATGTGTTTTTAGTGAGGTAATGTAGACGTTTATATTTTAAATGCAGCATTACTGGAAACACCAGAAGCATAAACATTGTACTTGATAAAAATGTTTAATTCGACATCACTGTCTGTAGACTATTGTATTCCTGTTGAGAAACCGAAGAGCAGACCTCTCCCCTGAGTACACCGGAAAGCTGATTGGCTGTCTGAAGAAAGAAGAAGCAACATGTTGAAAAAACGAGATTATGACTTCTATAATAGGGCATGTTCCTAGAGTAGGTTATGCCATTCTGACCCTTTCACTTTACCCAACTCCACGCTGCTCATGCTGAGACTCTACTGAGTTTCTTGAACCTCTCTTTATGGAAAGTTCTCCTTTAATTGCTTATTTAATTGTTCAACTGATACTTGATACTCACACTTTATGCTTTTAGACCTCTTTTTCTAATTACTAAGACCAACACCTTTTAGCCACCCTCATTCATAGAAAGGGGTTCTTTCCTTCAGTGAAGAGGCTAAATGTATTTATTATGATTTATTGATTGCTTATATTTGATCGTCAACAAAGCTAATGATTGATATTGATAAATGTATATGCTGACTCAATAAAGATGAACTTCTAAAAAGATTTGATCAATCAAATATTCAAAACTCATATCAACTCTCTATACTGACTTAATAAGAGAAAGAAAAGGATTTACTGATTAATGTGATGTACAGCTCCTGGTTAATTTCATCTAACATCTCATATCCCTGATGGTTGGTAAATATTTCTTGTAAACCGATATTTTAACAGAGATTACTTAACTGAGACAGCAGGTGTTTGCACACCGATTCCCCAAAGTAACATCCCAATAATGCTCACTTGATGCAAAGCATTACAAAGTGCTTTTTGCTCCAACCATGAAATGCCTTTTGTGCTGGAAAGTAAATACTATGTGCTACTTTGTTTTGCTTTGTTTCACTTTGTTCTAGCTCAAACTCATCAGCATAGAAGTAAGATTCGAAACCAAAAGTTGAAACAATCTAGTTGGAAAATGTGTGTAATGAGGAAAGGAGGTGACTGAAAACTGAACCTTTGACTATCATACACTAAACAAGAACAAAGTCAATAAAAGAGCCTTTCTGTGAGACTGTGAAAGAACAATTGGGGAGCTAAGCTAAAAAACAGACACACATTCAGGTTATTGCAGTGGGAGGAATAGGCACATGCAGATGAGAGGATAGAAAGAAGAGCAAACAGTACCAGGATCAGAGCAGCTATATGAGTGTATTTAAGATAATGGGGTCAGGACTGCGATTGCAACTCTGAACTACTGAGAGCAATGTTGCAGCAAACCCATCAAAGGAAATTGTTTTTGACATGATAATATGTCTGCCTTGACATTAATTAAGTCACCTAGAATTAGTGCCTCAAAGCTGTATGTTCATGCAGTAACAGAATACAAAGACAACCTTACAAGGCATCACTCGTGCTAACTTATTCCTGTGTAAAATATCTAAAGGTCCTGGGGACAAACTCACACCTCATATGGCTGAAGGGGTTGACCGCTTGTGGTGGGTTAGGCTTAGGGACCTAGGCCACTTGGGTGACGAAGGCTCTTTTATGCACAGTCTTCACCTTGTACTGAACACTTTACAGATTGTCGAATTCCTGTGGGCAATCAGGCACACATGGATGGGGAATGTGCCTGGTGCGTACAGTTTCCACTCTATGCACAACTTCTCATGGAACGTCCACTCCCTCCAGACACTAATTCACCTTACGAGAGTAAGTACCTACTACGTACAAGCTTTGCCAAACCCATATTTTTCAAGTGAACTTAGGAAATTACATCAACAGGGCTTTGTACAATTAATCAAATATCTAATTGAGCAATGAACACAGAACTTTGTTAAAAAGGATACAGATATGGTTTTCTCTGCATGTGTTAGAAATTGGGTTTCTGGGTGGCTGAGATAGGCACCCTGTCTAAGCAGGCACCATAATTATAGTCAGTGCAAGTCAGATACACTAAAGGTTAACCTGTGCTCACCCATTTGTAGCTTGCCACAGGGCAGTCAGACTTAACTGAAGAAGCATCGTGTAAAGTATTTGTGAAACACTTCAAACAGTAAAACAGTGAAAACACCACACACAAAAAATCCATACCAGGTTATAAAATTAGAACTTAATTTACTAAATAAAACAAGACCAAAACAACAAATATCCAATAAGCAGAAGACGAGATCTAAATTTTTAAAGAATAAGGGGGTCATTCCGACCCTGGCGGTCGGGGTAAAAGCGGCGGCCAGCCCGCAAACAGGCAGGCGGCCAAAAAAATGGAATTCCGACCCTGGCGGGAACCGCCAACACAGCCCGCCACTTTAACACTCCGACCACCACAGCGGTACAGACAAGCAGCGCGGCGGTCACCGCCAACAGACAGGCGGCAGACAATGTACCGCCCACCCAATCACAACTTACCAATCCGCCACCTTTTCCGGGGCGGGAGCCCCGCCGATAAAAACACGGCAGAAACAGACTTCGAACGGGAAAACGCTCACCTCTACACACTCCACGAGGAATCTGGACAGCATGGAACCCGAACTACACATCCTACCAGCTATTGTCTACCTGCTCCTCTACCAGGAGCACGAACGCCGGCGCAGAAGACAACGGTGAGTACTGCACCTACGACACAGGGGAGGGGGGGAGGCAAAAAATTACGGGGACACACATACGCCACACACCCACCCCCACCCTCACCCACTACAACACACACATCAATGCAGAGCAACAAGTCAGAGTGACACCCCCCAACCCCCCTGGAAGAATGCAAAGACAAAATAAAATGATCATTAAAAATGAAGTATATTATAGCATAATTGAAGTTAAGTGAAATATGAAATATATAAATAAAATATATTACATCATGAACAATATACAGTATACATAGGTCAAAAGTCCGGGCCATATTGGCTATCATCCATTGTTCGTGGGCCAATGGGCCTAAACACATGGGCAAAGCCCACACACGAGACCCGATTCCATTGGAGAGAACACTGCAGGGGCATCAGATAGTAAAACTACAGGCACCTCAGGGGGAAGGGAAGGGGGGCACCTCAGCCAGTTGAGTCCACGACGCCAGATCCACGAGGGGCCTCCATGCCCACTGTACCATCCTGGGGAGTGCAAAGCCACAGTCTCACAAGTCTCTACAGTGGGTGGGTTGCCCACTGTACCATCCTGGGGAGTGCAAAGCCACAGTCTCTCAAGTCTCTACAGTGGGTGGCTTGCCCACTGATCCATCCTGGGGAGTGCAAAGCCACAGTCCATCAAGTGGATTACAGACTCCACTGGTTCTGGAGGAGGCATGGTGCCCAGAGTGCTTCGTGAAGCTTTGGCCGACACAGATCCGGCCCTGCCAATGGGCCAGCGGTGCTTGAGATGAAGGGCCCAGCGGAGCGGTGCTTGAGATGAAGGGCCCAGCGGAGCGGTGCTTGACAGGAAGGGCCCAGCGGAGTGGTGCTTGAGATGAAGGGCCCAGCGGAGCGGTGCTTGACAGGAAGGGCCCAGCGGAGCGGTGCTTGAGATGAAGGGCCCAGCGGAGCGGTGCTTGAGATGAAGGGCCCAGCGGAGCGGTGCTTGAGATGAAGGGCCCAGCGGAGCGGTGCTTGACAGGAAGGGCCCAGCGGAGCGGTGCTTGAGATGAAGGGCCCAGCAGAGCAGTGCTTGAGATGAAGGGCCCAGCGGAGCGGTGCTTGAGATGAAGGGCCCAGCGGAGCGGTGCTTGACAGGAAGGGCCCAGCGGATCGGTGCTTGAGATGAAGGGCCCAGCGGAGCGGTGCTTGAGATGAAGGGCCCAGTGGAGCGGTGCTTGAGATGAAGGCCCCAGCGGAGCGGTGCTTGACAGGAAGGGCCCTGTTCAGCGGTGCTTGTCATGGCGGGGTCCTGTTCAGCGGTGCTTGTCACGGCGGGGCCCTGTTCAGCGGTGCTTGTCACGGCGGGGCCCTGTTCGGCGGTGCTTGTCACGGCGGGGCCCTGCTCGGCGGTGCTTGTCACGGCGGGGCCCTTTTCGGCGGTGCTTGTCACGGCGGGGCCCAGTTCGGCGGTGCTTGTCACGGCGGGGCCCTGTTCAGCGGTGCTTGTCACGGCGGGGCCCAGTTCAGCGGTGCTTGTCAGGGCGGGGCCCTGTTCAGCGGTGCTTGACAGGAAGGGCCCTGTTCAGCGGTGCTTGTCACGGCGGGGCCCTGTTCAGCGGTGCTTGTCACGGCGGGGCCCAGTTCGGCGGTGCTTGTCACGGCGGGGCCCTGTTCAGCGGTGCTTGTCACGGCGGGGCCCTGTTCAGCGGTGCTTGTCACGGCGGGGCCCTGTTCAGCGGTGCTTGTCACGGCGGGGCCCTGTTCAGCGGTGCTTGACATGTGTTCCCAGGGAACCAGATCGGGCCAATATTTTCCGCTCAGTCGCCATCCGACCTTTCGCTTGCGGGGACCTCCTGTGCTGGAGTCCTGGGCCCGTGGGTGTCCTCCTTCACACCCGAAATGGGGCTTGTGGGGCCCTCCTGGGCAGCTCGCCTGCTGCCGGAAATGTCCACCCTGCTGCCCTTGCCCTCCTTCGCCGATTCTCTGGGGCCCTTGCCTCCCTTTGTAGATGTGCCAGGTGACGGTGCCAGGGTAGTGCCTTTGGGGGCTGCCGTCTCTGGCCTCTTGCACCGGCCCTTCCCTTTTTTAGTTTTTTTCCCAGGGGGTGGGCTGGCTGTCCCCTTGCTGCTGGCCGATGTTGCTGCCCTAGAAGCTGGTGGACTCCAATAGCCCTGGACTGTGGTCCTTGTAGGTGCAGGGCTTGTGGTGGCTGAGGTGCTGTTTGGACTCTTACGAGATGGAGGGGGTGGGTCAGGTGATGCAAAGAGGTTAATTTTGGAGAGGAAAAACTTTATAGGAGCAGTGGGAAGGGTAGGTGCAGTGGGTATGGGAGTGGAGGAAGAGGATGTGGTTGTAGGAGAGTCAAGTGTGCTGTCTTTGGGTGCAGGTGCTTGTGACGGAGGCTGTCGTGAGGTGGATGGCTGTTGGGTGGGTGGCTGCCTGCGTTTGTGTGGTTTGGAAGAGGGGGTGACAGACACACTGGGAGAGGACACAGGGGACGTGTAAATGGCAGTGGGGGTGGTGACTGCACGTGTGAGGAGTGTTCTGGTGGGTGTGCTGGTGATGGACGTACTGGCTGATGGTGGTGTGCATGCAGGTGTGAGTGGA
The DNA here is from genome assembly GCF_031143425.1 of Pleurodeles waltl. Taxonomy (NCBI): domain Eukaryota; kingdom Metazoa; phylum Chordata; class Amphibia; order Caudata; family Salamandridae; genus Pleurodeles; species Pleurodeles waltl. Next base: position 139,225,499 of record NC_090444.1, read on the forward strand.
GACGTCACAGGGAGGGAGGAGGGAGACAAGGAGGAGGGGGACACAGAGGAGGCAGTGGCTGTTGGCATGTCTGCATGTGGATGTTGCATGTGTGAATACTTGTGTGATCTGTGGTGCTTATGTCTGGATGAGCTGCCCTTGGGTGTTGATGTGTGTGCAGGCTGGTCTGTAGGTGTGGCTGGGATAGGCAGAGGAACAGGGGAGTGGGACTGGGATGAGGAAATTGGAGGGGGGAGGCAGGAGACAGGGACAATGGCTGCCGTCAGTGCTGAGGCCAGAGCGTTGAACGATCGCTGATGGGCAGCCTGACCCGAATGAATGCCCTCCAGGTATGCATTGCTCCAGTGCACCTCCCTTTCTACACCCTGGATGGCATTCAAAAGGGTAGACTGCCCAACAATGAGCGCCTGGAGGAGATCAATGATCTCCTCACTGAGGGCAGCAGGGGTAAGTGGGGCAGGGCTTAGGGTGCCTGGGGCGAAGGAGATGCCCGCCTTCCTGGCCGAGCGGGCACAGGGCGACTGCTGAGGGGCTGCTTGGAGGGCGGAGCTGGTGCGCGGGGTGGCGGCTGTACCTGTTGTAGCAGTGGGCACGGATGTTGCCGCCACCACAAGGGAGCTCCCTTCCGAGGACGTGTCTGTGTCGCTGACGTCTCCACGGGTCCCCATTGTGGAGCTCCCCTCGCCCTCCGTCTCACTGGTGAACTCGGAGTCGGTTGCATGGCCCTCCGGGGCTATGTGAGATGCAGCTCCCTCGTGCTCCGATGCCACTTCTCCTCCGCCTGATGATGCTAATGCACACATGAACAGGAAGACCACAAAAAAGGGGGGGGGGAGAAAAAATGACATGTTGAGTGCATGCATTGGCGACACCGTTGGAGGAGAGGACAGACACAGAAGCCCCCTGCACTGCGCCGCGCACTCGGTGTACACTACTCAATTATTGTGACTTGGCCTACAAGCCTATGGACGACAACTGCACACATAGGTGACCCAGGGCCATGGATAGCTGTACTTAGCACCCTACAGAGGAGAGGGGCGGGGGCACAGGGCCATGCCCTACGGAGGGGCCCAGCCTACAGAAATCGCCCTGGCCTAGAGATACCCACAGCCCTCCTCCCCCACCCAGACACCTCCACTGTGCGCTAACATAGCAGAATGTGCTGGTACTCTCCCCCTTGTGTCTGCTGTGATGTCCTCACGCGCCCATCCAAATCGGGGTAGGCCACCGCCAGGATCCGGGACATCAAGGGGGTCAATTGACGGGAGCCACCCCTCCTACGTTAGGAGGCCATCCCCAGCAGAGCCTCCGCGGTCTTCCTGCTCCCGCGGCAGATGTCCTCCCACCTCTTGCGGCAGTGGGTGCCCCGTCTGTTGTGGACCCCCAGGGTCCGGACGTCCTTGGCGATGGCACGCCAAATGTCGATCTTCTGATGGGTGCTGACCTATGTGACATGGACAGGGTGGGAAAATAAATATCATCATTTTCTGCATGGTCGATGTGAGTGCCCCCCTCTCCCCAACCTTGCCATATGGCACATGCTCTCTCATCTGTCGTGCAATGCATGCCTCATTCGCTCCCCTCCCCACCATCTTTCATCCACCCCACTCAATACAGGCATTGCCCACAAAGCATGGTCCCAGTGTACTTACCTGTTGGTCTGGAGGACCGTAGAGTAGTGCATACTGGGGGAGGACCCCATCAACAAGTTTCTCCAATTCCTCAGATGTGAAGGCAGGGGCCCTTTCCCCAGTCGCAGCAGCCATTGTATCTTCCAGACCGAGGTCACAGCAGCACTTGCAGTATAGGTCCTCTCCTGTGGATGATCAGGTCTCGAGTGATTAATCAGATAGAAAATGGCGGTCACGCCCGCGGCGGTGCGTACACGCGGCGGTGCGTACCGCGACCGCCGGCGCACATCGTCATTGGCTCCTGAGACCCATAGGGTTCAATATTAACCAATGCTGCTTTGCGCCGCGGTCTTCGACCTCCTACCGCCACGGTGTGCCACGCCAGCGCATTGACCTCACATCCCATTGTCACACTTCACAGGTCAAGCAGCCGCCATTTCAAGGGCCCACATGGCTTAATTTCTACTGCGTCACACAGGCCTAGGCCTTGCATTGCCACTCATACAAGCCATTCAATGCATAGCGAATCGTGTTCTGTGCAAGCTGTGGTTACGTACCTGTGGGTTGCTTGACTCTGTGCTCCATGTTGTCCTTCCTAGGCACCGTCCGCTGGGACTTGCGAGGAGATGGAGGAATGTTCCCATGTACAGACCGCTGGTGGACCTGTCGACAATGGAAGAAAGACATGTCATACTGACATACAGACTTGACCGAGCCACTATATAGGAACTGTGTGCCCAGCTGGAGCCAGACCTGATGTCCCCCATTCGCCAACCCACAGGGATTCCCCCTCTGGTGCAGGTTCTGTCAGTACTCCATTTTTTGGCAAGTGGATCATTCCAAACAACAGTGGCCATATCATAAGGGATGTCTCAGCCTATGTTTTCTAAGGTTTTGTCCAGAGTGTTGTCTGCCCTGATGAAATACATGCTGAGCTACATTGTTTTCCCTGAGGTGGGCGATTTGGCTACAGTGAAGGGTGATTTCTATGCCCTTGGCCATATCCCCAACATCATTGGTGCCATTGATGGGACCCATGTGGCTTTGGTTCCCCCCAGTGAAAGTGAGCAGGTGTACAGGAACAGAAAAAGTTATCATTCGATGAATGTCCAGGTGGTCTGTTTGGCTGACCAGTACATCTCCCATGTAAATGCCATGTTCCCTGGGTCAGTGCATGACGCGTACATCATGCGAAATAGCAGCATCCCTTACGTGATGGAACAGCTACAGAGACACCGTGCGTGGCTAATTGGTGACTCTGGTTACCCCAACCTGTCGTGGCTACTGACCCCAGTGAGGAATCCCAGGACAAGGGCAGAGGAACGGTACAATGAGGCCCAGGGGCGTACTAGGAGGGTGATCGAGCGGACCTTCGGCCTCCTGAAGGCCAGGTTTAAGTGCCTGCATATGACAGGTGGATCCCTAATGTACTCACCAAAGAAGGTGTGCCATATCATCGTGGCCTGCTGTATGCTTCACAACCTGGCTTTGCGACGCCAGGTGCCTTTTCTGCAGGAGGATGGTCCAGATGGTGGTGTTGTAGCAGCTGTGGAGCCTGTGGAGAGTGAAGAGGAGGAAGACGACGGGGACGACACAGACAACAGGGACACAGTGATACAACAGTATTTTCAGTAGCACACAGGTACGAATCAACCCCGCCATTTTACATTTACTTAAAGTCTCCTGCCTCTCTACTGTCTGTGTTTCCTCCCAGTTCCTGTTAACTGAGTTGTGACTTTACCTTCCGTTTTCAGAGCTGTGGGCCCCACTGCGTGACCTCTGCTTTGTTTGCCCATGGACTACAGCTGTGTGACAGTGTTATGTTGTCATCACAATGTAACTGAACATTTTGGCAACGTTATGTCTAATACATTTGTTCAAAATACAAGCAGACTCCAGATTTTTTAAGTGCAATAAGTGATTTTATTAAAGTGCTAAATTTAGGGACATGATTGTAAAACGGTGATGGGTGATGGTGGAGTAATGTCCATGGCAGAGTCCAGTTTTCAGTCTCACAGGTGCATTGTCCATATGCCTGTGGAAGGATGGAGCAGGGGCAGTTTAAGTTTGGACAGGGTGACAATGTGGGACAGTGGGATGACATCAGGGGGTATCGTTTGCTGGCGGGGGTCTTGGCATCCTACTCTGCCTTCTTGTGAGATCTCAGGTACCGCTTGCAGGGTGGTTCTTCTTCTGCAGGAGGTGGGGTTCTGGTGGCCTGTCGTTGTGTGGGGGCCTCCTGTCCACTAGCGCCGGCGGAGGTGGTAGGCTGTTCCTGGTCCATGCTAGTGACAGGGGCCCTTTGTGGTGCCACATGGTCCCGCAATGTGGTCACTATCTGGTTAAGGGCCACGACGATGGTCCCCATTGCGGAACTAATGTTTCTCAGTTCCTCTCTGAACCCCATGTACTGTTCCTCCTGCAGTACCTGGATCTCCTGGAACCTGGCCAGTACCGTAGCCATCGTCTCCTGGGAGTGGTGGTATGCTCCCATGATGGAGGAGAGGGCCTCTTGGAGAGTCGGTTCCCTGGGCCTGTCCCCCCCTGTCGCACAGCAGCCCTCCCAGTTCCCCTGTTTCCCTGGGCCTCTGTCCCCTGGAACGTGTGCCCACTACCACTGCCCCCAGGTCCCTGTTGTTGTTGGGGTGGTGGGTCAACCTGGGTGCCCTGTAGTGGTGGACACACCGCTGATTGACGTGTCCTGGAGACAGAGGCATGGGCCCGCTGGGTGGGAGCTGTGCTGGTGTTCCCAGAGGGGGTTAGGTCTGCTGTAGCCTGTGGCTGTCTGTGGGGAACCGACTGTCCAGAGGTCCCCGATGGGCCGGGCTGGTCATCTGGGTCGAGGGAGACAGAGCTGCTGTCATCACTGGGGGCCATTCTGGGGGTGGGATGGACATCTCTGGACCCTCCTGGGCGGTGTGGTGGCGTTCGGGTCCTGCAGGGGTATAAGAGTATGGTTATTGCTTCTGTGTGTGCCATTTCGTGTAATGGGTGGGTGGCCGTGTACCCCAGTGCTGGCATTCCCTTGTGGGGGCTTTTGTGACGGTGGCTTGTGGGGGTGATGGGTGTGTGCAGTGGGCATGCTTTTGTGATGGGTGTCCATGCTTTGGGGACGCATGCAGGGCTACGTTTTGGGATGGGTGGGTTGTGATGGTGAGCCATTTGCAAGGAGTTGGTGTGATGGGGGTGGGGGTGAGGGTGGGGGTATGATTTGGCATGCAGGTGGGATGGGGGGAATGAAGTAGTGAAGATTTGACTTACCAGAGTCCATTCCTCCGCCTACTCCTGCGAGGCCCTCTGGATGCAGGATGTGCAAGACTTCCTCCTCCCATGCTGTGAATTCTGGGGGAGTAGGTGGGGGTCTGCCGCCATTCCGCTGTACCGCGATGTTATGCCTTGATACCATGGAACGCACCTTCCCCCGTAGGTCGTTCCACCGCTTCCTGATGTCGTCCCGATTTCGTGGATGCTGTCCCACAGCGTTGACCCTGTCCACTATTCTTTGCCATAGCTCCATCTTCATGGCAATGGTGGTGTGCTGCACCTGTGCCCCGAAAAGCTGGGGCTCTACCCGAACTATTTCCTCCACCATGACCCTGAGTTCGGCGTCAGAGAACCTGGGGTGTCTTTGGGGTGCCATGGGGTGGTGTGGATGAGGTGAGGGGTGGTGTATGTGTTGTAGAGTGTGGTGAGTGTGGTGGTGTATGGTGTTTTGTGCGTGGATATTGTGTGGGTGATGTTGTGATTTGCCTCTGTGTGATGGTCTACTCTATGCCGTGCTGTCTCTCACTGTCCTTCAGTCGCAATTGTGGTCGTAAGGGTTTGTGGGTTATGTGGGTGTGTGTTTTATATTTAATTAGGTGTGTGGGAGTGGTGTGTGTATGTGTCTCAGGTGTGTGTATTTTGAATTGTCCAATGTGGTAGTGTTTTGTAAAGGTGTGTGTATTTTGACCGTGGCGGTGTGTACCGCCAATGGAATACCGCTGTTGAAAGACCGCTGCGGGGATTTGTGGGTCGGAATGGCATGGGCGTATTTCTGTTGGCATGACGGTGGAGGTTTGGTCATCGCCAGTTTTTCGCTGGCCGTTGCTGTGGCGGACTTTTGTTGATGTCGGGTTTTTGGCGGTTTGCCAGTTGCGGGTCAGAATGACCGTGGCGGTTTACCGCGACCGCGGCGGTGTTATGGCGGTCTTCTGACCGGCGGTAAGCACCTTTTACCGCCGAGGTCAGAATGACCCCCTAAATGTAAAAATAGAGCTTAGAAGCAATAAGCGCCGCCTGGAGTATCTGGTTACGCTGCACTCTGACAAAGTCAGCCATTCAGGCTGCATGTCGTAGAGCACAGCCTGGCTATAGCAGCTATGCAGGCTTGCTGAGCGTCAGTACCTTAATGAGATGCATCAGTGATCCGCATGAAGTTGGGCATTGGATCTATCCATGCAACTGCAGAGATGCATTGGTTATGAGTGCGGTGGCTTCGGATGCGAAGTGCCGGTTTAATCCACGCTAGAGGGGGTGATATGTTGATCGCAGTGGCGGTGATGCCTTGGTTCTGAAGCAGTGGTTCCGGAGGTGATGCAGCACTTCCTAGTGTAATGCACCAGTCTGGTCCCTGCAACAGCAGTGATGCATCAATCCCCATCTCACAGCAGGAGATACATTGGTTCCGATTGGCGCAACAGTGTTGATGCATAGGAATCGGCAGATGCAGCACTTTATAATCACTTCCAAGGGCCCTGGACTGGATTGGCACCACTTGGCAGAGCAAGACTTGCAGCAAGCAAAATACAGGTGTTGTGTGTAGATTGAAGGGAAGTCTTTGATATCCCTGAGACTTCAGACCAGGAGGCAAGCCAGCAAGCACTTGGAGTCACTTTGATTCTGGGGATGTAGAGATGCATGACCAGTCATTCCCACTCCCAGGCACGGAGGGTAGCATGCAGCAGGACCGACAGAGTAGAGCAGTAGTCCATCAAATTCCATTAGGGACCAGAAAAGTGACAGTCCCATCAGCAGCACAGCAGTTCTTCTTCCTGGCAGAATGTCCTCAGTTGCTGAAGGATACTGATTTGGTTGGCTTGAAAGTCCAGTTCTTATATCCATTGGTGACTTTGAAGTGGAGGAGACAGCAAAGAGAGGCCTTTGAAGTGCAGAGTCCCTGCCCTTCTGTCCTGGCACCAGACTCACAAAAGGAGGTTATACAGAGCTTTTTTGTGGGATCAGGACACAGCCCATTCAGGTGTAAGTGTCAGCTCCTCCCTCCCATCCTGCCCAGGCTGGGCCATCAGGATGTTGATGTCCATCAGTCACACCTAAGTTTCCTTTGTCTGTGACTGTCTGGAGGGAATGCACAAGAGTCCAGCTGTCACCCACCTAATTGTGCATTCACAGACAGGTAGAAGACTCTGGGGCCAGATGTAAAAAGGTTTTTAGCAGTCGCAAATGGTCCAATTCACAGAATCGGGCTGTTTGCAACCGCTAAAAAGGATTTTCTCATGTACCAAATCCTATTTTGTGATTCGGAAACCTATTACAGAATCACAAAATGGGTTAACGATTTGGTGTTAACAAGTGCCCTGTTAATTTTTTTATTTAAATTGGCACAAAAACAAACAAATTAATCTTAGAAATTCTCACACTTTTGAAAATACAATAGTATTTTGTTTAAACACCTGCTGTTTCCGTTTTTTTGATTGATCTTTATATATTTCTATATTTGTTTAATTCAATTTTGATGTTACTTTTTAACATTCTAACATCATAAAGGAATTCGTTCAAACAGAACTTTGTTATAAATAAGTCAATTGATTGCACTTTCTCACTTGTATGATATTTATACCCAAGCCTACATGGGCATATTGAGTTGTCCTTTTGTTCTTACTACTTTAAAAAGCAATCACTAACATGGTGGTTTGCTGACCCCAGCAGCCCACCATCTCTGTGATTTTTGGTCATTCCGAATGGCTCGTAAATTGTGATCTACCTCTTGAATATTGATGAGGAAGGTCTATTTGCGACTCTTTAGGAATCTCAAACAGTGTAAAACACACTGTTGTATTTATCTGTTTCAATTTCCTAATAGCAAATCCCCAAAATTTACTATTAGGAAATTGCAAACACAACACTACGTACATCTGGCCCTAGATGATTTAAGGTAAGAAAATTCCAACTTTCTAAAAATGGCATTTTCAGAATTACAATTTAAAATCCGATTTTACCATCATTTGTGATTTTAAATTGTGAATCCAGAGACACCAAACTAGGGGGGTGACATCTCATCCCAGTTGGAAATTACATTTATACATTGTAATAAGGCAATCCAAATGTTAACCTATGGTAGAGATAGACCTTGCAGTAGTCAACAACGAATTTAAGAGTTTTTCACTACCAGGACATGTAAAACTTAGAAGTACATGTCCAACATTTTAAATGCACTGCACCCTGCCCTGTGGGCTGTCCAGGACCTACCTTAGATGTGGCTTACATGTGATAAAAAAAGAAGGTTTTCACCTGGCTAGAGGATGAACTTGCCAGGTCGACATGGCAGTTTTTAAATTTCACACACAGGGTCCGCAGGCCTGAGTCATGCTTAAAGCTCTACTGAAGTGGGTGGCACAATCCGTGTTGCAGTCCCACCAGTAGCAATTAATTTACAGGCCCTAGGGCACAGGTAGTGCACTTTAGTAGAGACTTATAAGTAAATTAAATATGCCAATCGTGGCAAAACCAATGTTGCCATGTTTTAAGCAGAGAGCACCTGCATTTTAGCTCTGGCTAGCAGTGGAAAGTGCCTGGGTTCCTAAAGCCAGCAAAAATGAAGTCAGTAAAACAGGAGGTCAGAGGGCAAAAAGTTAGGGGAAACCATGCCAAGGATGCCAGGTCTAACAGCATGATAGACTGGACTGTAAATTATTGAGTTTTGAATGGACCATTGCAGTGCAAATAAGTAACCCTTTGATACCTTGCCTATGAGAGAATAATAGGCCTGGTCTACTAAAAGGACTACATGGAAGAGGTATTCAAGAGCATCCACTCTTGGTTGCTTCGAAAGTTGTAGTGAATAGGATCAGCACACTGCTTCACAGAGGCAATGCTAGGATCTGAATAATTTGCTAAGGAGATGCAAATAGGGTCCTAGTGTGATTAGTATATTTGATGGTGGCCTGTTCCCTTCCACCTGTCTCGGCTTTCTGGAGGAGGAGTCCTGGCCTCAGAATCAGCCAGGGTTATTTTTTGTATGTAGAGATCACTCATAATAATGAAGCAGCCCCTGCATGGGAATTCAGAGGTTCCCAAACTGGTCCTAGGTTCCTGCCATTTTGAAAAATACTTAAAGTGAGGCATTCTTCGATTTGTTTTACACTGAAAAAGCAGGAAATGCAGAAAAGGTCGGCTGGCTCAAGCATTGACCTAAGGCTTGCTACCAATCAATGGCTAGTATCCATTACACAAAAAACGTTTCACTATCAACATCACATGACAGGTGAATATAGGAGGCATGCGAAGACAACATCTACTTGCTGTCTGCTGTCTCCCTGGAGAAGGGATTCTTTTTATCCTGCTTCACCAGGTTTTGGAAGCACTCTCAGGGGTTAGACCAGCTGGCTTCCTGTAGCATCATACAGATAATAGACTGAAGAAGGGTATCTCAGAAAATGAACTAGCAGACCAGTTGTAACTAGGAAGTTTGCTGGAACCCTGGCCCTACTTATTAGTTGATCTGCCATATACTGTTTACCTGTCACCTGGTCCCTAGAAGTCTCCCCCAGCTGTATGCGAGCATGAGGATTGACCAGAAATAAGTTATCTAGAATCTTTAAAAGGTTGGGCCATAATTATTTTCTGACCTCAGCCTAAGGGATGCAGGAGTACAATGGTAATATTGTTGCAAAAATACAGTTGAAAACAAACATCATCTAAAAAAGATTGCAATGCCAAGTGACAACAAGAACACTGAGGGAACAGACATCATAGGTAAAAATACTGTTTTTAAGTGTTTAACATAGGTAATATTGTTGTTAATATTGTTAGACATGATATTGATTTTTCAAAATTTAGTAATATTATCTCAGTTTCCATGGAAGAACATTTTTTATTCTGCTAATAACTTTGCTGTTTAACAAATCTCTGCAAATCTTTCTAAGCAAAAGTTTCTCCACCTCAGCGCCTTGCTGGAAAGTTTCAAAGTGAACCATGAAGTGGGGATGAGAAAAAGGGGGATTCCTAAAATGCCTTCTCCCCATGCAATGGCATTTATGAAATTTAGGAAGCATATATTAGCATACCGAAGCACAGATAAAAGTTGCAAACATTAACCAGTCTTTATCTGTAAGTATACAAGATGCAATAACTAATTTATCGGAAAAGGCACAAAATCCCATGAATGTAAATTTGAAGTACAAGTTGATTTCTTTATGTAATCCCATCAATCTTGTTAAAACATCTAGTTCTTGAATCACTTGGACAGCCAACACGTTTAACCTATCCCCCACATTTTTAAGGCTCTAGAATGTCTCAATTATATGAGTAGATTAGGGGGGCAATTGCACCACTATTTTTTAAGAATAGTAATATACCCCGTCACGCACCCATACAGTGTGTCACAAATCCACTCAGAGACCCATAAAACCACTCACACTTTCACTCAGAGATTCACACATCCACTCAGAAACCCACAAAACCACTCATATACCACACTTACACACCCACACAACCACTCACAAACTCATACAGCCACTCACACACCCACTCACATGCCCATACAGTGACTCAAACATCCACTCAGAGATCCAGGGAACCACTTACACACCCACCCTCAGACCCACACAGGCATTCAAACACCCAAGCATAACATCACACAGCAACATACACACCTATACAGCCACTTGCACACCCACTCACAGACCCACACAGCCACTTAGACACCCACTCACAGACCCATAAAGGAAAACCACTGACAATCCCACTCACACAGCCATGCGGCTACTGACACACCACTCAGGGACACAAAATATCACTCATACACCCACTCACAGACTCATACACCCACTCATACACCCACTTACACATCCACACAACTCACACACCCACTCATACACCCATATAGCCACTCACACACCCACTCACAGTCCCAGAAAGCCACTCACACACCCACTCACAGACCCACACAATCACTCACAAATGCACTCACACACACAGTGGCGTGGTTGGATTAACATATGGTAATTAAATATTTATATTAAAAAACCCTAGAAATCCTCCAAATTTTGCAGGGACATTCTAGTAAGGAAATGTAGGAAAGTACCATCTTGCCTGGTATGTTACCCTCATTTTTTACTTGTGTGTCAGTTTGTTTTTGCCTGTCTCACTGGGGTCCTGCTAGCCAGTGCTCATAGCTGTGGCCTGAATGTGTTCCCTGTGTGGTGCCTAACTGTATCACTGAGGCTCCGCTAATCAGAACCTCAGTGCTTATGCTCTCTCTGCCTTTGAAATTGTCACTGCAGGTTAGTGACCATTTTTACCAATTCTGATTGGCACACTGGAACACCCTTATAATTCCCTAGTATATTGTACCTAGGTACCCAGGGTATTGGGGTTCCAAGAGATCCCTATGGGCTGCAGCATTTCTTTTGCCACCCATAGGGAGCTCAGACAATTCTTACACATGACTGCCGCTGCAGCCGGGGCGAAATAACGTCCACGTTATTTCACAGCCATTTTACACTGCACTTAAGTAACTTATAAGTCACGTATATGTCTAACCCTCACTTGGTGAAGGTTAGGTGCAAAGTTACTAAGTGTGAGGGCACCCTGGCACTAGCCAAGGTGCCCCCACATAGTTCATGGCAATTTCCCCAGACTTTGTGAGTGTGGGAACACCATTACACGCGCGCACTACATATAGGGAAATAACCTATATGTAGCTTCACCATGATAACTCAGAATATGGCCATGTAACATGTCTAAGATCATGGTATTGTCCCCCCATGCCAAATCTGGTACTGGGGTGCCAATCCCATGCTTCCCCGGGGCTCCAGCATGGATCCCGGGTACTGCCAAACTAGCTCTCTGAGGTTTTCACTGCAGCTACCGCTGCTGCCAACCCACAGACAGGCTTCTGCCCTCCTGGGGTCTGGGCAGCCCAGTCCAAGGAAGGCAGAACAAAGAATTTCTTCTGAGAGAGGGTGTTACACCCTCTCCCTTTGGAAATAGGTGTTGAGGGCTGGGGAGGAGTAGCCTCCCCCAGCCTCTGGAAATGCTTTGAAGGGCACAGGTGGTGCCCTGCTTGCATAAGCCAGTCTACACCAGTTCAGGGATCCCCCAGCCCGTGCTCTGGCGTGAAACTGAGCAAAGGAAAGGGGAATGACCACTCCCCTGTCCATCACCACCCCAGGGGTGGTGCCCAGAGCTCCTCCAGTGTGTCCCAGACCTCTGCCATCTTGAATGTAGAGGTGTGAGGGCACAATGGAGGCCTCTGAGAGACCAGTGGCAGTAGGTGACGTCAGAGACCCCTCCTGATAGGTGCTTACCTGACTAGGTGGCCAATCCTCCTTTGAGGGCTATTTAGGGTCTCTCCTGTGGGCTTCTCTTCAGATAACGAATGTAAGAGCTCACCAGAGTTCCTCTGCATCTCCCTCTTTGACTTATGCCAAGGATCACCGCGGACTGCTACAGGACGTCTGCAAAACTGCAACAAAGTAGCAAGAAGACTACCAGCGACATTGTAGGGCCTAATCCTGCCGGCGTTCTCAACTGTAACCTGGTGGTGCATGCTCTGGGGGCTGTCTGCCTTCACCCTGCACTGGAAGCCATGAAGAAATCTTCTGTGGGTTGATGGAACCTTCTCTCTGCTAACACAGGCACCAAACTTCTGCTTCACTGGTCCTCTGGGTCCCCTCTCACTGTGACAAGAGTGGTCCCTGGAACACAGGAGCTGGATCCAAGTGACCACGACAGTCCAGTGGTCCATCTGTCCAAATTTGGTGGAGGTAAGTCCTTGCATCCCCACGCCAGACAGTAATCCTGTGTACTGCGTGAACTACAGCTGCTAGGGCTTCTGTGCACTTTTGCAAGGAATCCTTCATGCACAGCACAGCTCAGATCCCCAGCACTCCGTCCGGCATTGCTCAACTCGCTGAGTTGACCACCAGCTTCATGGGACCCTCTTTTCTAGTGTTGAGACGACCGCGATGCTCAGTTTTCTTGAACCCGTGTTCAAGTACTTCTGTGGGCACTGCCTGCTTCTGCATGGGCTCTCTGTGTTGCTGAGCACCCCTTCTGTCTCCTCCTCCAAGGGGCGAGCTCCTGGTCCTTCCTGGGCAGCACCCATTTTCTTCAACTGCGACCTTTGCAGCTAGCAAGTTTGTTTCCAGTCTTTCTGCGTGGAAACAACACTGCATCCTCCAGCACGCCGTGGGACATCTTCTCTGCAAAGGAGAAGTTCCTTGCACCTTCCGTTGTTGCAGAATCTTCAGCTTCTTCCACCCGGAGGCAGCCATTTTGCACTTTCATCTGGGGTTTAGTGGGCTCCTGCCCCCGTGGACACTTTCGTGACTCTTGGACTTGGTCCCCTTCCTTTGCAGGTCCTCAGGTCCAGGAATCCGTCTTCAGTGCATTGCAGTCAGTTGTGGTCTTTGCAGAATCTCATATCACGACTTTAGTGGGTTTCTGGGGAAGTAGGGTCACTTTACTCCTACTTTTCAGGGTCTTGGGGTAGGGTATCTTGGACCCCCTAGGCCCATATTTATACTTTTTTTGCGTTGTGTTTGTGTCACTTTTTGGCGCAAAAGTGGTGCTAACTTACAAAATACAATTGTATTTTGTAAGTTAGTGCCGCTTTTGCATCAAAGAATGACGCAAACGCGGCACAAAAAAGTATAAATGTAGGCCTTAGTATTTTCTTACACTCCCAGCGACCCTCTACACATTACACTAGGCCTGGCGTCCCTAAGTGGTTCACATTCCACTTTCTTAGTATATGGTTTGTGTTGCCCTGAGGCCTATTGCATCCTATTGTATTCTACAGTGGTTGCACTACTTTTCTAACTGTTTACTTACCTGATTTTGGTTTGCGTGTATATTTTGTGTATTTTACTTACCTCCTAAGGGAGTATATCCTCTGAGATATTTCTGACACATTGTCACTAAAATAAAGTACCGTTATTTTTAGTAACTCTGAGTATTGTGATTCTTATGATATAGTGCTATATGATATAAGTAGTATAGTAGGAGCTTTGCATGTCTCCTAGTTCAGCCTAAGCTGCTCTGCTATAGCTACCTCTATCAGCCTAAGGTGCTAGAACACTACTAATCAACTAACAAGAGATAACTGGACCTGGCACAAGGTATAAGTACCATCAGGTACCCACTATAAGCCAGGTCAGCCTCCTACAGGAAAGAGCATGAAGAACCTTAGAAATTCACTAAAGAAACAAAGGTTACAGGGATATTATAGTTAGGTTTAGTTAAACAATCATGGTTTTTGTAGAGCACAGGTCTACTTGGGTGAGTGTCCTGGCACTAAAGGTTCGTTGACCACTAGCCAAGAGGGGTTATTGAAATGCCAGGCCGAACAACCAAGTTTTAAGGCCACCTCTGAAAGATCCCTTGTGTTGTTACTATTGAAAAAGTTGAAGTTGATGTGTACAAGAATATGTTCACACATAAAAACAAAATAGTATCACTATTAGCGCATTCACCCATCATGAACTCTCCATCAACCCCAACTCCAAAATACATTGTCAGGCAGGCTAAGAGACCTGGATCTGAGACCTAAGCCTGAGGTTACTGACTAACAAGTTGCAGGTGGGGTGGCACGTAGCCAGCAGATAAACACCTGAACAGGAATTCAGAGTAATCCCACAGATAGGCGCAGTGACACCACAACTGTCCAAAGGAGATTGGTCCCAATAAAACATGCAACACAGGAGATGTGCGTGTATTCCCATAACACCATAAAGTCAGATGCCACATAAAGTTAAACACACTCAGCTAATCAGAACACAGCAAACACAGTAACACACAGGAATGACATGCCTCTCAGGCTGTACATCTGGACACATACTCACTGGCCGGCCCTCGTTGTCTCAACACAAGGTCGAGGCACACCTGCGTTTGTTATCAGGACCTTATTAATAACTCCAAGACAATGCCCACCTGCCTTACTGAAAAAGGAATGCTGAAATTGTTTTATGATGCTCAGAGAAATGTATAAAACACTGTTTAGATTGATTGTACTTTGAAACAGTCCTTAGACCCCATCTCTGTAAACGTTCTCCCGGTCGCAGGGTGGGAGATTACATCAGAGCCTTTGCCCCAGTATTTTTTGAATGGCAAACTAAGAAGAAGCGTAAAAATTTAACCTGAGCATCCTGTCACTGACAGAAATCTGATCTTACCTATTTTATGTGTCCGAACTGTGTAGCCGCAAGGTAGCCTTGGAGGCATTCCCACAGAACTCACCTTTTTGTCGATAGCACGCTAGGAAAGGTGAATATTGTTTTGTCACTTGGATCACTGGATGTGACACAGATGGTATTCTTGTCCCCTAGGTGTCATACAGTGTTGAGGCTTCGTCGCTTGGACTGCTGGTCATGGCACAGATGGTATGCTTGTCACCTGGGTGTGACATAGGGTTGAAACCTTATCATTTAGACCACTGGGCATGACACAGATGGTACGCCTGACAGCTGGGTGTGATATAGGGTGTGACTTTGTTGTTGTTTGTC
The DNA here is from genome assembly GCF_031143425.1 of Pleurodeles waltl. Lineage (NCBI taxonomy): Eukaryota > Metazoa > Chordata > Amphibia > Caudata > Salamandridae > Pleurodeles > Pleurodeles waltl. The sequence continues at coordinate 139,240,857 of NC_090444.1, forward strand.
GCTTGGACCACAGGGTGTGACACACGTGGTAGGTTATTCCCTGGTGGTGATACAGGGTGTTAAAGCCTCACTGCTTGGACCTTCAGGCATGACACAGGTGATATGCATGGGCCTTCTGTGTGATATAGGGCCAACAACTCAATCTTATGTTTTAGTCAAAAAGGGATTTCTCTGTGCTACCAGTTTCTTAACTCTGTTCGTATCTGAAAGAAGTGAGAGGTGTTTTTCGCTTGGACCCCTGGGCATTGCACAGATGGTATGCATAACCCCTGGGTGTGATATAGGGTATGATTTGGGCATTAGGGAAAAATATTTGGATCTGGGAGATTAGATTTAGCTTGTCGTTGGCCAAGAAGGACCTGTGGATGTCAAGTTATTCCTTTTTCTTTGCATAAATTGTTGTTATCTTTGTCTCAGAGCTGATGTTGACACACTATCAGGCAAACATAGTCCCATGTTCCATGCAGAGCTTCCCCTGTTTACATGATAGCATGTGCTAGGAGCGGGCCAAGGTATTTTTGACAAAGTCAACATTTTTCTCTGTCAGTTTCTTTTTCTTTGTGATAGTTGAAAATGTATGTAACATTGATATTGGGGTGCTGGTAAATTAATGCAACTGTGTTTTGTCTTGAGTATTGTGTTTGTTGATGACTCGTGCTTTATGAAGACTTTGGGGGTCATTCTGTCCCTGTCAGTAGGTGTTAAGGTTGCGGTAGTACCACCAACAGGCTGGCGGTACATACAGCCAATTTACCATTCATACCGTCATGGCCGCTATAGTAGTGCTGGCGGCATTTTGAGCCAGCCTACTGCCATGGTTTTCGTGGCTTTAGCAATGCATGAAAACCATGGTGGTAGGCCCTACCAGTGACAGTGAATTCTTTCCAGTGTAAGGGAATTCTTTCCCTGTCACTGGTTGGAGGCTCACCCACCCCCCCAAACACTGCCCAGACACAACACACACCCTTTCCGTCCACGCTCCCCCCCTTCTGAGGCCCCACCCCCATACACGCACACACCCGCAGACACGCACAACGCATATATCCACACACTCACACTGGCATACACGCATTCATACACACATACATCCAGTCATGCTCGCACACATCCGTACACACATTCACACTGACATGCAGACACGCATTCACAGTTCCATTCTCACACGCATTTACACACATGCATACACCCATGTAAACAACACTACACATACAGACGCATTCACGCACACACTCACACATTCATGCACACAATCCCCCCCACACAAAAGAACCCCCATCCCCCTTCCCTGTCGGAAGCCCAACTTACCTTCATCCAGCTTGTCTTCCGTCAGGGAATGGGACGGGGTGTTGCTACCACCAGCAGCACCCGCCAGCAGAACACCGCTAGGCCACATCATATGTCATGATATGGCTGGCGGCGGTCTACTGGCGTGGCCGTGCTGGTGGTAGCAGCGCCACCTTACCACCATCCACCAGTATGGCCACAGCCAGATTTCCGCCCTTCTAGTGGCAGAAGTCTGGCTGTGGTCATAACTTGGTGGACAAATGTTAGCCGCGGTGACTGTCTTTTGGCGGCCGTCACCACGGCAGTCAGAGGTTTATACCGCCAATGACATAATGTGGGCCTTTGCTATCTCTCACAATCACTATCCAATGCCAAAGTAAATTTTACTATTTGATGATGTTTGAATTAACAATTGCACTTTCTTATAGGTTGTGACCCTTCATATGAATTCCTATTTGTGTTTGTTACATGTTTATGTTGATTAATCTGTAAATAACGCTGAGCTCACAGTAAGAAGTTAGATCTAGCAATCCCCGTGTATATATTTCCTCATGGCCAGAGTAGAACTTAAAGTTCCCTAAAACTACAAAAACTAGAAGTGTATCTGTCCCCTAAAACAACTGCCCATCTTATCATGGAATCACCACTAAAACACATGCAAACCAGGTCCCCCACACAGGCTAAAAAACTTAACAAGTTTTGCCAAGAATAGCACACACACACTAAGGTACACACATTTACCTGGCCAAAAAGGGGGAACATTTGACACTAACATAATCGAACACATGAGGACACACATATGGACCAAAAACATAGGGCAAAAGAAGGACAGGAGAGAAGCACTATTAGAATTATGGGCCCTCTTCGAGGAGGCCCAGATCGATAATCTTATTCCACAGTCAGCAAGCAAAGCATCCACACCTTCCCTGCTATATGCAGGAATAGAGGTGCTTTTCCTGATACCTGCTATCTCCACATTAGGTTATACCAATTTGTCGAGGGAGCTAAAGGGGCCCCTACCGAACAATGAACTGTTAGGCCTAGACATGACAGAATAAAAAGCAAGCAGGTCCAGGCTATCATCGCATTAGGTTACACCAATCCACCAGTTGAGGGAGCCGGACAGGCCACTACTGAACAAGGAACTGTTAGGTCTAGGCAGATTTACAGGCCAGCAGGCCCAGGCGCTCCCAGCGCCAACTAAGTCCAGCACTACAGCTCCCCGAAGTTGGACCCCCTGTCCATCGTGTTCAGCCCATTGAACCCCCACAGAGCAGAAAACACACCCTGCCACTGATTCTGGTGAGCACACTTGAGTGACAAGGAGATTCATAACAGTTCTGGACAGTGACACAACTAGCAGGGGTGAGGTAACAGGTCATAGTCCTCCAGGATCCGGTGACAAGGGGGTAGCCACGGGGTTTGCTCAAATAGCCGAAGAAAAATCAGAAAGCATGCTTTAGGGACGGTCCCAAATAAAAAGAACAGCACATAGCTCAGAATGATGAAGGCAATCTAGGTGGGATTTAGCAGAAAGGCACAAATTAAGAAGGGAGAGAAAGAGAAAGCTTGCACCTCGGTAGTACAATGAGAAAGAAGAGCAGTGCACCCTCCACTAAAGGAAAGCAAGGGTAGGTATACAGTCCTGTTTGAGGAAGAGTCCGATGTAGAAGTAGAGGAGAGGCTTTTGACTGGGATCCAAGCCTCACCAAATTGTTATTGTAGGAGAGGGGCTGACCAGGGAATTTGAGATCAAGGTAACCTTAAGCAAACTGAACTTAAAAGCAGGAGAACCAAGATGGCACCATTGTATGCTCATGAGGGGAGAAGGGATGAAGACGGCCGCTGCTCCTCCCATATGCGCAGGACAGACAAACTGACCCCTAAAGAGATAGTGGTGCAAGAAGAAGGCAAGATCTTTGGTGTGACCATTTTGCCACTTGCTAGCCCGCTGGACCAAGGGAAAAGACCAGTACCCTGGCCAGAGGAGGGGTCCTTAGAACCAGAAGACATGGCCATTACGGAACAGTACATCCGGCATGGAAGGGGAGATCCCAAGTGGAACCTCCCCTACATGCAGGATTGTCTAAGAAAATATTAATGCTATGCTAGGGAGAAGCCAATAAGCTGTCCAAAGCCAATATGTATCTACTGCTGCAAAAGGGCATGTGAGGGACCATCTATGTGCTAAGGGCTAAGGACCAAATTGACACCATTGTTGGGGATCCCATAACTATATTTCTAACAAGGATGAGGGAATGAAGGGGGCAAAAGAAAGGGCAGTGATGGACCGATATGAGCCCCCATAGCACAGTTTTTTACAAATATCCTCAAAAATGGGCTGCCCACCGAAATACAAAATGGATTGGACAGAGTAGTGGGGCTTGACACAAGACCCTGGCTGGAGATACAAGCTCACATATTACACTGTCACAAAAAGAAAGAAGAGAAGGACAGGGAAAGACAGGAGCAAGCCCAGAGAGACACTGCTAAGAGTCTGTTGAAAGAGACTGCCCTCAGGGGGAGGGTGGGGAATTGGCTGCGGACATGAAAATGGCACCAGTTCTGAAGGGAGCTCCACCGCAAAACCCAAGAGGGTTTCAACTTAATTACAACAGTAGAAACCAGGGAGAATGTCACTATTACCACAGAATGGGCCACATGACCGGCAGATGCCGGCTAAAGTCACATAACAAACAGAGGTCGATGAGCCAGGCCAGTCCCTCCAAAATCTCTATCCACAAAACCAAGCCCAGGGAAAACCGAATGCACTTTACACTTTGCATGGAAGTCAGTCCACTGCCACACCACCACAGGGGTCAGGTAGTTGGGAAAACATGTAGCAATAGCAACCACAGAGAGGGAACCCAGCTCAATAGGACCGGGGCCACAGCAGGGAGGAGTAACTATTTGGGGTAAAAATGCCTTCACAGAAAGGCAGAACACAAATATACAGTAAGTTAAAACCCCCAATGCAAAGCATCCATTTCAAGCACACCTCAAAAATCGCTGTACCCAGAACTCAAAAGGACCAATGAGACAACATTAGGGATACAAATCTTTACTTGCGTTTGGGAAGCTCAGGGCTGCTGTATGTGTTTTGTCAATTGGGTATCATCACCAGAGTCTGCCATTCAGGATACCTGCGGGAGCCTAAGCCCCACTCTACTGCTGATCACCCAGGACAAGGTTGGCTGTCCATACCCCAGACCGTGGTCTGACAAGAGGGGGCAGGGCAGATCCCCTACCAGTGCTTAAAAGCAAACACCCAGGCTCCAACACCCACAAGTCAATCAGGACTGGTTCCAATCACCAAGTCAAAAGGTCCCCATTGTTGGGCACCCAGCCTGGGAACAAAATTCTTTTGTATCATGTGGTCCCAACAGCGCCCCCAGAAAACGGGCACCTCCAGCCAAATGGAAGCCCCCTTTTAGTTCCAAAATGAAGCTGTGCTCCAGTGTCGGAAGTCAGGTTTCTAGTACGCTTGGGATAGTGGAGACCTCAGAACCTGCATAGCACATGCACGAAATCTGACAGATTGTGAAGCACCACATGGTGCTGAGTCAGTGGGGGTTCACCAGAACAATCAGCCGTCCCAGGCCATTATCATCATTTGGGCAAAATTGTACGCGTTCTTGGCCTTGCACAGGTCTCTCCATGCAACAATATTTTGCCTTCTTCTTTCCCTCAAAGTTTTAAGGATGTGGTCTGAGAAAAAGTGGCATGCCTGGGAAAAAGGAGTCCAAAAAAGATCCATCACAGCTCTGAATAAGGACCACAGGGCAACTCTCTGACCATCTCCGGTTCACAACAATTAAGATAACAGATTATGCAAATATCTAGGGAAGCACCCAAAGATCAATAAAAAGAAGCCCAAAGCTAGCCCAAAAGAAGTCTCTATAAAAAGAACATAGTGAAGACACCTGGCACCAATAGGGAGGGAACGTTACACACCACATGCTGGGATTAGAGGGGTATACATGTGACCTCAGGGCACACTGCGATCATCAAACAATATTCAGTTGTGCCATGCCTCCTCTTCATAAATTGCTCTGCGCACATGTAGGTTGGAAGACACCCCCCACACCAGTGGCACCCCCATGCACACACTAGGATACTAGAGGGCTGGCGATGCCCACAGAGCACTAGATAATAACTAACATTACCCACATGATCAAAGGATCACAAAGTAAAAAATGCCTTACCGCCATACACCCAGTCAGGCATGGAGAGAGGGGAAGCCCAACAACCCATAAAATGAATGCGTCCATGAACAGTAACCCACTTTTTCCAAAATAGATTCCCCGAGTAGGGCCACATTCCAGTGCCTCATTACAAAGTGTGAATGAAATATGGAAGAAACACCCCTCCAAAGAAAAGCACAGGAACCTCTAAGAAATTATTGGTGATGCAATGTTTTCTACAATAACAAACCAAACCTACCTCTTATCCAACAGGTCTGCATTGAGCCGCAACATGCACCACCTTTACAGCCGACCATCACTTTTTCAACAACCACATCCACAATCCCAACATCATCCCAACTGCATCATGAACTTTTGTCTCCAACTGTAACACATCAATAATCTCTGTAGGATCATGGACTGCACCCCACACTGAAAACGTTTTGAACTGTCAAAACTAATCAACCCTCATCACCAGAGGACTACAGACGTCTCCCCTGGATTCATCCCAGGGCCTGCAATGTTGAAACAGTTATGTTTGTTGCCCATGTGTATATCTTCTGTTTATTATGGGTGCTGCCGCATCCATTCATAGCTAAAGAATTGCCTAGTCTAATGGAGTCCACCCAGAAATTGGCACCAAGCTTGCTTAGGGACCTCTCCTATAATTTCACCAAACACAACACCATGATTCCACATGCACTACACTGCACCCTCTTTCACAACACATGGTATCAGGACATGACTGACGTCGGTTCCAAGACATCAGCCAGGTCAGGTTACGTCTTTTGGCTGATACCGTATGCAGTAGGCCCAGACAGGCTTTACTTGTCTAATGCCTTCTCCACCTATACCTATGTAGGATTAGAGCCAAGATGCAACCCAAAAGAGTAGAACCCCAATGAGTAGTGGTAAACCTGACATGCTATTAGACCAATCCCATAGCACTGTACGTTCTCACCGAACCTAGAGATATTCAAACTGAGCTAGATACCATGCTCAGCAAGGGCACCATAGGGGAGAATATTGTTTGGCCCCAGGGCTTTCCAGAAAAAAAGATTCTTGGAGGTAGCAAAACCGCCAAACGAATGTACAAACATGTCCAATCCCGTTTCCATCTGTGGTCCCAGGGTGGCATTGAACATATCTGGAGCTGTCTTCTTTAATAACAAGTCGACCCCAGACATGAAGTTCCAATATAGGGCCCTCCACCTCGATGATATGAAGAGAAATTAGTCTTGTAGGGGAGGGTTGAAAACAGCAAAGATACCCCATGTCAAGAAATCTGAGATACTGAGATAGGTAGATATCTGTGGATAGAGGGAAAGGGGCAATCCCTAATTGTACTCTAACTCACGCTGCAATCCTTGTGTTTCAGAGGCAAAGGAACAATTCTGCTGGGGACAACGAAAAACTGTAGTACAATCCTGCACAGTCTGGACATGAAATCAGGCAGCTCCATGCTGATAGACACTTACTGACAATGCAGCAAGTTTGCCTACACTCAGCTCGTCCCCGGATGCTGTGGCCTCTGCTCCCTCATCACCATACACACTGCGACCCTGGTCATTCCCGAAGATCTGCCAGAATTGTAACAACACCCACCAAGAATGAAGACAACTCTGTTGCATCTAGCTTGAGAAAAAAGAACTGCTGATTATTTTGTCTGGACTCAGTACAAGGACATTCCAGAAAAATTCAGACTGTTCTTGAGTGCACAAGTATCAGCAGGAAGGTCCATACCTTTCTTCACCATGCAAACAAAAGCGAACACCAGCTGGTTACAAAATAACTGGTGGGAAATGCTCAAGATGATGAACAGCACTGAGCTTGGCCTTAATTCGATCAATGAAAAACTGAGAGCCATCAGGGTGATGCAACATTGATATCTGTTGGACTTAATGACCGCAATGGAAGGAGGGTACCCTGCTGCACGTTTATACCAGGCAATAAAATGGACAATGAGACTCTGACTCTTGCCATCCAATCATTGCACCATTTACATAGAAACATGCAGGAAGAGGGAGTTGGCTCTGAGCAGGAGTGGTTCACAAACAGTCTGTGCAGGTCATAGTTGCCCATTTTCATATTGCTATTGTTTTTGTGTGGTTTCCTGCAAGTTGGGGCATCCTGCTGTAAAAACGCAGTCCTCAAATTGGGTAGAATGCAAGTATCTAGGAAGGTAACCCCCAATAATGTGACTGTCATGAAGTATAGGTTAGGTGGTGTAGTTAAAAATTCAACTAGAGGGAGGAATGTCAATATTGAAAAAGTCGATGTTGATGTGTACAAGGATATGTTCACATATAAAAACTATTAGTGAATTCACTGTCATGAACTCTCCATCAACTCCGACTCCAAAATAAATGGGCAGGCAGGATCTGAGACCTAGGCCTGAGGTTACTGACTGAAGAGGACACTGGGGGGGGAGTGGCTCGTAGCCAGCAGACATACAGGAAACTCAAATCAATCCCATAGATAGGTGCAGCAGCACCACAATTGTCCCAGGAGATTGGCCCGATAAAACAGACATGGTGGGAGGGACGTGCGCATTTCCAAAACACCATAATGATAGATGCCACATGAAGTTAGAAACACTCAGCAAATCAGAACACATCATGCACAGTGACACAGCGATCATGCGCCCGTCAGGCCAGACATCTAGAGAAGTACCCACTGGCCCTCATTGTGTCTAGGCAAGGCCGAGGCCCACCTGCACTTGTTATTAGGACCTTATTTATGACTCGAAGACAACAGCCCACATTCCTCTCCTAAAAAGGAATGCTGCAATTGTTTTATGGTGCTCAGAGAATGTATAAAACACTGCTTAGATCAATTTACTTTGAGACCGTTCTCAGAACCCATTTCTGTAACTCTTCTCCTGGTTGTAGTGTTTAATTAAACTAACTGTTCCTGTTTCATCAAATGCCTCTTGTCTTTTGTTGTTTCAAGGTAAATTCATATTCGAGCAACATTGGCCTGCAAATAGAAGGGAAGAGCATTCGAGCCAGAGCTGGCAAGCTCCGAAAAGAAGGAGCTGTCCCATTTCTCCTTTTAAGTTTTAGACACCACTGCTAACAAAGCATCTGAAGAGTGCAGAGTTCTTGCTGGAAGGTAATGTGTGAGACTGTTGGCCAGGTAACGATAACCTGACTGATAGAAGGTTCTGGGGGCCAGCACAAGCCCCTAGAATTGAACTATCTCACAGACTGGCAGCCAGTGCAGCTCTTTAAGGTGCTGATAAATATGATTGATTTTCTGAAGATTTGATAGGAGTTGAGCTGCAGTGTTCTGCACCAATTGGAGTCTCTTAGGCCCATATTTATGGACTTTGCCGCAAAACTGCTAACACAGTTTTGCATTAAAATCCATATTGCCTGCTAGCACCAGTCCATAGTGCCAGTCGAGTGCCATATTTAAGGAATGGTGCATGATGGCGCAAAGGACAGACTAGTGTCTAAAGAAAAGATGCTAACCGGGGGGATGGTGGGAGGGGAAAAGATGCTAGTGAGCCAAAAATTATGATAGGCTGATTAGCGGCAATAAATATGCCGCTAACCAGCCAAGCGTCATTTTCTGATGCACTACCACCCAAACATGACTCCTGTCTTAGTAAGGCAGAAGTCATGCCTACCCCGCCAATGGCCAGCCCAGGGGAACAGTGTTCCCTGGGCAAGGCCATAATACCCAGTGCCAGGCAGGGGGCCCCATGTAAGGGGCCCCCAATGGCACAGAAAATAAAAATTCAACTTACCTCTACTTACCCAGAATGGGGTCGTCCCCCCTCCTATGGCATCCCTCTGCTGTGGGTGGGGGTCTTCCTGGAGCTTGGGTGGGATCTTTGGGCCATTCCATAGTGTTTAGCCATGGAATTGGGTCCACAGGTCCCCTAAAGCCTGGTCAGACCCAGGTGTTAAATAAAGGCGCTAAGCAGGCTTAGCGCAATTATTTTGGTCCGCCTGCTCCGTGCGTGTCGTTTTTATGGCAGATTATGAATAAGGCGGTAGGGGGTTAGCGTGATATTGTGGATGGGAACGCCTACCTTGCATTTAATTAGCGCAAGGTGGTTTGCCGCATCCACAATATGACTCTAACTCCTATATTTTGGTGCTAGACGGGTCTAGCATCAAAATATAAATATGGAGTTAGCTATGTGCCATTTTTGCACCAAACGTTTTAGTGCTAAAACGGCGCAAGCCAAGTATAAATATGCACCCTAAATTAATATGCTGGGAGACCATAGTACAGAGGTGTTGGCATAGTCTAGTCACGAGGTTATCAGGTCATGGATTACCACCATCTGGCAATCTTCTCGGAGCAGGAACAAAAACATCTTTAAAGATCTCAGAAGGCTAAAGCATGTGCCTACCAGATAGTCCACCCGAGAGCTAAAGGATAATCGATTGTCAAACTTCAACCCAAGGTTGCGTACGGCCAGAATGTACACACATATAACCATAGAAATTCGGCATTCATAGTTAGCTCACAAAACTATAACTTGTGCCCTAGAGTAACTATAAATGTAATATGTGGGGTATGCTACTTACCCCACATATTACATCAGCCATGACATCTTCGATAATATCATTGCAACATTTGCAATAAAATCATTGATGAGAAAAATGGCCACAATGGGGGTGCTAGTTCTGTGGTTTTATGTGTTTAAAATCTGATCCTATTTATGGTGCCCCAGTAGCTTTTGGTTTTTTAGTGTATGTGTGTATATATATATATATATATATATATATATATATATATATATAAGAAGCTTCCTGTGTGCAAGAGCAATTGTTTCATCTCTTTTCCTCCCTGCATCTCTGCAGGCAGGGAATGAGATAAAACCTCCGCTTCCAGCGGTTGGGGGCACTTTGACAGATCTCACTCGCTGGAACCAGAGTGTTTGCTTTTGCTTGGTGGAAGTGGTCTGCTCACACCAAGCAAAAGCAAACAGCTATGTCCCGGGGGTGGGCACCCCAGGACATAGCAGGGGGTGGAGGTCCCCCTTCAACATTCAATTTAGCAGTGGGGAGCACAGCCCACCTTAATTTTAAATGAATTGCCCTGGGGAGGTGACAGTCCCCGGGGCTGTGGAAGGGCTGCACAGGCTCCTGCATTTATTTACCATGATTTGCCACACGGAGTTGGCAGTCCAGAGGGCTATCATACGCCTTAGGGGGGAGCCTGTGGTCCCCCTCCTTTTTCAGCCCTCAATGCCCCTGGGACCTGGCATACCAGGGGGAAAAAAGAAGAAAAAGAACAGGAAATCTGCTGATCCATCTGCGGATTTTTATGAGATAAAAAAATGCTTTTTAGTCCTGGCAGTGTCCCTGGGGGGGCCCTAGACCAAGGCTAGGGGCTCATGGTGCCTCCACCAGGTGGGGCAGGTTCAGAGGGCATATAAAAAATTAAGGACAGTGGCGCAAGGGGCCTCCCCTCCAGGGCTTATTACTGCCCGGGGAACTGCCACCTCCCAGGGCTTTACTGAAATATAATGCAGGGGCTGGGCGACATCCCCATCCTCGGGGACCGCCACCTTCCCGGGGCTATAATGAAATAATCAGAGGGGTCAGGTTCGTAGCCCCACCGTAGGAACCGCCACCTCCCCGGGGCACTAATGTAAATTAATGTGGAGGGCCGTCTGGCCCTCCCGGCTGCCCCAGGGACCGCCACCTCCCCAGGGGTTTAATGAAATAATCAGAGGGGTCAGTTTCAGACACATGCCCTGGGGACTGCCACCTCCCGGGGGCACTAATTTAAATTAATGCAGGGTGGGCACTTGGCCCCTTCCCACCCCTGGGACCACCACCACCCCAAGGCTATAATGAAATTATGAGGGGGTCCCCCCACCCTGTAGACCTCCACCTCCCCAGGGAACTAATTCAAATTAATGCGGGGGCTGCCCAGTCACTCCCTCTGTCCTGGGGACCACCACCTTCCTGGGGTTACAATAAAAAAACTGAAGAAAGTCTGTTTCGGGCCTCCCGCCCTCGTGACCGCCACCTCCCCGGGTACTAATTCAAGTTAATGCAAGGGGGTCCAATTGGTCCCCCCAACTGTCTCAGGAACCGCCACCTCCACGAGGATACAATAAAAAAAGTGAAGGGGTCCTTTTTAGACCCCTGAGCCCCAGGCACCACAACCTCCCCGGGGCAGTCCTCATTGGAGTTGGGCTGTGGGGCCCCTCTCCAGGAGCCACAGATAGCCCTGGGAACCGTCACCCCCCCCAGGGCCAGCTCCTGCTATGTCACAGGGGGCCCAACCCCAGGACATAGATGTTTGCTTTCTGACAGCGGGAACTGTCAAACAGCTCCCACTGTCAGAAAGTGGAGTTTTTATCTGTCTTTCCTGCATGGAAATATGTGTGTGGGGAAGACAGATGAAAACATTTCTCGCAGAAACTGGGAGCTGCCATTTCAAGCAGCTCCCTCCTTTTGGAAGCAATGCCGGCTCCTGCAGAACATGGGGAGGCGGCTAGGACCGCAGGGCCTTGAGGTCCCCCGTGGCCCTGTCACTCTTGCTCGCTTGGAAGAGAGAGAGAGAGAGATTGTCATTGCAGTGATCCCTCCATTCAATGACTTCAAAGTGTCAAACTAGCAAGATGCTTGGTACAATGTTATAGGTACCTAATTATAGTATTGCTTGGCACTGTGTTTTTTTATTTACTAGTGTTTTGACTGTTAAGCCTTCCTAGTGATGGAACATCCACGTTTCTTACCTCACATAGTGGGGTGAATGTCATAGGTATGTCTGGAAACATGTGATGGAATGGTTAATGTCACAAACGCTTACACTGACAGTTGAGGGTTCTAGTCTATGTGTGTCTGTGGCGATTTCCCAACTTTATTTTATTTTTAAAATTAAAAAGTTTAAGGTTCGTAATAAAGTTGATCTCACTGGTTTTAATTGACACATACATTTTCATTTCAATTTGTCCAGAAATATCTCATTTTAAGTGCATGAGTCATCGAAGCCGAAAAAACATTCTATTGCTCTCCCACTTATCTCTCTCTCTCTTTCTTATTTTCTCTTTTTCAATCTTTCTCCCACTCACACACCCACTCAGACCCGTAGGGACCCACTCACGTACCTACTCAGACACTAACGCACCAAGTCACAGACCCACTCAGGCCCTCATGCACCAACTCAAAGTCCCAGTCAGACACTTAAGCACACACTCACAGACCCACTAAGACACTCTCACACCTACTTGCACACCCACTGAAATCCTCATGCACCCACTCACACACCAACGCACAAACCGACACAGCCACTAAAACACTTGTGTATCCACTCTCATACCCAGACACTCAAAGCAACTCTCACCCCCAGATACTCCCTGTCACACATATTCTCACGCCCAGAGAGACAGTCTGCAGCCAACTCCTGCCAAGCACAACCAAAGGGCCATGCACAGCATGGGGTTAGGTGGTTGGGGGGTGGTTGCACGGCAGTGGTTGGATTAACATATAGTAATGAAAATTACTTCTCATTAAGAAAACCATAGAAATTCACTGAGAAAACAACGTTTACAGGAAAGTATCAGTTGGGAAACAGAACTAAAAAAACAAAGAAATTCATGTAAAAAAACAAAGGTTACAGGGGCTTTATAGTGAGGCTCACATTTTAAACATACAAAACCATGGAAATTCACCTGTTATAGTTCTCTAAAGTAACTATAACTCATGCCCTCGCAATGCACTGCTAATTACCACACAAATTATTTGATGACGACATTGATAATATAAATGTAATATTTATAGCAAAAACGTTTACGAAAAAACTGTACATGGCGAGGGCATGAGTTATAGTTACCTATAGGTATGTAATGCTGGGAAGAACTAGCATTTTGCCTCTTCACACTGAAGGTTTGTACTTTCACACAAGGTAAAACTCTTGATTATGCAACCTGCTAGACTTACTCCACCCAACTCCATCACAATCTGTGTGAAGTTGTGTCAAGAGTACAGTCAAATGCAACAACAGATTTGTGAAATTCCGTGGTGTTTTTTGGCATTCAAAACATTTAAATTAAAATCTTTGGTTCCCTTAATCTGAATTTTGTTTTAATTTCAACCTTTTTATTGAGTTTTTGAAATATAAAGTTCTAGGCATGAGAAGCAATGTTACACAATACTGGCAAGAGAAGCAGTCATACAGATGTAGACCATTTATTTTGATGGCCAATATAGATAACAATAATGCACTATATTGATACATTAGAGCACTTACTTAGCATTGATCCCATATCAGACTTAGAAAACTATTAGAGGAGGCAAGCCAGTAAAATCCTCTCAATCATAACAGGTATGGTAGCTACTGAGCAAAGTCAGTCAACTGTTTTCCTATTTGGGTAAACAAGTCTGTGTCCGAAGTGCAGACATCACAGGACTACTGTCAGAACACAAGGGATGATCATTCGTATGGAAGAGGAAGCCTCACACACATATTTGTGTCATGCTTCATCATCCAGATTGATTAAAAATACCTTGAGGTAAATACCGTCTCAAATCGGTTTTTAGATATACCTGAGGTCTCCACTATTAAAGCTGATATACCAGGGTACCTCATGGTATTTTTGTAATCAATCTGCATCTAGTTTTTGTCCAGTAGTATTTTTTTCTATAAGAACTCCCTCTTGTCAGGGTCTGTCAGGAGGTTGAGTCCACCCAAGTGGCACTGTCCTTGCAGGGTGAGTAGAGGCTGCAGATGATGAACCATGACACAAATATGTGTGTGAGGCTTCCTCTTGAGTGTTCCTGACAAGGGAGGGTGTACAGTGGCTATACCTTAGCCCCTCCCCTTGTGTGTTAAAAGGAGCCAGTAAAATAAACTCTAAAAAGGAAAGAAAGGTCAAGAGAGAGAATAAATGTATAGAACAGGGAAAACTGTAAGGGGAATATGGGTGAAAATGGATGAAGTTACCCTTAATTAAAATCCCACTAAACTACAGGGAATTTATGTGTATTATGGAGGTTTTTGAGAGGAAATTATTTATCATGTATTCCATATTTTTCTTGTGTTTCATTGTATGAAGCCCTAGAGATATGCTCAGAGATGTACCAATACAATACTGTAGACAACTTTCTCAAATCTTTCAATTCTAATAGGATAAATATAAGACGAATTATTATGAGAGTATCTAAAAGAGATGAATCATCCCTTTGGAGGGATTCGGTAACTGAAGATGGGTAGACATTATATGCAATAGATGCTAGGTCCGGAGACTACTGTATATATAGAAATTGGATTTAAGTCTACACTCATTTTGTTACACAAAGTCCTAAATTTGCAATTTAATAAAATGTGGTTAAGGCCACCCGTGTTTTCTTTCAACACCAGCACACTTCAGCCCAATTTAAAACTTTTGCTGAGATCTAATGTAACATATGGGTTGTCTATAATACACTCTGGGGCATATTTAAGAGCCCCTAGTGACATCTATTGACACATTAGTGTCATTTGTTTTACACTAAAGTTTCGTTAGATGGCCAAAATCCCCACGCCATATTTACGAAGTAATGCTTGCATTGCACCACTTTGTAAACCATTGCACCACATTATGCCTGCTCCAGGCAAAATATATCCAAGGGGGTGTCCTCCTGTTAGGGTGGGGGTGAAAAAATGGCAAAAGGAAATCTAAGAGATTTCCTTGCACTATTTTTTTTCAGCACTTTTAACGCCTGCTCAAAGCAGGCGTTAAAAGGGGGCATACCATTTTATATAATGGGCCCCTATGCACTCTGGAGGAGTAGCGCCAATATTTTCAGAGTACATCAATAGCGTCATAAAAAATGAGGCCATAGCCCCCTACCCTGTGCCAGGGTGTGCGGTATTTTAAATACGGCACACATATGGTGGCGATAGGGGGGTGATAAAGGGTGAATGAAAAGTGGTGCTGCACTGTGTGCAGTGCCACTTTTCTTAAACATGCCCACTGTGCCAATGAGGGTGCAATCTTGTTTTTCATCAAACCAGTCATCAAATACAGTCAGTTCCTCTAGGAGGATCTTCTGCATTGTCACTCAGCACTGGATCCATTTGTCTTGTAAGGGGAGTAAGAGTGTAGAGGATTTGGATGATAATATGAAGTACATTTTTGAAGCAGCATGTCCACTCATGGCTATTTTAGTTAAAGTCGGAACGAGGTCTGGATCATGTGGCATTTTGGGGGTCATTCTGACCTTGGCGGTACATGACCGCCATGGCGGAGGGCGGCGGAAGCACCGCCAACAGGCTGGCGGTGCTTCCTTGGCGATTCTGACCGCGGCGGTAAAGCCGCGGTCAGAAAAGGGGAGCCGGCGGTTTCCCGCCGGTTTCCCGCTGGCCCAGGGAATCCGCCATTGCGGCGCTGCTTGCAGCACCGCCATGGGGATTCCGACCACCTTCCCGCCAGCCTGTTTCTGGCGGTGTCCACCGCCAGAACCAGGATGGCGGGAACGGGTGCCGTGGGGCCCCTGGGGGCCCCTGCACTGCACATGCCACTGGCATGGGCAGTGCAGGGGCCCCCTAACAGGGCCCCACAAAGATTTTCACTGTCTGCGTAGCAGACAGTGAAAATCGCGACGGGTGCCACTGCACCCGTCGCACCCCTTCAACTCCGCCGGCTCCATTCCGAGCCGGCTTCATTGTTGAAGGGGCTGTCCCGCTGGGCCGGCCGGCGGTCTTCTGGCGGTCGCCCGCTGGCCCAGCGGGAAAGCCGGAATGGCCGCTGCGGTCTTTTGACTGCGGAGCGGTCTTTCGGCGGGAACCGCTTGGCGGGCGGCGACCGCCGACCGCCGCAGTCAGAATGACCGCCTTTATGTTTTGATTACAAAAAAAAACTTTAATTGTTAAGACTTTGTAGAAGTCAAAATCATTTAGAAAGTTTGTATTCTTGATTGCTGAGAAAGGTAGAGTGCGAAAGGGAAGACAAAGGCCTTTAATTACATGACCCCTTTTTTCACACATTCTTTGAATAGCAGGGTTATCCCGTTCAATTTGAGGCTATTATTGTGCTATAGGGAGGCAAAGTAAAGTGTTTCATCTTTATATTTGGTTTAGAGTTGATAGCGCGTCCAGTCTTTATAAATTACTTATACTTGGACACGCCGGAGGTCGGTGAACCTTTTAACCGAGTTGGGTTCTCCTCATCCAAGAATAGTCAGATCACTCGAATCAATAATCAATAACCATTATAATCAATACCCAATACTCTATTATAGATCAAACAACACATTAGGAATCAATAACAATCAGTATTTGACGCAACATGACCTTTCAGTCATGAATAACCACACCAGTTTATTAAAGGTTAATGAGTTTATTTCCGTATATTAACAAAGCTAGCACAATATAAGTAAGTCTCAAAATCAAATGATATATGTATACGAACATTACTAGCTGTCCATAGCGACAGAAGAAACGCAATCTACACAGTATCTGGATTATAATGCACTCGGTTATAGCAATGCAAATCACTAATATAAGCAACTGAATTTGACTAATTGCATACATCGGTCAGCATAACAAGATTTCAATTTAGCATGGTGCATCAAGTGAATACCTCAACTAACCTCTAATTAGCATTGGCATGTGGGGCTTCATGCAAAACGAATTTAGTCAACACAAATCTAGAAAACTTCTACCTTGAGTTCTATCAAAATAAGCAGTTGGTACCTAAAAAGGAAAACACAATGCATAATACAATTATCCTTTCATATTTACCAAATACAATCAGCATTCAAGGAAAAGTCTTCGTCCTTCAGGTACCAGTTCGATCAGCATGTGGCAGATTTCCAAGGGCAAAGTTGAAGCAAGTTTCCTTGCGGCAGCAAGGAGAATGGGGCAAAAGTTCCTGCATGGACAAGACGGGGCAAAATTAAAGTTCAAAGTCTCTAGGGTGAGAATTCTTTAAAGTCTCCTTCTCTGCGACAGAGAAAAAGCATCAAAGTGTCATTTAAAATGGCGTCTTGAATCTGGCTTCAAAATGGCATCAAAGAAAATAGCTGACTTCTCTTTGTCCGGTGGGTTTAAGTAAGAAACGTTCCAAATTCTTCAGGGTCTTCCATTGGAGGGTTCATAGGGTGGCTTCCTTTTGACCAATGAATAGTGTCTTTCTCTTAGTACTCATTTATGCATAAGGTGTCCTTGGAGCCTTGGAACACAAGTAGCAACAAAGTTTGCCAATTAATTCTATATCAGTGTCTTTATTGTCTGCACCTGCAGGAACTGACCTTGCTTCAAAGGGGATGAAACTAGCCTAGCATGAAACCTTGAGATAAGTGTATTAGTCATTTCTACTGGAAAAATACAACCTTAAAGCTAAAATATGTTTTTGTTAGTACAAGTGAAAACCACACAGTTAAATTTGAGACCAGACAAACTAGGCCAAAGCCTCTACTAAATTTAAGCTAAGCATATAACAGTTTCAACAAGAAAATCGTAGAATACATTTGCAATTATGACGGATTACTACATTGTCAATTCTTCATGATTAATTAAGCTCGTTTATAATAATGGCGAACTACCTTGTGGGCACATTTTCCCACATACATAATTTTTCTTTGCTAAAATCACACTACCTTATACAATTTTGATACATGATATATGAATATTTGTTAGCCTTTCTTTTTCTGCTTCATCAGAGTCTAGTTAGTGGATTGCCTGAACCACAGCCGTAAGTAAGAACTATTCTGTGACGATTTTCTTTGCAGATAGTAGAGTACTGAGGAATAGGGGATATGCGAGTTTATGCTTGATTGCTAGCCATGAAGGTTGTTTCAGGAAAGGGAGGTTAAGCCAGCGGATGCCTTGTTTAGCTAGGTAGGCTGTTTGGTATATTTATCATTCAAATTTACATCTGCTAGTTGTTTAGAAAGTTTGTTTTGGTGCAAGTCTCAGCTTTTTTGCTAACCATAGGAAGGTATTCACAAGAGCATTGTTTTTGTTAAAGAAGTTGTTGGTAAGGGAAATTAGGGACATGCTTATGAGAAAGTTTACTAATGGGGAAATCGTAATTTTAATAGTTTTAATGGTTCCCCACCATGTAATAAAAACATTTTATTGACTGGTTTTCCCGAAGGTCCTTGATGTTTGATAGGGTAATGGATTTGTTGTATTTGATAGCGTGGGATAGATCTTTTTTAAACCATTTGCAAAGGGATTTTATCCATTTATGTTCGCTTTGGAGCCCCGTATCACCCACTATAGTTTTTGTGCAATCGGCATTAAGCAGAACTACTCTGTTTTTCTTTAAATGTGTAAGCAGAAACCTGTGCATAGATCTTTATTGTATTAAGTGTAGGAGGGATTGCGGTTGTGGCTTGTTCAGTGAACATTAAGACATCTGTGCATGCTGCAATGATTTGTGGGCCAGCTGCAAAAGGGATTCCTGCAATGGTGTTATTTATTTCTTAGGCTGATAAGAAGTGGCTCTGTTATGAGTAAAAATGATAAGGTAGAAGGGAGACAGCTCTGCCTTGTACAATGTTGAAGACTGAGTTTTTTTTAGAAAGTTGACCACTAATGTGGATGCATTTATACACAAGGAGAATGCCATTTTGTTGTACTTTGTTACCAAGTTGAAAGCATCTAATGTGACCCGCAGAAAGGCTAGGACATCTTGTCAAATGTGTTTTCTGCATCTAATGCTATGGCACTGGCAGGTTTATTAATGACTTTTGCTTTATCTATAGTGTGGCAAAAATGTCTGATATTAGACAAACAGGCTCAACCTGATGTGCGAAGGGTGGATAAGTGAGTGGAGGACCCGTTCAAGTCTATGGGCAAGAATTTTCATGTATACGTTACAGTCAGAGTTAATTAAGGATATGGGATAGTAGGTTTTCTGGGTGTTAGGAATCCTTACCATCCTTCGGGATAACTCTAATACTTACCCCAGATGAAGTGCTGTTAACTGATCCCACTTTTGCAAAATGGTCAAACAGAGGCCCAGATCAAGAGGGCCTAGCACCTGCTTTCATCACATTAGTGTCATTTTTTTCTGTCAATGTGTCCCAACGAGGCCGAAATCACAGTGCCATATTTACAAAGTGGCCTAATGCATGCATTAGACCAATTTGGAACCCCTTGCCCCACATTATGCCTGAGCGAGGCATAATGTATGCAAGGGGGGAGTTCCACCATTAGGGGGGGGTGAAGAAATGGTGCAAAGAATTCTAAAAGGTTTCTTTGCACCATTTATAGCAACATTTTTTACAGAGCAAGTGTTAAAAGAGGGCACAGCATTGGTTACAATGGACCCCTGTGTACTGTTCAGGGTTAGCGCCAAAATGTTGGCGCTAACCCTAAACAATACACTAATAGCGTTTGTCCCCTACCCTGCACCGTGGTGCACTGTATTTTAAATATGACGCACACATAGTGGCGGTGGAGGTGCGCTAAGGGGTGCAAGAAAAGTGGCGCTGCACTGGGTGCAGCGCCACTTTTCTTAATTTTGCCCGACGGTTTTTAGTGGGTTCATAGGGTTTGTACTCAGGTATGATAGAAACTAGCAGGGAGGTCGTCAGGGACCGGAGCTCTACCTAGTTTCATTGAAGTGATGGCTTTTTCAATCTTCTGGCAAGAAATTGGGAGTTTTCCCAAATAACTTTTATATGTTGACAAGTTGCTGGTCGAGTTGAAATTTATATAAAACTCCTGGAAGGCGCACAGAATATCCTTCTCTTTTGAGGAAGATATACTGTGTTTATTTGTGATGGAGAAGAAGCTTCCCAGCATTGTTGAGACCACAAACATTTATATTTTTTGAAACAGCAGGTGAGCTTTGTTTCTAATGATTTTGTTAAATTCATATTCAAGCAATTCAATAGATTGCAAAGATTGTTTATCTGGGGTCTGTTTTGAGACTTTTGGGGTTGTCTTCCTTCTTTGTATGTGAAATTAGTTTAATCATAGTGCATTGAATCGTGGCTTTTAGAGTATCCCATAGAATTTGGGGGTTAGGCCTTGATATGGCATTATGGGCAGGTATTTAATAATATCTAGTCGAATAAGTTCTGTCATTTTGGAGTGCTCTGTAAGAATATTGTGGAGTGGGAAAGTTTTTATGCAGCCAAAATGCAGGCATGGTGTGAGATGATAATTGGTTCGATCGTAGGGTTGGTAGTTTTACTTTCATGTGGCTCGTCTATTAGAATGTACACTATTCATGAAAAAGAACTATGAGAGTGAGAACGAAAGGTGAAGTCATTCCCTGTGGGGTGAGTCAGGCACAAGACAAATCTAACTGAGTTATTCATATTTAGCATCTGATTGTGTAATTTGTTTGATTGAAAGATGCAGCTGGAAATTCTATCCATAGTGCCATCTCAGGGTAGGTTGAAGTTTCTTCCAAGTATAATTCTAACAATTTGGGGTTAACATAGTTTCTTATGTAGCTGAATCCAAAAGTCCAGGTCATCAACAGGGGAGCCATACATATTTATTGCATAAATCTCTATATCATTTTGTAGCCTAGTAAGAAGCAACCTACCAATGTTATCTAATTCTGTGGATATAATGTTAGGCCTGAGTTTTTAGAAATAAGAGGGGTTAAAAGCCAGAGCACAAGTTACATCGTTCACTCATCCTTTCCCTCAAAGTATAGCTCATTTTAACTCAATCCTTGTTTCCTGCAGAAAGATTGGATCACCTCTCAACTTAAGACAGTAGTTTAAAATGTTTTGGGGTTTAATAGGATGGTTTAATCCCTTTGTATTTAGAGATAGAATTTTTATGTCATTCATTTGTGTGTTATAGAAGTTTGTGTGTTGAATCTAGAGTGAAGGAAGTATATAATATGGTCATTCGCAATGTGTGAAGCTGTATAAGGTTGGAGTCGATGTCTTGGTAATGAGCTGTCCTGCCAGTGAAATTAAGTTGCCTATTTAGTAAAAGGGATGAAGGGGATAGGATGGGATGAGAAATAGAGATGAAAAGGGAGATAAATATAATACTATGCAAAATTTGGAGCCTCCTGCCCACTCTTCCCTCCCCAAATATAGTGGTAAGACAGTAAAAACCACACACAGCTTACATAGGAACTTTCTGAGTCACACTATAGGTTTTGGACCTGATGTGGAACTGAAAAGCCATGTATCATATATAGAAAGATGCATTTATAGAGTATGCCATTTTGAACTAGTTCAAATCTGGCCAATTATGGGCAGTGTTTAAGGTTACTGAAATATACTATCTATCTATGATAAATAATCTTAACACGTGGTTCACAAACTCTATTACCTGTAACATGATGTAGAGCAATAATTATGGTCATCATAACCTCATTATACAGTGTAAGGGAAGATTACATAGATATAAGATGTTATAAGATGTATAAGATGTTATATCTATATAAGATTATGTAGATATAAGATGCTATAGAAAATAGGCTGCACTAGTTTATAAGTAACTTAGGTTGTGTAAGCAATGTTAGCTTTGAGCTGAAAGTTAGGTATGATTGTGGAAGCAAAGTGTGAGATGATAAGAAGCTCTGGCCCTAATGCAGGGCTATGAAGGGCTAAGAATCTATTTCAGAATCCAAAAAAACCACAGAACTAGTTAAGTTAGAGAGGTGTCAAACTAAGTATAACTAGGTAAGGATTTAGGCTGATGCTATGAGAATAATTGAGAATGAAATGGTCTGTTAAAGGAATATTGAAATATGTAGATAATTAGAAATGTGAGAAATAGGTTTCAATTTATTGAGTGAAGAGATGTTTATAAATGGGATTGCGGATTTTCATGGATAAAAAACAATAATACAGGTGAGATACCTGTGCTATATTACAGTTATAGGAATAATTAGTATAGCACTGAGGGTGCTAGTAAGGTTAGTAGTATCAAAGGTAAAAACCTACAACTACTAGGACAAAGTATGTACTTTCAAATTTTACCTACTATAGATTTCATTGTCAAGTCCGACAAAGTATGAGCCAGTTAATAGGAAGTCCATGGGTATAAATATAAGAAAACTTGATCTTGCAGGGAGCCAAAGAAGACAATCAGGTAACCATGTTTGAATCTTTGAGACCAGCTATACATTTGCCTATCTCCTAAGAGTCCTCAAAGATAGTTTACTTTCCGTTCAGGATTGCATGAAGTTTTATAGGACCTATGAAGGAGAATTGCATAGAGAGAGTTCTGAGTGCATTGCACTTTGATAGAAAGGGTTTCCTTTTTTGCGGTTTCCTCAGAGTAGTCATGGGCTATGCTGATTGCATACCCATTCAAATTAATTTTCAGGATTTTCTTCATATGGCTGATTACCATTTCTGTATGTGCATAACAAAGTAGTACAAATGTAAGTGATATAGGCTATTTGAGAAGTTTTTGCTTAAAGGTGGGGACTCTGTGAGCTCTTGAAATTTTGGAGTCTCAGATAAGTCAGTGCCTAATGTTTGAAGGATTTATTTTTCCAGGAAAACACTGCAGGAAGGAGCATGGTCTTTGATTCCTTCAAGAAGGCCAAATATGCGATGATTTACCCTTCGGTTTCTATCTTCTAGTGCATTCAATTTTTCTCCAAGAGTGTTATTCTTTGATATAGTAGAGAGTGATGTTTTTCTGAGTTGACGTTGTGGTCTTCGAGAGCTCTTATGCAGGACTCTGCTTTTGTCATCTGTTTTGTAATGATCATTTTGCATGGAGTCTGGGGGTCATTACAACGCTGGCGGACGGTGTTAAAGCAGCGGAAATACCGCAAACAGTCCGGAGGACAAAAAAAGGGAATTATGACCCTGGCGGAAACCGCCAACAAAGACAGCCACTTTAACACTTCGCCACCCACGGCGGTACAGACAAGCAGCGCAGCGGTCACCGCCAACAGACAGGCGGAAGACAATGTACCACCCACACTATTACAACCCGACAATCCGCCACCTTTTCCGGGGCGGATTCACCGTGGATAAAAACACTGCGGAAACAGCTTCTGCTATGGGAAAACGCTCACCTTAACATATCCCACGAGGAACGAGGAATCCATGGAGCCGGAACTCCAAATACTCCCTGCCCTTGTGTTTCTGCTCTTCTACGACCAACAGCTACGTAGGCGCCGCAGACAATGGTGAGTACTGTACCTACGACATGGGGGAGGGGGGAGGCAAAAGTTAGGGGGACACACACCAAACACCCCCACCCCCACCCTCGCATGTTACAACATACACACCAATGCATTCACAAAAATCACAGTAACAACCCACAATCCCCCCGGAAGAATGAATACACAAAGCGAAAATTGGTCAAACAATGTAATGTGCCAATATACATGTCATACAAAAATATACAGATATATATTTGAAAATCAGTCAGAAATATATACAAGACGAGAAGTAGTGCAGATATGTACATAACAATGTCCGTGCACCATCAGTCCAAAAATACATGGGCGAGGCCCACAAACGATACCTGACCACAATCGGAGAGAACACTGCCGGGGCATCAGATAGAAATTCTACAGGCACCTCAGGGGGAAGGGAAGGGGGGGGCACCTCAGCCAGATGACTGCAAAGCCAGATCCACGACGGGGCTCCATGCCCATTCATGCCCTCCTGGGGAGTGCAAAGCCACAGTCTCTCAAGTCTCTACAGTGGGTGGTTTGCCCACTGTGCCATCCTGGGGAGTGCAAAGCCACAGTCTCTCAAGTCTATACAGTGGGTGGTTTGCCCACTGTGCCATCCTGGGGAGTGCAAAGCCACAGTCTCTCAAGTCTATACAGTGGGTGGGTTGCCCACTCTGCCATCCTGGGGAGTGCAAAGCCACAGTCTCTCAAGTTGATGCAGGTCTCTACTGGTACTGGGGGGGACTGGTGCCCAGACTGGATGAGTCTCCCCGTGAAAGGTCGTGTCCTGTCACTGTCCCAGCTGCACATGGGATAAGGATGCCTGATGTGGCGGGCCATTCATTCCTACCCGGTGCATTGCCCTGTTCAGCAGTGCTTTGCCATGGTGGTCTTTGCCCTGTTCAGCTGTGCTTTGCCATGGCGGTTCAGGACAGCTCAGCGGTGCTTTGCCATGGCAGTTCAGGACAGTTCAGCGGTGCTTTGCCATGGCGGTTCAGGACAGTTCAGCGGTGCTTTGCCGTGGCGGTTCAGGACAGTTCAGCGGTGCTTTGCCATGGCGGTTCAGGACAGTTCAGTTGTGCTTTGCCATGGAGGTTCAGGACAGTTCAGCAGTGCTTTGCCATGGCGGCCTTTGCCCTGTTCAGCGGTGCATTGACATGGCGGTCTTTGCCCTGTTCAGCGGTGCTTTGCCATGGCGGTTCTGATAAGGACATTGGTGTGTGGCATGACGTTTCATCATTGCCCAGCGGGGCTGTGGCAGCCGGAGTCCTCCAGGGCACTGACTCCGGTGGTGGCGGTGGTCTCCTGACCAGTGACGATAGTGGGGCCCTCCTGGGCTGTGACTCTGGCGGTGGTCTCCTGACCAGTGACGATACTTGGGCCCTCCTGGGCTGTGACTCTGGCGGTGGTCTCCTGACCAGTGACGATACTTGGGCCCTCCTGGGCTGTGACTCTGGCGGTGGTCTCCTGACCATTGACGATAGTGCGGCCCTCCTGGGCTGTGACTCTGGCGGTGGTCTCCTGACCAGTAACGACGGTGCTGGCGGTTGTGTCTCGACCGCCGGAAATGATGGCGCACTTCTCCGCTGTGACACTCACAACAGGCTGGGCAGACTTCCTCTGGCCCTTCACCACCTTTGGTGGAGTCACAGCTGACTTCCAATCCCCTTGGAACCCATGTCAGTTGTTTTCCCACCTGGAGTCTTAACACGGTCCCGTCGTCCACTCTCCAATTTTATTGCCTTTACAGGGGGTGGGCTCCGGGTCCTACTGCCTATCCTGGTGGCCGGTGCACTCCAAAAACCTTGAACAGGCACCACTGGTATTGGAGGCTTTTTGGCTGAGGCGCTACGACGGGACTGATGAATTGGAGGGGGTGGGGTGGGGCAAAAAGGTCAACTTTACAGAGGGACAGTTTCTGACGAACACTGGGATGGGTAGCTGGAGGGGGTCTGGGAGTGGAGGAAGAGGAGGTGGTTGTCGGAGGTGTCACTTTAGCTGTTTTGGGTGCAGGTGCAGGTACTGGAGGCTGTCGTGAGGTGGATGGATGTTGGGTGAGTGATTGCCGGCATTTGTGTACTTGGGGAGGGGGCGTCACAGACACACTGGGAGAGGACACAGGGGACGTGTAAATGGCAGTGAAGGTGGTGAGTGCAGGTGAGCGGGGTGTGGTGCTGGGTGTACTGGTGCGAGTCCTAGTGGCTGTAGATGTACTGCATGCAGGTGAGAGTGTAGACGACACTGGGAGGGAGGAGGGAGAAGAGGAGGAGGGGGACACAGTGGAGGCAGTGGATGTTGTTGTGTCTGTATGTGGGTGAGGCTTGCGTGAGTGCTTGTGGTGTGTGTGGTGCCTATGTTTGCTTGAGCTACTTGTGTGTGTTGACTTGTTTGCATGCTGGTCAGTAGGTGTGCTTGGGATGGGCTGGGGTACAGGAGATTGGGTCTGGGTGGAGGAAGTTGGAGGGGGGAGGCTAGACACAGGGACAATTGCTGCCATTAGTGCTGAGGCCATAGATTGCAGGGTTCGCTGAAGGACAGCCTGGCCAGAATGAATGCCCTCCAGGAATGCATTACCGTGTTGCAACTCTCGTTCTACACCCTGGATGGCATTCACAATGGTAGACTGCCCAACAGTGAGTGACCTGAGCAAGTCAATGGCCTCCTCACTGAGGGCAGCAGGGGTGACTGGGGCAGGGCCTGAGGTGCCTGGGGCGAAGGTGATGCCCACCCTCCTGGGTGGGCGGGCACGGGGCGAACGCTGAGGGACTGCAGGGAGGGTGGTGCTGGTAGGGGAGGAGGCGGCTGTACCTGTAGAGGTGGGGGGCACAGATGGTGCCGCCACCACAAGGGAGCTCCCATCGTCGAACGAGTCCGTGTCGCTGCTTGGTGATCCGGTGGCCGACGTGAAGCTCCCCTTGCCCTCCGTCCCACTGGTGCATTCAGAGTCTGTGGTGTGGCCCTCCATGGCCATGTGGGATGCAGCTCCCTCGTGCTCCGGTGCCACTGTACCTCCGCCTGTTGATGCTGATGTACAAAAGGACAGGGAGAGCAGACAAAGGGGGGGAGACAGAAGAAAGAGGGTTTTAGTGCATGGCATACCGCTACCGTTGGCGGACAAGACAAACGGAGCAGCCCCCCCCATTACGCCGTGCTCCTGCCCTCTGCACATGCAATTTCTGGGAAATGGCCTACATGGCAATGGTGGACATCGGCGCACATGGATGCCACAGGGGCAACTATACCTCGACCCCCACAGCCCACCTACCCAACCCAGACACCTCCACTGCACGCAAAGTCCGCAGAATGAGGTTGTACTCACCCCCTTGTGTCTGCTGTGATGCCCTCAAGCGCCCATCCAACTCCGGGTAGGCCACCGCCAGGATCCGGAACATCAGGGGGGTCATGGTGCGACGGACACCCCTCCCACGTTGGGAGGCCATCCCCAGCTGAGCCTCCGCCGTCTTCTTGCTGCAGCGGCGAATGTCCTCCCATCTCTTACAGCACTGGGTGCCCCGTCTCTGGTGGGCCCCCAGGGTCCGGACCTCCTTGGCGATGGCACGCCAAATGTCCCTCTTCTGGTGGGCACTGACCTACATGACATGCACAAGGAAAGAGGAACAGTCATTACCAACTGCACCGTCGTTGTGAGTGGCCCCCTCCCTACTCTGGCCATGTGGCCCATTCATTCCCATGCATTAATGTTCTATGGACTCTGCCCCCTTCCCTCTTCCATCCAGCCCTCTCCACCCAGGCCTAGCCCATACAACGTGCTCCCTGTGTACTAACCTGTTGGTCTGGAGGACCGTAGAGTAGCGTGTACTGGGGGAGGACCCCGTCTACCAGTTTCTCCAACTCCTGTGCAGTGAAGGCAGGGGCCCTTTCCCCAGACGCAGCAGCCATCGTCGCTTCCAGACCGAGGTCACAGCAGCACTTGCAGTGTAGGTCCTCTCCTGTCGAAGGTCAGGTATGTAGTGATTGAACAGATAGAAAATGGCGGTGACGTCCGCGGCGGTGCGCATCATTACCGCCGGCGCACCTGTTCATTGGCTCCTGGGACCCATAGGGTCCAATGTTAACCAATGCAGCATTGCGCCGCGGTCTACGACCGCCTACCGCGACGGTGTGTAACGCCAGCGCAGTTACCCCACAATCCCATTGTCCCAGTTTAGAGGTCAGGCAGCCGCCATTTCAGGTGCCCACATGGCTTCATTTCATACTGCGTCACACATAGCTAGGCCTACACTCAACACACATACAGGAAGGGTTATGTGAGTGGTGTAGTCTTGTGTGTGACTGTGGGTACATACCTGGAGGACTAATGACTGGTTCTTCACTGTTGTCCTTCGTAGGCACCAACTGCTGGGACATATGAGAAGATGGCGGAATCCTCCGGTGTACCGACCGCTGGTGGACCTGTTGACAATGGAAGAGCGACATGTCATCGTAACCTACCGGTTTGACCGTGCCACAATCCAGGAACTATGTACCCAGTTGGAGCCAGACCTGATGTCACCAATCCACCATCCGACTGGAATCCCCCCTGATGTGCAGGTGCTGTCAGTGCTCCATTTCCTTGCAAGTGGGTCTTTTCAGACAACAGTGGCCATGGCATCAGGGATGTCACAGCCTATGTTTTCCAACGTGCTGTCCAGAGTGTTGTCTGCCCTGCTGAAACACGTAAGGAGATACATCATTTTCCCTGAGGTGGATGATTTGCCCACAGTGAAAGGTGACTTCTATGCCCTTGGACATATCCCCAACATCATAGGTCCTATTGATGGGACCCATGTAGCTCTGGTCCCCCCCCACAGGAGTGAACAGGTGTACAGGAACAGGAAGAGTTATCATTCCATGAATATACAGATGGTATGTTTGGCAGACCAGTACATCTCGCAGGTAAATGCTATGTTCCCTGGCTCAGTGCATGACGCCTACATCCTGCGGAATAGCAGCATCCCTGATATGATGGGTCAACTCCAGAGGCACCGTGTATGGCTTTTGGGGGACTCTGGTTACCCCAACCTTTCGTGGCTATTGACCCCAGTGAGGAATCCCAGGACCAGGGCAGAGGAACGGTACAATGAGGCCCATGGGCGGACTAGGAGGGTGATCGAACGCACCTTCGGCCACCTGAAGGCCAGGCTCAGGTGCCTCCATATGACAGGTGGATCCCTATTCTACTCACCGAAGAAGTTGTGCGACATCATCATCGCCTGCTCCATGCTCCATAATTTGGCATTGTGATGCCAGGTGCCTTTTCTGCAGGAGGATGATCCAGATGACGGTGTTGTAGCAGCTGTGGAGCCTGTGGAGCCTGTGGACAGTGATGAGGATGAAGCTGATGAAGAAGACAACGACAACAGGGAGTCAGTCATACAGCAATATTTCCAGTGAGACACAGGTGAGAACATTTTCATTTTTAGCATTACATTAACTTTCACATGTCTACCTCTATCCTGTATTTCGATTTATGTCAACATTTGGTAACTGAGTTGTACCCTTCCATTACGGTTTCACAGGTGTGGTTACCTACGTGTCAACTGCTTGCATCCTTCAAGGGCTTGTGATGTGTGACATAGGTATGTTAGCTTTAGAATGGTACACCCATTATGACACTGTCATTGATAATACATTTTTACTAAATCACAGACTGACTCCAGATTGTTTTGTGTTTCAAGGGTGTTTATTGAAGTGCTCAGAAATGGGAGGGGGTTGTAAAATGAGGATGGGTGATGGTGGAGGAATGTCCATGGCAGAGTCCAGTCTATTAGTCTCACAGGTGCACTGCCCATCTGGGCATAGGAAGAGGAGCTGGGGCAGTTAAAGTATGGACAGGGTAACAAAGTGGGACAGTGGGAGGACAATCAGGGTGGTGTCATTTCCTGGTGGGGTCTTGCCATCTTGCTCTGTCCTGTTCCTGGATCTCAGGGACCACTTGCGTGGTGGTTGTCCGTCTGCAGGGGGTGGGGTGCTGGTGTGTTGGTCCTGTGGCGGGGTGTCCTGTCCACTAGCGCCGGCGGAGGTGGTGGGCATTTCATCGTCCTGGCTAGTGTCAGGGGCCCCTTGGAGTGCCACAGTGTCCCTCAAGGTCTGCTGTATGTCCTTCAGCACCCCTACAATGGTGCCAAGGGTGGAGCTGATGGTCATGAGCTCCTCCCTGAACCCCAAATACAGTTCGTCCTGCAGGCGCAGGGTCTCCTGCAACTTGTCCAGAACCGTCACCATCGTCTCCTGGGAGTGGTGGTATGCTCCCATGATGGAGGAGAGGGCCTCGTGGAGGGTGGGTTCCCTTGGCCTGTCCGCCTCCTGTCGCACAGCAGCCCTCCCAGTTCCTCTGTGTTCCTGTGCCTCCGTCCCCTGGACCGTGTGCCCACTACCACTGCCCCAGGTCCCTGTTGTTGTTGGGGTGGTGGGTTAGCCTGGATGCCCTGTAGTGGTGGATACACCGCTGATTGACCTGTCCTGGGTAGGGAGGTTTGTGCCCGCTGAGTCGGTGCTGTGCTGGTGTTACCAGAGGGTGGAAGGTCGGTGTTGGGCTGTGCCTGTGCAAGGGGAACCAACTGTCCCGAGGCCCACGATGGTCCGGGCTGGTCATCAGGATCCAGCAGGGCAGAGCTGCTCTCGTCACTGTGGGCCTCTTCTGGGGGTGGAGTGGTGTTGTCTGGACCCTCTGGTGTGGTGATGGTCCTTCGGGTTCCTGCAGGGGCATAAGAGCATGATTATTGCATGTGTGTGTGTAATGGTGTGCAATGGGTGGGTGTTTGTGTACCCCAGTGCATGCATTCCTGTGTGTGAGTTTGTGTGGTGATGGTTGGGGGGGTGTACTGGGTATGTGCAGTGGGCATGCTGTAGTGAGGGGTGTCCATGCTTAGTAGTGTCATGCAGGGCTTGCTGTTGGGATGGGTGGTTTGTGTCATGGGTACATTAGTGCGAAGTTGTAGTGATAGGGGAGGGTGTGTGAAGGGGGGGGTGATAGCATGCAGGTAGGGTGGGGGATCTGATAGTTAAGATTTGACTTACCAGTGTCCCATCCTCCACCGACTCCTGTGAGGCCCTCAGGATGCAAGATGGTCAAGACTTGCTCCTCTCATGTTGTTAGTTGTGGGGGAGGAGGTTGGGGTCCGCCGCCAGTCCGCTGTACCGCGATGTTGTGCCTGGAGACCGTTGAACGCACCTTCCCCCGTAGGTCGTTCCACCTCTTCCTGATGTCCTCCCTATTTCTTGGGTGCTGTCCCACGGCGTTGACCCTGTCAATTTTCTGCGCCATAACTCCATCTTCCTGGCTATTGATGTGTGCTGTACCTGTGAGCCAAATAGCTGTGGCTCTACCCATACGATTTCCTTCAGCATGACCCAGAGCTCCTCCTCGGAGAAGCGGGGGTGTCTTTGGCGTGCCATGGGGTGGTGTGGTTGATGTGTGGGGTGGTGTATGTGGTGATGAGTGTGGTGAGTGTAGTGGTGTGTGGTGTTTTGTGCGTGGATGTTGTGTGGGTGATGGTATTGTGTGCCTCTGTGTAGTGGGGTTGTCTATTCTGTGCTCTCTCTCTGTCGCCTTCGTGTCTAATTTTTGGTCGTAGGGGTTTGTGGGTGATGTGGGTGGGTGTTTTTTATTGTGTTGGGTGTGTGGGAGTGGTGTGTGTATGTGTATCAGGTGTGTGTATTTTGAATTGTCCAATGTGGCGGTGTTTTGGAGATGTGTGTGTATTTTGAGCGCGGCGGTGTGTACCGCCAATGGAATATCGTGGTTGAAAGACCGCCGCGTGGATTCGTGGGTCGTAATAGCCTGGGTGTGTTTCTGTTGGCGTGGAGGTGGAGGATTTGTTTCTGCCAGTTTATCACTGACCTTTGGTGTGGCGGTGTGGTGTGGGTGTCTGAATTTCAGCGGATTCCAAGATGTGTGTCATAATAGCTGTGGCGGAATGCCGCCGCCGCAGCGGTGTATTGGCAGTCTTCTGCACGGCGGTAAGCGCCTTTTACCGCCAATGTTGTAATGACCCCCTTTGTACTGTTGACAGGTAAGGTAAGGGTTGATGGTTCTTGTTTGGGGAGTTTTTTACCAACATTCATGCCTTTTTGTCCCATTTTCATTTCTTTCAGGTTGTGTGTTTTATTGTCTGCCATTCTAGAATGGTGCCTTGTAGGTGGTTCGATGATGCACAGGTGGATTTAGTAGCATAAATAGGGTGAATTACCAGGTAGAAATGCCCTTCTGTAAATGTCACAGCATTTTTAGCATGTATGTAGCGATGATAAGAGCCTGATAGCAGCGGTAATGACAGCGGGCTCCCAGAACCATGCAAGTTCTTATTTTGGATGAAATAAAGTGACAACCAGCACTGAGCTGGTAAGCAAAACTTAAATGAGCACCAATGCTTGATGAGCATGAGTGTTTCAGTGACCTCTAAGGCAATTTGGGTGTTTAGAACATCGTATAGCAGGTGATTAAACCGTAAATGGCAAGATGGTGTACTTTACCAGTGGTGAGAAGTGCCCTGAGGCCACAGTATGTTTGTCATAGACGCCATCTTGGGGTCAGGCAGACTTTGGTACCTTCCTTGTGAGTCAGGTTCAGGGCAGTGGTGCCGTTGTGAAGCTCGAGGTGTCCTCTCTTTAATGTTGGTGACTGAGGTATGGGCCATAGAGGAGCCTTGAGGTCGAACACAAAGTGACTATGACCACCGTAGTAAAACTCCAAAGATGCCATCTTAGAATCATGCACTGTGGTGCATCCACAGTGCTGGTAATTTGGTATGGCGCTACTTTGGTGGGTCTGCAAAGGGTATATCTGGTGGATGCCAGTCTCCTGAATTTCTGGTCAGATATTGGTAGTGTATGTAGGACCTTTGCCAACTGATTTACTGTTGTTTTACTTCATGGTGCAGGAGAGCTCGTGATTTAAGCAGGCATTTTCTCTGGCGGAAGCCACACCCCACTGAATGTGATTTGACCATTGTAGTGCCACTACACCTTTTCTGGTTTACAAAATTGGCTTAGGACTTTTAGTCATTTGTTTTTTAACTTTAATATTGGGTAAGGACCGCTTAAATTGTTACCCATATTTTTCTTGGCAAACCCCTGCAGCTTTTGTGTGGTTTCTTACCTGGGTTAAGCTCTGATTTTCTGATTCAAACTTTGTTTTGGTCTAGCAAAGTACTAAAGTGATAGGTTTTTGGGGCACTTCTCTCAAATTATTATTCCAGGTTCAAACAATAATCAATATCTTTATCCATCATGCTCTGTCTGGTGTGTGTATTTAGTACAAAATATCTTCAATATTTCCCTATAAGGACAAAGGGTCCCTGACGTCTTAGCAATTTACCCATCATTGCCATATTTCCTTTGTCTGGGATGCTCTCTTGTATTCTGCACTTGTTTGCCTAATCTATTGTATGTGTTCATTCTATTGTCTACTGTATGCAGGAACAAAACATAATGGGAGGCCCCACCTACAAAATCCTCTAAATTACTAACAAAATACTTTCACTATACCTATAGAAGCACAACAACCAAATCATCCACCAACCTGAATGCCAAAGTAAAAGGTTTGGCAAAGTAAAAGGAACAAGTTATGAGCATTTTGCTTTAAGATATATTTGCCTCACTTGCCCATGTTGTTTAGTGACATACATAAATTGATCACCAGCACTTTTGAACAAACGTCTTACCCAGAAACTCTTGTTCTGATTGACAGGAGTCATTTTAAACCTGCTCACTTCTTGGCTTTGATCTTTCTAGACTTCTGGTCTTACTCAAAAAGTATTGTGAACTCGGAAAGAATCGAATCATAGTCGGCTCTCTAACCTTCAGGGGACATGTGGTCCACGAAGGATTGTATAACTGGAGTGTGACTGGGTGATCCAGACGCAAGTTAACTCAATATAAAAATGGAGAAACAAGCATGCAGACAAAGGCAAGCCGGACTTTTCTGAGGGTTGGTGCAGCTCTGCATCAAACTGTTAATTATTTGCCTTATGTAGATTGCGAGTGGCAGTTCACAGGCATCGGCATTACTGCCGAGACAGCATTCAATCCTTTTTCTCTGCAGACTAGTTCAGTGCCACAAGCTGCATCTTCTATCACCGGTGGGTAATAGGAGCCGATCAGCGCGCTTTGTCTGATGGAATGTCACAGCAGACGGAGAACAGCATAAAGAAAATTAACCAGACAGTCTGAAGATTGCAGAGGTGGCATAAATGAGGTGAAGCACAATATTAAGAAGCAAAAGAAAGATGCTCTTGTGATCGTCTCGTCTACTTGAAATCATTCTGCATCTCTCCCTGTACCGGGTGGAAAACGTGGCCTTCAGCATGACAGGCTCAGGCACCACCAGCATAGGTCTGCTGCTGAGTATGTGGCCAACAAATCGGTGTATGGTACAAAGGTAGGTGTTTGAAGAAGGTACAAGAACACAGAGAAGAGTAATAATTTGCCCTCTTTATCCACTTCCTCTTTTTCTGATAACAGCTCCGAGATGAGTGTCAGATATAACAACATGGCAACTATGTCTCCAGAGACAGAGACTCAAGCCCATCTGATTGAGAGGCCATGAACATGTGTTTGTAGTGCTTACTGCACAAATAAGGGGATGTTACTAACAGTGGATCTGCTGTGTTAGTGCACATTCACTCCTCCAGTGCTACTCCAATAAATACCAACAATGCTTGCATGACAGAGGGGTGCTCTTAAGTTCAATAACTGAAGCAAGGATGTGTTGGTGAAGCCTGCAGTGCCATCCGTGTAGATCCTATCTGTATTTACTACACAAATTAGGATGAGAGGCACTAGGCACCAAAACTGGAAAATATAATGTTGCATTAATTTAAGTTCCTAGGCAAGTCAAAAAGCGGAAATACCTCCAACATTACTTCATTTTAATGTGGCTTATAATACGTTCCCTTGTATGCCGGTGAGGCTAATATTTTTGGGGCCAGACCTCGACAACTGTACCAAAATAAGTCAACTCTGCAGCATTATTTTTCACCAATGGTGGAAAAAATACTTTTGTGATGAGACTGCAATATTATTTTGATTGTGTCTGATTGGTGCAAATTGCCTGGGATCAAATAAATATTTGAAATCTGGTCGGTTTTAGGGGCATTGGAACTGTGTCATGTTCCTTTACTGCACATGTGCGAAGGAGCAGAAGGGGGCTTTTAAGCCATCTCAAAGAAACCACGCTGTCTACTGCACATGCAATAAGTCAGTTGCTCCACGACTTAATGCATGAACTGCAGTCTGCACAGATTACAAACACAAAGCATCAGCTACCACTCCATGTTTCTGTTAAGGCTGAAATTTTACTAATGAATATTTATGTATTCTGAATGTTGAATCTGCATGCAAAATAAGTTAAAATAGAAAATGAATACACAAGTTGAAAATGTGCCTACTTGAGTGACAATCAATAATCATGAAATGTCCTTATTAACAGTTTATAAATGTTAAATGTTGAGCTTATATTTGGATTACTGTAGTAGTATGTCATGTTATGTATTATGTATTTGCTTTAGTAAACAGAGGCCTTAATTTAGCGAGGTCTTGGGCCTAGTTACACGGCCACATGTCATGTTTCATTGCTTAGACGAATTATAAAATGGCTGCTAAGATAATTAAATTGTGATTTTCCAGTGTGTTGACCCAATGCTCGTAGCGGAAATTCTTTCTCCGTGAGAACTGCTTGCTAGAAAACTCTGCACTAGTTACAGATGCTTTGTATAACATAGGGGGTCATTCCAACCCTGGCGGTCGGTGTTAAAGCGGCGGCCAACCCGCAAACAGGCAGGCGGCCAAAAAAATGGAATTCCGACTCTGGCAAGAACCACCATCACAGCCCGCCACTTTAACACTCCGACCGCCACAGCGGTACAGACAAGCAGCTCGGCGGTCACCGCCAACAGACAGGCGGCAGACAATGTACCGCCCACCCTATCACAACTCACCAATCCGCCACATTTTCCGGGGCGGGAGCCCCGCCGATAAAAACACGGCGGAAACAGACTACGAACGGGAAAACGCTCACCTCTACACACTCCACGAGGAATCTGGACAGCATGGAACCAGAACTACACATCCTACCAGCTATTGTCTACCTGCTCCTCTACCAGGAGCACGAACGCCGGCGCAGAAGACAACGGTGAGTACTGCACCTACGACACACGGGAGGGGGGGAGGAGAAAAGATTACGGGCACACACATACGCGACACCCTCCCCCCCCCAACTACCTACACACCAATGCAGAGCAACAACTCAGAGTGACACCCCCCAAACCCCCCAGAAGAATGCAAAGACAAAATAATAAGTAATTGTAATACAAATATATTGGAAGGCAAAGTAAATAAGTAAGACAAACATCCCATAACTATATACACATATGTATATTGTCCCGTCAGAATTGGCTTTCTGTCATTGTACGTGGGCCAATGGTCCTCAACACATTGGCAAAGCCCACACATGAGACCCGAATCCATTGTAGAAAACACTGCAGGGGCATCAGATAGGAAAACTACAGGCACCTCAGGGCGAAGGGAAGGGGGCCACCTCAGCCACATGAGTCCACGACGTCAGATCCACGAGGGGCCTCCACGGTCAATGTTCAATCCTGGGGAGTGCAAAGCCACAGTCTCTCAAGTCTCTACAGTGGGTGGCTTGCCCACTGTGCCATCCTGGGGAGTGCAAAGCCACAGTCTCTCAAGTCTCTACAGTGGGTGGCTTGCCCACTGTGCCATCCTGGGGAGTGCAAAGCCACAGTCTCTCAAGTCTCTACAGTGGGTGGCTTGCCCACTGTGCCATCCTGGGGAGTGCAAAGCCACAGTCTCACAAGTGGATGACAGACTCCAGCGGTACTGGAGGACTCTTGGTGCCCAGAGTGTATCGTGCAGCCCTGTCCGACACTGATCCGGCCCTGCCCCTTCTGCCAATGTGTTAGCGGTGCTTGAGATGAAGGGCCCAGCGGAGCGGTGCAGAGACGGCGGGGCCAAGCGGAGCGGTGCTTGAGATGAAGGGCCCAGCGGAGCGGTGCTTGAGAAGAAGGGCCCAGCGGAGCGGTGCAGAGACGGCGGGGCACAGCGGAGCGGTGCTTGAGATGAAGGGCCCAGCGGAGCAGTGCTTGAGATGAAGGGCCAAGCGGAGCGGTGCTTGAGATGAAGGGCCCAGCGGAGCGGTGCAGAGACTGCGGGGCCCAGCGGAGCGGTGCTTGAGATGAAGGGCCAAGCGGAGCGGTGCTTGAGATGAAGGGCCCAGCGGAGCGGTGCTTGAGATGAAGGGCCCAGCGGAGCGGTGCTTGAGATGAAGGGCCCAGCGGAGCGGTGCTTGAGATGAAGGGCCCAGCGGAGCGGTGCTTGAGATGAAGGGCCCAGCGGAGCGGTGCTTGAGATGAAGGGCCAAGCGGAGCGGTGCTTGAGATGAAGGGCCCAGCGGAGCGGTGCTTGAGATGAAGGGCCAAGCGGAGCGGTGCTTGAGATGAAGGGCCCAGCGGAGCGGTGCTCGAGATGAAGGGCCCAGCGGAGCGGTGCTTGAGATGAAGGGCCCAGCGGAGCGGTGCTCGAGATGAAGGGCCCAGCGGAGCGGTGCTCGAGATGAAGGGCCCAGCGGAGCGGTGCTCGAGATGAAGGGCCAAGCGGAGCGGTGCTCGAGATGAAGGGCCAAGCGGAGCGGTGCTCGAGATGAAGGGCCCAGCGGAGCGATGCTCGAGATGAAGGGCCCAGCGGAGCGGTGCTTGAGATGAAGGGCCCAGCGGAGCGGTGCAGAGACGGTGGGGCCAAGCGGAGCGGTGCTTGAGATGAAGGGCCCAGCGGAGCGGTGCTTGAGATGAAGGGCCAAGCGGAGCGGTGCTTGAGATGAAGGGCCAAGCGGAGCGGTTCTGAGACGGCGGTGCCCAGCGGAGCGGTGCTTGACACGGCGGTGCCCTGTTCAGCGGTGCCTGTCATGAAGGGCCCTGTTCAGCGGTGCTCGACACGGTGGTGCCCTGTTCAGCGGTGCCTGTCTTGAAGGGCCCTGTTCAGCGGTGCTTGACACGGCGGTGCCCTGTTCAGCGGTGCCTGTCTTGAAGGGCCCTGTTCAGCGGCGCCTGTCTTGAAGGGCCCTGTTCAGCGGTGCTTGACACGGCGGTGCCCTGTTCAGCGGTGCCTGTCTTGAAGGGCCCTGTTCAGCGGTGCCTGTCTTGAAGGGCCCTGTTCAGCGGTGCTTGACACGGCGGTGCCCTGTTCAGCGGTGCCTGTCTTGAAGGGCCCTGTTCAGCGGTGCCTGTCTTGAAAGGCCCTGTTCAGCGGTGCTTGACACGGCGGTGCCCTGTTCAGCGGTGCCTGTCTTGAAGGGCACTGTTCAGCGGTGCTTGACTCGCCGGTGCCCTGTTCAGCGGTGCCTGTCTTGAAGGGCCCTGTTCAGCGGTGCTTGACACGGCAGTGCCCTGTTCAGCGGTGCCTGTCTTGAAGGGCCCTGTTCAGCGGTGCTTGACACAGCGGTGCCCTGTTCAGCGGTGCCTGTCTTGAAGGGCCCTGTTCAGCGGTGCCTGTCTTGAAGGGCTCTGTTCAGCGGTGCTTCACATGTGTCTCCAGGGCACCAGATCCGGCCAATAGATGGTGTTCACTCGCCATCCGACTTCTCGCTTGCTGGGCCATCCTGTGCTGGTGGCCCGTGCCCGTGGGTGTCCTCCTTCACCCCCGGAATGGGTCTGGTGGGGCCCTCCTGGGCAGCTCGTCTGCTGCCGGACTTGTCGGCCGTGCTGCCCTTGCCATCCTTGCCTGATCCTCTGTGGCCCTTGCCTCCCTTTGGAGATGTGCCAGGTGGCACCCCACTCCCTGACGGTGCCAGGGTGGTGCCTGTGGAGGCTGCCGTCTCTGTTTTCTCGCGCCGGGCCTTGGCTTTTTTTGTTTTTTTCCCAGGGGGTGGGCTGGCTGTCCCTTTGCTGCTGGCCGAAGTGGCTGCCCTCGAAGGTGGGGGACTCCAATATCCCTGGAAATGGCAGTGGGGGTAGTGACTGCACGTGTGCGGAGTGTTCTGGTGGGTGTGCTGGTATGGTCGTAGTGGCTGATGAAGTGGTGCATGCAAGTGTGAGTTGGGACGTCACAGGGAGGCAGGAGGGAGACGAGGAGGAGGGGGACACAGAGGAGGCAGTGGCTGTTGGCATGTCTGCATGTGGATGTTGCTTGTGTGAATGCTTCTGTGATGTGTGGTGCTTATGTTTGGATGAGCTTCCCTTGGGTGTTGAGGTGTGTGCAGGCTGGTCTGTAGGTGTGTCTGGGATAGGCAGAGGAACAGGGGAGTGGGACTAGGTGGAGGGAGTTGGAGGAGGGAGGCAGGAGACAGGGACAATGGCTGCCGTCAGTGCTGAGGCCAGAGCGTTGAACGATCGCTGATGGGCAGCCTGACCCGAATGAATGCCCTCCAGGTATGCATTGCTCCGATGCACCTCCCTTTCCACCCCCTGGATGGCATTCAAAAGGGTAGACTGCCCAACAATGAGCGTCCGGAGGAGGTCGATGACCTCCTCACTGAGGGCAGCAGGGGTAACTGGGGCAGGGCCTGAGGTGCCTGGGGCGAAGGAGATGCCCGCCTTGGTGTGCGAGCGGGCACAGGGCGAACGCTGAGGGGCTGCTGGGAGGGCGGAGCTGGTGCGCTGGGTGGCGGCTGTACCTGTTGTTGCGGTGGGCACGGATGTTGCCGCCACCACAAGGGAGCTCCCTTCCGAGGACGTGTCGGTGTCGCTGATGTCTCCACGTGTCCCCGTTGTGGAGCCCCCCTCGCCCTCCCTCTCACTGGTCAAATCAGAGTCCGTTGCAGGGCCCTCCTAGGCCATGTGAGAGGCAGCTCCCTCGTGCTCCAATGCCACTTCTCCTCCGCCAGATGATGCTAATGCACACATGAACAGGAAGAGCAGACAAAAAAAGGGGGGGGGGAGAATAAAGACATGTTGAGTGCATGCATTGGCAACACAGTTGGCGGAGAGGACAGACACAGAAGCCCCCTGCACTACGCCGCGCACTTGGGGTACACTACTCAATCAGTGGGACATGGCCTACAAGCCTATGGACGACAACTGCACACATAGGTGACACAGGGCCATGGGTAGCTGTACTTGGCACCCTACAGAGGTAGGGGGCGGGGGCACAGGGCCATGCCTTACGGAGGGGCCTAGCCTACAGAAATCGCCCTGGCCTAGGGATACCCACAGCCCTCCTCCCCCACCCAGACACCTCCACTGCGCGCATAGTCAGCAGAATGAGAGTGTACTCACCCCCTTGTGTCTGCTGTGATGTCCTCACATGCCCATCCAAATCTGGGTAGGCCACCGCCAGGATCCGAGACATAAGGGGGGTCAATTGACGCGTGGCACCCCTCCTACGTTGGGAGGCCATCCCCAGCAGAGCCTCCGCGGTCTTTCTGCTCCCGCGGCGGATGTCCTCCCACCTCTTGCGGCAGTGGGTGCCCCGTCTGTTGTGGACCCCCAGGGTCCGGACGTCCTTGGCGATGGCACGCCAAATGTCGACTTTCTGATGGGCGCTGACCTATGTGACACGTACAGGGAGAGAAAATACAATATCAGAATTTTCTGCATGCTCGATGTGAGTGTCCCCCCATCCCCACACTTGCCATGTGGCACATGCTCCCATCTGTCGTTTGATGCATGCCTCATACGCTCCCCTCCGCACCATCGTTCATTCACCCCACTCAACCCAGGCATTGCCCACAAAGCATGGTCCCAGTGTACTTACCTGTTGGTCTGGAGGACCGTAGAGTAGCGCATACTGGGGGAGGACCCCATCAACAAGTTTCTCCAATTCCTCAGATGTGAAGGCAGGGGCCCTTTCCCCAGTCGCAGCAGCCATTGTCTCTTCCAGACCGAGGTCACAGCAGCACTTGCAGTATAGGTCCTCTCCTGTGGATGATCAGGTCTCGAGTGATTAAGCAGATAGAAAATGGCGGTCACGCCCGCGGCGGTGCGTACCGCGGCGGTGCGTACCGCGACCGCCGGCGCACATCGTCATTGGCTCCTGAGACCCATAGGGTTCAATGTTAACCAATGCTGCTTTGCGCCGCGGTCTTCGACCGCCTACCGCCACGGTGTGCCACGCCAGCGCATTGACCTCACATCCCATTGTCACACTTCACAGGTCAGGCAGCCGCCATTTCAAGGGCCCACATGGCTTAATTTCTACTGCGTCACACAGGCCTAGGCGTTGCATTGCCACTCATACAAGCCATTCAAAGCATAGCGAATCGTGTTCTGTGCAAGCTGTGGTTACGTACCTATGGGTTGCTTGACTCTGTGCTCCATGTTGTCCTTCCTAGGCACCGTCCGCTGGGACTTGCGAGGAGATGGAGGAATGTTCCTGTGTACAGACCGCTGGTGGACCTGTCGACAATGGAAGAAAGACATGTCATACTGACATACAGACTTGACCGAGCCACTATACAGGAACTGTGTGCCCAGCTGGAGCCAGACTTGATGTCCCCCATTCGCCAACCCACAGGGATTCCCACTCTGGTGCAGGTGCTGTCAGTACTCCATTTTTTGGCAAGTGGATCATTCCAAACAACAGTGGCCATATCATCAGGGATGTCTCAGCCTATGTTTTCTAAGGTTTTGTCCAGAGTGTTGTCTGCCCTGATGAAATACATGCGGAGCTACATTGTTTTCCCTGAGGTGGGCGATTTGGCTACAGTGAAGGGTGATTTCTATGCCCTTGGACATATCCCCAACATCATAGGTGCCATTGATGGGACACATGTGGCTTTGGTTCCCCCCAGTGAAAGTGAGCAGGTGTACAGGAACCGAAAAAGTTATCATTCGATGAATGTCCAGGTGGTCTGTTTGGCTGACCAGTACATCTCCCATGTAAATGCCAAGTTCCCTGTGTCAGTGCATGACGCGTACATCATGCGAAATAGCAGCATCCCTTGTGTGATGGAACAGCTACAGAGACACCGTGTGTGGCTAATTGGTGACTCTGGTTACCCCAACCTGTCGTGGCTACTGACCCCAGTGAGGAATCCCCGGACCAGGGCAGAGGAACGGTACAATGAGGCCCATGGGCGGACTAGGAGGGTGATCGAGCGGACCTTCGGCCTACTGAAGGCCAGGTTTAGGTGCCTGCATATGACAGGTGGATCCCTAATGTACTCACCAAAGAAGGTGTGCCATATCATCGTGGCCTGCTGTATGCTTCACAACCTGGCTTTGCGACGCCAGGTGCCTTTTCTGCAGGAGGATGGTCCAGATGGTGGTTTTGTAGCAGCTGTGGAGCCTGTGGAGAGTGAAGAGGAGGAAGAGGACGGGGACGACACAGACAACAGGGACACAGTGATACAACAGTATTTTCAGTAGCACACAGGTACGAATCAACCCCGCCATTTTACATTTACTTAAAGTCTCCTGCCTCTCTACTGTCTGTGTTTCCCCCCAGTTCCTGTTAACTGAGTTGTGACTTTCCCTTCCGTTTTCAGAGCTGTGGGCCCCACTGCGTGACCTCTGCTTTGTTTGCCCATGGACTACAGATGTGTGACAGTGGTATGTTGTCATCACAATGTAACTGAACATTTTGGCACCGTTATGTCTAATACATTTGTTCAAAATACAAGCAGACTCCAGATTTTTTAAGTGCAAGAAGTGATTTTATTAAAGTGCTAAATTTAGGGACATGATTGAAAAACGGTGATGGGTGATGGTGGAGTAATGTCCATGGCAGAGTCCAGTTTTCAGTCTCACAGGTGCATTGTCCATATGCCTGTGGAAGGATGGAGCAGGGGCAGTTTAAGTTTGGACAGGGTGACAATGTGGGACAGTGGGATGACATCAGGGGGTATCCTTTGCTGGCGGGGGTCTTGGCATCCTACTTTGTCTTCTTCTGAGATCTCAGGTACCGCTTGCGGGGTGGTTCTTCTTCTGCAGGAGGTGGGGTTCTGGTGGCCTGTCGTTGTGTGGGGGCCTCCTGTCCACTAGCGCCGGCGGAGGTGGTAGGCTGTTCCTGGTCCAGGCTAGTGACAGGGGCCCTTTGTGGTGCCACATGGTCCCGCAATGTGGTGACTATCTGGTTAAGAGCCATGACGATGGTCCCCATTGCGGAACTAATGTTTCTCAGTTCCTCTCTGAACCCCATGTACTGTTCCTCCTGCAGTACCTGGATCTCCTGGAACCTGGCCAGTACCGTAGCCATCGTCTCCTGGGAGCGGTGGTATGCTCCCATGATGGAGGAGAGGGCCTCTTGGAGAGTCGGTTCCCTGGGCCTGTCCCCCCCCTGTCACACAGCAGCCCTCCTAGTTCCCCTGTTTCCCTGGGCCTCTGTCCCCTGGACGGTGTGCCCACTACCACTGCCCCCAGGTCCCTGTTGTTGTTGGGGTGGTGGGTCAACCTGTGTGCCCTGTAGTGGTGGACACACCGCTGATTGACGTGTCCTGGAGACAGAGGCATGGGCCCGCTGGGTGGGAGCTGTGCTGGTGTTCCCAGAGGGGGTTGGGTCTGGTGTAGCCTGTGGCTGTCTGTGGGGAACCGACTGTCCTGAGGTCCCCGATGGGCCGGGCTGGTCATCTGGGTCCAGGGAGACAGAGCTGCTGTCATCACTGGGGCACTCTTCTGGGGGTGGGATGGACATCTCTGGACCCTCCGTGGCGGTGTGGTGGCGTTCGGGTCCTGCAGGGGTATAAGAGTATGGTTATTGCTTCTGTGTGTGGCATTTCGTGTAATGGGTGGGTGTCCGTGTCCCCCAGTGCTGGCATTCCCTTGTGGGGGCTTTTGGCACGGTGGCTTGTGGGGGTGATGGGTGTGTGCAGTGGGCATGCTTTGGGGATGGGTGTCCATGCTTTGGGGACGCATGCAGGGCTGGGTTTTGGGATGGGTGGGATGTGATGGCGAGCCATTAGCAAGGAGTTGGTGTGATGGGGGTGGGGGTGAGGGTGGGGGTATGATTTGGCATGCAGGTGGGGTAGGGGGAATAAAGTTGTGAAGCTTTGACTTACCAGAGTCCATTCCTCCGCCTACTCCTGCGAGGCCCTCAGGATGCAGGATGTGCAAGACTTCCTCCTCCCATGCTGTGAATTCTGGGGGAGTAGGTGGGAGTCCGCCGCCAGTCTTCTGCACCGCGATGTTGTGCCTTGATACCATGGAACGCACCTTCCCCCGTAGGTCGTTCCACTGCTTCCTGATGTCATCCCGATTGCGTGGATGCTGTCCCACAGCGTTGACCCTGTCCACTATTCTTTGCCATAGCTCCATCTTCCTGGCAATGGTGGTGTGCTGCACTTGTGCCCCGAAGAGCTGGGGCTCTACACAAACTATTTCCTCCACCATGACCCTAAGTTCTGCGTCAGTCAACCTGGGGTGTCTTTGGGGTGCCATGGGGTGGTGTGGATGAGGTCAGGGGTGGTGTATGTGTTGTAGAGTGTGGTGAGTGTGGTGATGTATGGTGTTTTGTGCGTGGAAATTGTTTGGTGATGTTGTGATTTGCCTCTGTGTGATGGTCTACTCTA
The DNA here is from genome assembly GCF_031143425.1 of Pleurodeles waltl. Lineage (NCBI taxonomy): Eukaryota > Metazoa > Chordata > Amphibia > Caudata > Salamandridae > Pleurodeles > Pleurodeles waltl. The sequence goes on from NC_090444.1 coordinate 139,284,823, forward strand.
TGCTGTGCTCTCTCTCTCTGTCCTTCACTCGCAATTGTGGTCGTAAGGGTTTGTGGGGGATGTGGGTGTGTGTGTTTTATATTGTATTGGGTGTGTGGGAGTGGTGTGTGTATGTGTCTCAGGTGTGTGTATTTGGAATTGTCCAATGTGGTAGTGTTTTGTAAAGGTGTGTGTATTTTGAGCGCAGCGGTGTGTACTGCCAATGGAATACCGCGGTTGAAAGACCGCTGCGGGGATTTGTGGGTCAGAATGGTATGGGCGTATTTCTGTTGGCGTGACGGTGGAGGTTTGGTCATCGCCAGTTTCCCGCTGCCCTTTGGTGTGGCGGACTTTTGTTGTTGTCGGGTTTTTGGCGGTTTGCCAGTTGCGGGTCAGAATGACCGTGGCGGTTTACCGCGACTGCGGCGGTGTTATGGCGGTCTACTGACCGGCGGTAAGCGCCTTTTACCGCCGAGGTCAGAATGACCCCCGTAGTAAAGTGTTTTATATGTCCTGACATTGAAATATTGCTAAATTCGTTTTTCACTGTTGAAAGGCCTGTCCCTCTCATGGGGGCTACCTTTAAATCTGATTAAAGTGTAGATTCCCTTTGGGAGCGGATGGACATGTGGAGTTTGGGGTCTCTGAGCTCACAATTTAAAAGTACATCTTTTACTAAAGTTGATATTAAGATTGTGTGTTTGTAAATGCTACTTTTAGAAAGTGAGTATTTTCTTGCTTATACCATTTCTGTGACTCTGCGTGTTTGTGGATTCCCTGTCTGGGTCAGTTTGACAGTTGGGCTGGTTGCCTCTCACACTAGACAGTGACACAAAAGGAGCTACGGTGTAGTCTGCATTTCCTGATGAGCCATCTGTGCTAGGAGGGAGGGGAGGAATGGTCACTTACACCTGAAAGGGCTGTGCCTGCCCTCACTCAATGCAGTCTCCAAACCCCTGGTGAGTGTCTGGGGCCTGGCCTGGGCAAGGCAGGATTTGACATTCAAGAGAGACTTTGCTTTGAAATAGGCCTTCCTCAATGGAGAAATTAGGTATAAAAAGGGCACTTAAAACCATAGACTTTAGAACACTTCTGGAAACCAAGAGGAACCTCAGCCTGGAGGAGAACTGAAGAGCTGAGGAAGAAGAGCTGCCCTGCCTGTGACTGTGCTTTGTGGAGCTATCCTGCAGTTGCTGCTTGTGCCAGAGTTAGAGGGCAAAGACTGGAATTTGTGTGCCTTCCATCTTCAGAAGAAATCTCCAAGGGCTTGATTTAGAGCTTGCCTCTTGTTGTTTGAAGTCTCAGGGACATCAAAGACTTCTCTCAGCCAGCACCTGGAGTCCCTGGAGAGACTCCTACTCTGCCCTGTGGTGCCCATCCAGTTCCTGGGCCCCTCAAAGGAGAAGCTGGCAGCCTAAGAGGAGGAAATCCACGCACAGAGCGCTATGCGGGGATAAGATCGACGCAACTGTGATCTGCGGCTGAAAAAATGACGTGCCGCCGGCTCTGTGGCTGAAAATTAATGCTCGCCTGGAAACACGACCGAAGAATCAGTGCACAGAGCTGGAGAAACGACGTGCAGTATCACTAACGGAGGCTGGGAGATCGCAACCCGCGCTGTGTGGTTTTCAGATCATCGTGCAGCTGGATTTCTGACGCAAACACTGCTGGGTGTGTAAAAACAATGCAAGGCCTGCCCGGACCCGAGAGTGCTGACCGGATCGACGCATCGCTGTCATGCGGAGAGAAGAAATGACGTGCCCCAACTCGACGAAAGGAGAAACAACGCAAGGTCTTGCTCATGAGTGAAATCGAAGCATTGCAAGCCCTTTTTTGACGCACACTCGCCTGTGCAGGGTTATTTTTGACGCACCCAAGGTACATTTTCACGCTAACAGTGTTAGTGTGTGTTTTAAACTACATAAAGACTCTTTTTGCTTTTTAATTGATAACTTGACTTGTGTATTGTGGATTTTTGTCGTTTTGGTCTTGTTTTGTTTAGGTAAATATTTCCTATCTTTCTAAATCTGTTTTGTGTCATTTTGTAGTGTTTTCATTAAGTTACTGTGTGTGTTGGTACAAATACTTTACACCTAGCACTCTGAAGTAAAGCCTACTGCTATGCCAAGCTACCAAGGGGGTAAGCAGGGGTTAGCTGAGGGTGATTCTCTTTTACTCTGACTAGAGTGAGGGTCCTTGCTTGAACAGGGGGTAACCTGACTGTCAACCAAAGACCCCATTTCTAACACCAACACTCTCCCATAATCATTTTTCCTACAATAATCTAATCTCATACATTAAGTTAGTTATGTTAGTAATAAAAGTAAACAATTGTTCCACCATAATCTGTTGTGTGATTGTTCCACTTGACTTTAATTAATGTACATACACCTTCCTGTTTTGCCAAAAGAATATCTAAGGTAAGATGGTTCTACATGACCATTGTTCTAATTGCTACCATCTCTATATTCACCAACTTAAAAGAACCTGCTATATCGAAAACTAGTATATCTACTATTGTAGACAATTGTGTAATCTTCACATCATTCATTGCTACCACCATTGGAGGAATAATTACTATTAAAATGTGTAAAACCATTTGTTCAAAACTTTGTTTCACTATCCTTAAACTATGTTCATCCAATTCATCTACATGATAAGTTTCTGGACAAATTAAAATAAATATCATGAACCCACCCAACTTCTGGGCAGATTGGAATAAGCAGTCCTTTCCCAGACATAAATTCCCCTCAGAAATGGTTCTCCTCAAGACAAATGATTTCCACTAACCCCAAAAGATTTGTCGCACACACTTTCACCTACAAAAACTACTTTCATCTCTTCCATAGGAGTACATCTGACCATACACATTTAACCTTTTGTTTCATTGCTTGCCTAATGTAAAAACATATTAAGCTATTATCAAGTAAAAGTTTGCATGTGTACTTAGCACATTTTATTCGCAAAAAGAGTTATGATAATCATCAAAAGTATTAATACACTTGAACGTGGACATTAATTCACCAAAATGCCTTTTTTCCACCACATGATATCACAGAGAATACTATCACAAGGCCTCTGACCTGGGGCCGTCAGAGGAATTGATGCATCTGACCTGGTTAGTTACACCATCCAATGAGGCTGGAACATTTCTAGCAGATACACATAAAATATTCTATATAGAAAGACTCAATTTAAATCCTATTGAAAATGCTTCAAATACATTGTTGGTTTGAGACAATGGCTCTCATTATGACATAGGCGGTAAATCGGGCTTACCGCCGCAGTGACGGCCACCAACATACCGTCATGGAGGCGAACATTTATTCGCCATATTATGACACACACACACACTAAACTGACAGAATACTGCCACAAACACATATCCGCCAGACCAAAGATTAGTGGTAAACTGTTGGTACGAACACCCATACCGTTACACCAACAAAACAACACCCTCCACATTATGACCCACGAATCACCATGGCGGACATTCAACGGATGTAAACCGGTACACACCGGTGTGGTCAGAATAGCCACCCACATATATAACAACACAACATTGGCCAAAACTAAAATCACACACCGGACACTGATACACACGCCACACCTACCCCCTCACACCACTATGAAACACACACCCACATTACCCACAACCCTTTACGAACACGAAAAATAGCCAAGAGATAGCCATGCAAATCAGAGACAGAACTACAAATACAACTACACACACTCCACAAACACCTACCCATCTGTCACGCACCCAACATCCCACCACATTACTCAACACCCACTGCACAACACACACCACACAACACCTATGTCCCTACAAAGGCACCCCTGTTTCACTGATGAGGAGTTACGGGTCATGGTGGAGGAAATAGTGAGGGTAGACGGTTTGGCGCACAGGTACAGCAAACCTCCATTGCCAGGAAGATGGAGCTGTGGCGGAGAATCGTGGACAGGGTGAACGCCGTGAGACAGCATCCAAGAACAAGGGACGACATCAGGAAGAGGTGGAATGACCTATGGGGGAAGGTACGTTCCATGGCATCAGCTCCCCATCCAGAGAACTGGTGGTGGACCCCCACCTACTCCCCCACAGATAACAGCATGGGAGGAGCAAGTCTTGGCAATACTGAATCCTGAGGGACTGACTGGAGTTGCCGGAGGACTGGACACTGGTAAGTCAATATTTACTACCTATCCCCCCACATACCTGCATGCCACCACCACCCGTCACCCCTCACCCTGACACCCATCACTCCACTCCATTCCTCACAGTGCAACACCACAATTGACTAACCTGAATGCCAAGCCCTGAATGCCATACCCACTGCATGAACATCCCTACCACCCCTGCATGTACACCCATCACCAATGCATGTACAGCATGGAGAACTAACAATCCCACAAGACATCACCATGTACAAACAAAGGCGGCAGGGCAACAACAAAGACATAGGGGAAGCTAGGGATGTAGAAAATGTCACACACATGTAGCATAATACACCACTCACATCTCCACAGGTGCCCCAGCCAATCTCAGCGGCGAGGAGGTGCCACCACTACCCAGCCCACCATCAGAAGATACCTCCAGTGATGACAGTAACTCTGGACTTCTGGATCTGGATGAACTTCCTGGGCCATCAAGGACCACTGATCAGTTGGCTACCCCAGCCCACACCCACTCCACCACAGAGCCTCCCCCCTCAGTATCCAAAACCACAGCAGCCACCCAATGTCCCACAGTTCTGTCCCTAGCACATGTTATTTAGCAATGTGCCCAACTGTACAGGGACCCCAGTCCACACCTCACATCCAAGACAATTAGGGTCCTGGAGTCAGTGGCAGTGGGCACATCGTTAAGGGGACACAGGCATGGGGGACAGGGACACACGGAGGCTAGCTGTATGCCGGGGGAGTGTCAGGCCCAGGATACCAACAGCCAAGGAGGCACTCAATTATGTCCTGGGGGCTTACCAACAATCCCAGGATAAGATGGGTCAGTTGTTAAATATCATGCAGGAGAATCAGTGGCTGCAGGAGGAACACCACCAGGAGATCAGGAAAGATTTGCAGGCCCTCAACACCACCATGGTCTCCATAGCAGGGGTGCTGGGTGATATGGCCAACATCATGAGGGGCTACACAGCACACCAGTGGGCCCCTTCCACTAGCCAGTCAACTGAACAGCCCTCCACATCTGCTGCAGCTAGTGGACAGGTAGCCCTGCCACAGGACCCACTGGCTACCAGCACCCCTCCCCCTGCAGAAGGTGAACCACCGCAAACATTCCCTGTGACTCAGACAGATGCCAGAGACATTTGCCAAGACCACCGCCAGGAAATGAGATCCTCCCGAATTTCTCCCTTGTGTTCTACTCTGTCACCTTGTCCACTTTGAACTGCCATTGCTCCCCCTCCTATGGCCCCTTGGACACTGGACCTCTGCCACAAACAGACTGGACCAATGCCCTGGACTTACCTCTACCACCACCCTATTCCATTGGACTATTCCTTCTAGGTTTTTCACTACAATAAACACCCTTGAACACACCTTCAGTGATAGTGGTTTATGTGTGAAAATGTGCAATAATATTAACAGTTTCATCTTGTGCAATTGTGCTGAACTTTGTGATTGCATATAAATAATGGCCACAGTTGTAACCACACCAACATCTGCAAAAAGAGAAGCCATGGGTGATAGTCAGTTGAGATGGTAATGCAGTGACTGCCATCATGCTACAGCCACACTGAAAAATAAATAATCAGAGGAATGCTCAGTTCCACTGTCTTACCTGTGTGTTATTGGAAGTACTGCCATATGACTGATGTCCTGTTGTCCACATCCTCATCCTCTGCCTCCTCATCCTCACTGTCCTGAGGGTCCACTGCTTCCACAGGAGCATTTCACCCTCCTGCTCCTGCAAATAGGGCACATGTCGTTTGATGGCCAGGTTGTGCAACATGCAGCAACTATCTGGCAGACCTTCTCAGGGGATTAGCAAGAGGATTCACCTGTCAGATGGAGGTATCTGAACCTGGCCTTCAGGGGGCCGAAGGTCCGCTTAATTATTCTCCTGGTTCGCCCATGAACATCATTATACCTATTCTCAGCCCCTGTCCTGGCATTCCTTACAGGGGTCAAGAGCCATGACAGGTTTGGGTAGCCAGAGTCGCCTGCAAGAATTTAAGAACAAACATTTGCTGTGAACAAAGGTATGGGGGATGACTCCTGAAGGCATACACTGACTTGCATTGGGTGGGGACTCAGGCTTACCTGTTAGTCACACCCTGTGCCTCTGTAGTTGTGCCATCACATTTGGGATGCTGCTATTCCTTAAAACGAAGGCATCATGCACCGACCCAGGATACTTGGCAGTGACGTGGGAGATGTACTGGTCAGCCAGGCACACCATTTGCACATTGAGTGAATGGAAACTCTTCCGATTCCTGAACACCTGTTCATTGTGCTGGGGGGCAGGGACAAATGCTATATGTGTTCCTTCAATGCTCCAATAATATTTGGAATATGTCCCATTGCATAGAATCCAGTCTTCACAGTGGCCAAATCATCCACTTGGGGGAAAGCGATGTAGTTGCACATGTGTTTGAGCAAGGCAGACAAAATCTTGCTAGCACTATTGGGAGCATTGGCTGTGACATTCCTGCTGCCAAACCCACTGTCACTTGGAAAGAGCCAGATGCCAGGAAATGGAGCACATATAGAACCTGCTTAAGAGGGGGGATCCCAGTGCGAAGACAGATATCAGATATCAGATCAGGCTCCGACTGAGCACACAGCTCTGTGATTGCGGCCCTGTCTAGTCTATAGGTGGGTATTATGTGCCTGTCCTCTAGTGTAGCCAAGTCCACAAGGGGTCTGTACGGGGGCTTGCCCCATCCTCCAATTCTTCTGCAGTGGTAGGTACCTAAGGGACACAAGAGTGAGAAGGGAGTGACAAACTGAACAATGGAACCACCACCTCAGTGTACATTGAACTTGTATGTAATTGGACTATGTGAATGGCAATCTATGTACAATTGACAGCAATGGTGCAGTTTTCAATTTCAGAATGTTGACCAGCACCATAAAATGGCAACCGCCTGCCCTGTATGTAGAAACAGGTGGAAGTGATGTAACTCCGCCGGCGTTGGGCGTCATGGCGGAAGGTGGTCCTGCACCGTTGTGCTATTCCTCATTGGCTAAAATGGGGCTCTAAGGAGTTCAGTGTCCTATGAGGATCACCGGCAGACCGTGACAGGAACTGATGCATCTGACCTTTGGTTAGTTACACCATTCAATAAGGCTGGAACATTTCCAGCAGATAAACATAAAATATTCTATAAAGAAACACTCAATTTAAATCCTATTGAAAATGCTTCCAAATACAATGTTGATTTGAGATAATGGCCCTCATTATGACATTGGCGGTAAATCCTGCTTACAGCCGCAGTGACGGCCCCCAACATACCGTCACAAAGGCAAACATCCATTCACCATATTATGACACACACACACTAAACTGACAGAATACTGCCACAAACTTATATCCGCCAGACCAAAGATTAGTGGTAAACTTTCGGTATGAACACCCATACTGTTATGCCAACAAAACAACGCCCACCACAGTGGACATTCAACAGTGGTAAACCACTGGCGGTACACACTGGTGCGGTCAGAATAGCCACCCAAATATATAACACCACAACATTGGCCAAAACTAAAATCACACATCTGATACTGATACACACACCACACCTATAGCACTATAAAACACACACCCAAGTTACCCACATTACCCACAACCCTTTACGAACATGAAAAATAGCCACGCAAATCAGAGACATAACTACACACACACCACAAACGCCCATCCATCCGTCACGCACCCCACACCCCATCACATTACTCAACACCCACTGCACAACACACACACCACACAACACCCATGTCCCTACAAAGGCACCCCTGTTTCACCGATGAGGAGTTGCGGGTCATGGTGGAGGAAATTGTCAGGATAGAGCCACAGCTGTTTAGAGGACAGGTACAGCAAACCTCCATTGCCAGGAAGATGGAGCTGTGGCAGAGAATCGTGGACAGGGTGAACGCCGTGGGACAGCATCTAAGAACAAGGGACGACATCAGGAAGAGGTGGAATGACCTATGGGGGAAGGTACGTTCCATGGCAGCACGGCACCAGGTCGCCATCCAGAGAACTGTCGGTGGACCCCCACCTGTTCCCCCACAGATGACAGCATGGGAGGAACAAGTCTTGGCAATACTGCATCGCGAGGAACTGACTGGAGTTGCCAGAGGACTGGACACTGGTGAGTCAATATTTACTACCTATCCCCCCACATTCCTGCATGCCACCACCATCCCTCACCCTGACATCCATCACTCCACTCCATCCCACATAGTGCACCACCACAAGTGACTACCCTGAATGCCATACCCACTGCATGAACATCCCTCCCAGCCATGCATGTATACCCACCACCAATGCATGTACAGCATGGAGAACTAACAATCCCACAAGACATTACCATACACAAATAAACGTAACAGGGCAACAGCAGCTACATAAGGGAAGCTTGGGATGTAGAAAATGTCACAGACATGTACCATAATACACCGCTTACATCCCCACAGGTGCCCCAGCCAGTCTGAACGGTGAGGAGGTGCCGCCACTACCCAGTCCCCCATCAGAAGATGCCCCCAGTGATGACAGTAAGTCTGGACTTCTGGATCTGGATGATCTTCCTGGCCCATCAGGGAACACTGATCAGTTGGCTACCCCAGCCCACACCCACTCCACCACAAAGCCTCCCCCCTTAGTATCCAACTCCACAGCATCCACCCAACATCCCGCACCTCTGTCTCCAGGACATGTTAATCAGCAGTGCGCCCACCTGTACAGGGACCCCAATCCACACCTCACAGCCAAGGCAATCAGGGTCCTGGGGTCAGTGGACGTTGGCACACCCTTTAGGGGACACAGGCACAGGGGGACAGGGACACACAGAGGACAGCTGTACGTCAGGGGGAGGGCAGGCCCAGGGAACCGACTAGCCAGGAGGCACTCACTAATGTCCTTGGGGCTTACCAACAATCCCAGGACAAGATGGGTCAGATGTTAGACATCATGCAGGAGAACCAGCGGCTGCAGGAGGAACACCATCAAGAGATCAGGAAAGTTTTGCAGGCCCTGAACACCACCATGATCTCCATAGTAGGGGTGCTGGATGATATGGCCAACATCATGAGGGGCTACACAGCACACCAGCGGTCCCCTTCCACTGGCCAGTCAACTGAACAGCCCTCCACATCTGCTGCAGCTAGTGGACAGGCAGCCCTGCCACAGGACCCACTGGCCACCAGCACCCTTTCCCCTGCAGAAGGTGATCCACTGCAAACATTCTCTGTGACCCAGACAGAAACCAGAGACACCTGCCAAGACCAAGACCACTGCCAGGAAATGAGACCTTCCTGAATTTCTCACTTGTGTTCTACTCTGTCACCTTGTCCACTTTGAACTGCCGTTGCCCCCCCTCTTATGGCCCCTTGGACACTGGACCTCTGCTACAAACAGACTGGACCAATATCCTGGGCTTACCTCTACCATCACCCTATTCCATTGGACTATTCCTTCTAGCTTTTTCACTACAATAAATACCCTTGAACACAACTTGAGTGATAGTGCTTTATGTGCCGAAAATGTGCAATAATATTAACAGTTTCATCTTGTGCAATTTTCCTGAACACAACTTGAGTGATAGTGCTTTATGTGCCGAAAATGTGCAATAATATTAACAGTTTTATCTTGTGCAATTGTCCTGAACTTTGTGATTGCATCCAAATAATTGCCTGTAGCTGTCTGTAGTAATCACATCAGTACACAGTTGTAACCACACCAACATCTGCAAAAAGAGAAGCCATACGTGACAGTCAGTTGAGATGGTAAGGCAGTGACTGCCATCATGCTACAGCCACACTGAAAAATAAATAATCAAAGGATTGCTCAGTTCCACTGTCTTACCAGTGTGTTATTGGAAGTACTGCCTTATGACTGATTTCCTGTTGTCCACATCCTCATCCTCTGCCTCCTCATCCTCACTGTCCTGAGGGTCCACTGCTTCCACAGGAGCATTTCACCCTCCTCCTCCTGCAGATAGGGCACATGTCGTTTGATGGCCAGGTTGTTCAACTTGCAGCATAAAACAGCTGTCTGGCAGACCTTCTCAGGGGATTGCAGAAGGACTCACCTGTTAGATGGAGGCATCTGAACCTGGCCTTCAGGAGGCCGAAGGTCCGTTCAATTATTCTCCTGGTTCGCCCATGAACATCATTATACCTATCCTCAGCCCCTGTTCTGGCATTCCTTACAGGGGTTAAGAACCATGACAGGTTTGGGTAGCCAGAGTCGCCTGCAAGAATTTAAGAACAAACATTTACTGTGCACAAAGGTATGGCGGATGACTCCTGAAAGCATACACTGACTTGCACTGGGTGGGGACTCTGGCTTACCTGTGAGTCACACCCTGTGCCTCTGTAGTTGTGCCATCACATTTGGGATGCTGCTATTCCTCAAAACGAAGGCATCATCCACTGTCCCAGGATACTTGGCAGTGACGTGGGAGATGTACTGGTCAGTCAGGCACGCCATTTGCACATTGAGTGAGTGGAAACTCTTCTGATTCCTGAACGCCTGTTCATTGTGCTGGGGGGGGTGGACAAATGCTATATGTGTCCTTTTAATGGCCCCAATAATATTTGGAATATGTCCCATTGCATAGAATCCAGCCTTCACAGTGGCCAAATCATCCACTTGGGGGAAAGCAGTTGCACATGTGTTTGTGTTATGTACTGCGCTGGACTTCTCACCTCTGGATACCGGGTTGGCGAATACACCAAGGCCCTCATTCTGACCTTGGCGGGCGGCGGAGGCCGCCCGCCAAAGTCCCGCCGTCAGGTTACCGTTCCGCGGTCGAAAGACCGCGGCGGTAATTCTGACTTTCCCGCTGGGCTGGCGGGCGGTCGCCTTCAGACCGCCCGCCAGCCCAGCGGGAAAGAGGCTTCCACGATGAAGCCGGCTCGGAATCGAGCCGGCGGAGTGGAAGCTGTGCGACGGGTGCAGTTGCACCCGTCGCGTATTTCACTGTCTGCACAGCAGACAGTGAAATACATGTAGGGGCCCTCTTACGGGGGCCCCTGCAATGCCCATGCCAGTGGCATGGGCACTGCAGGGGCCCCCAGGGGCCCCGCGACCCCCCCTACCGCCATCCGCATCCCGGCGGTCGGACCGCCGGGATCTGGATGGTGGTAGGGGGGGTCGGAAGGACCATTGGAGGATTCAATGGGGCGGCGGTACACTGGCGGGAGCCCGCCAGTGGTGCCGGTCCGACCGCGGCTTTACCGCCACGGTCGGAATCCCCATTGGAGCACCGCCGGCCTGTCGGCGGTGCTCCCGCGGTCCTCCGCCCCGCCCAAGTCTTTTACAGGTTCTGGATACTCCCAGATAAGGGCGACCCCTTCTAGTAGCCATGGTGCCCCTTGACAGGCTACGCCAAAGCAGACCGTACCCTCCAGAAGGAGTCCCAGAGGGAAGAAAAACCAATACTGGGGAAAAAAACTCAAACAGGAACTCCTGAAGAAAAAACATAAAAAAACAGGACTAAACAACAGGAAACAAAAATAGACAAAAATCTCCCAGGGCAAACAGCAGGAACAAAGAACAGACAAAAATCTCCCAAGGCAAAAAGCAGGAACAAAGAACAGGAGCGAAGAGCTCAACCAGAAGGAAGTGTTTGCAACGCAAGGTGGAACACGACTGACTGACATTTATTGAGAAAAGGTAAGTGACATCACAGGAAAAGGAAAGAAAACCATCTTGAATTGGGAAGAGCCCATAGACCAGTATAGGAAAAAGGAAGTAGTATAAAAGAAAAACAGAGCATGCTGGGACAAAAACATGAAGAAGACAAGATGGACACAACATGGACAGAGACAGGTAAAAAGACCAGACAAACCCACCAACAACAAAAAAGAAGAAAAAAGGGCTACAGGTAAGTGTAGCGCAACCGGGAGCGAAATATATGCTTCCCAGAATGTGTAGTCAAAAAACGCGGGGAACGGCGCTCCGAATATCGGAAGCGCGTTCCATCCGCGAGGACAGAAAGAGACGCCGCGTCTGAGCGCGGCGTTACAGTAGGTCCCCTCCCCGAGGCACCAGGTTTGTCAGGATGACTGTCAAAAAAACAGGCGGACCAAACGGGGAGCATGGACGGAGGAAGCATCCTCCCAAGAACAGTCACTGAGAGGGTATCCTTTCCAATGGACCAAAAACAGTAGTTTGGGTCGAAAAATTCTGGAGTCACAGATTTCCTGGACTTCATACTCAGGCTGTCCGTTAATAGAAAGAGGAGGCGGACGCTGGAACTGGCGATGGTATGGATCAGGAACAAAGAGTTTTAACTGGGACACATGGAAAACAGGATGAACCCTCCAGGTATGAGGTAAGCGGAGACGCACAACTACAGGATTCAGGACATGTGAAATCCGAAAAGGTCCATAAAAACGTGGCTTGAACTTATTGGTGGAAAACCGGGAAGGTAGGAATCTGGAAGAAAGCCACACCTTGTGGCCCACTTGTTACAAAGGTGCACGTGTCGATAACGATCCGCCTTTCGTTTCATTGCCTGTTTCGAAGCTAGGAGAGTTGTGTGAAGAAGTCCCTGGATTTGACGGATCTGTCGTGAAAAAGAAGTGACAGCAGGCACAGAAGAGGATGTTCGGGAAACAGTAGTGAAAGTCCTCGGATGCAATCCATAGGTACAATAAAAGGGTGTGGTCTTGGTCGCACTATGTATTGTGTTGTTATAGGAGAACTCGGCAAGAGCAAGATACTCCGACCAATTGCTTTGTGTGGCATTGCAGTAACATCTCAGATACTGCTGAAGTTCTTGATTCACTCTTTCAATTTGTCCATTAGTTTGTGGATGGAAACCAGAGGATAAAGAAATCTCAATGTTAAATAAGGCACAAAAGGCCCTCCAGAAACGTGATGCATATTGAGGCTCTCTGTCTGAAATGACCTCTTGCGGAAGACCATGGAGGCGAAAAATATCCCTCAGAAAAATGCGACTCATTTCTGGGGCCGTCGGTAGTTTCTTCAAGGCTGAGAAATGAGCCATCTTGGTGAATGAATCTACGGTCACCATGATTACTTGGTTACCAGAGGAGGTAGGTAGAGAGCATATGAAATCCATGGATAGAGTACACCAAGGAGCGGAAGGAACCGGTAAAGGTCTTAATAAACCTTCCATCTTAGTTCGAGGTGTCTTAGTCTGAGCACAGACTGGGCATGCTGACACATAGGTTTCAGTGTCTGTCTTAAGCGATGGTCACCAAAAAGATCGCTGAAGCAGCTCCTGGGTCTTCCTGATACCTCGATGACCAGCTATAGGAGAATCATGGCACATTTGTAGAGCTTCTGTCTGCACTTTCTTGGTAGGTAGAAAAACAGCATGTTGATGATAGAAGTAGTTGTCCTTCTTCTGCAAAAAAGGAGTCACTCTATCCCATTCTGAAGCAGACAGAAACTGGTACTCGGATTGAACGCGTTCTTGAAAAGATTGAGTAGCTCTGATAATTCTGCTAGACTCAATAAGAGGTGGAGAGGAGTTCTGGGCTATGTCAGGATATCTGCGGGATAAGGCATCTGCCACTAAATTCTGGGAACCAGGTATGTACGTGATCACGAAATCATACTGGCTAAAGAAGAAAGCCCATCGAGCCTGACGACTATTGCGACACTGAAAACTCCGAAGACATTGGAGATTACGATGATCAGTCCTGGCTTCAAAAGGCTCTCTGGAACCCATCAAAAAATGCCTCCATTCTTTACAAGCTACTTTGAGCGCGAGTGGTTCTCGTTCTAGTACAGATTAATTGCATTCAGCCTCTGATAGGATATGAGACAGATAAAAGATAGGATGTTCCTGTCCATCGTTGCCATGTTTTTGTAGCAGAACTGCCCCAATGGCTCTGTCTGAGGCATCAGTCTCAACAATAAATTTCTTGGTATTGTCAGGATGACGCAACACGGGTGCTTGGGTAAAGGCTGTCTTCAATTCTTGAAATGCACGTTCAGCATCCTTGGTCCAAACGAAACCCTTCTTCAGGTTCTCTTTCTTAATTGTTTGTGTTATGAAACTTTGTAGGTGGGCAAAGTTCTGAATAAACTGACAATAAAAGTTTGATAAACAAAGGAAACATTGCGTTTCCTTAATGGACGTTGGAGAAGGCCAATCTAATATGGCACTGACCTTGTCAGGATCCATGGATATTCCGTTTTGATTAATACAGAACCCCAAATACTTTACTTCAGATTTATGGAACTCACACTGCTCAGGTTTACAAAACAATTGTTTTTTCTTGAGTCTTTCCAGGACTTGCAGGACATGATTTATATGTTGCTCAGGATCTCGGGAATATATCAAGATATCATCCAAATAAATTACTACATATTGGTTGAGTACATCAGAGAACAACGAATCCATAAATCATTGAAAAACAGAAGGGGCGTTGGTCAGTCCAAAAGGCATAACACGGTACTCATAGTGCCCAAAAGGGGTACGGAAAGCTGTCTTCCATTCATCTCCTTCTTTGATCCGAAGGAGATGATAGGCACCCCGTAAGTCTAATTTGGTAAACATCTTGGCTCCTTGAATGGCATCCAATATATCTCTGATTAAAGGTAGCGGATATTGATCCTTAATCGTTATTCTGTTGAGTTCACGAAAGTCAACACAGGGACGCAGATCCTTGGTCTTCTTCGGGACGCAGAAGAGAGGAGCCCCAGCCGGGGACGTGGAAGGAGCAATCAAACCGTTGTGCAAGTTCTCGTCTAAATATTCCTTTAGCACCTTCTTTTCTTGGTCAGTCAGAGAATACATTCGACCAAAGGGGACGACTTCATCAGGAATTAAAGGAATAGCACAGTCATAACTGCGATGAGACGGCAAAATAGGATTACTAGGTTTCTGAAAAATCCTGATATATTCCTGATAACAATCTGGAACTCCCTGGATCATATTGACAGAGTTAGTGTTATCCTTAGTTGACTGACAGGACCTTTTGGGAGTCCAATAAGAAGTAGTGGAATAACAATTCTGTTGACAAAATGAAGACGTTAGGGATATAGTTCTTGTTTCCCAATTAATATAGGGGTTGTGTCGGGCTAACCAGGGTATTCCCAAAATCATGATGTGATTTGGTGAGGCTATGAGATCAAAGGCAACATGTTCTTGATGCCCCCCAAATGTCAAACAAAGAGTAAGAGTTGAGGCCACCACAGGTCCTGAGGTTAACGGAGAGCCATCCACTGTGTGAACCTGCTCAGGAGTCTCTTTAAGAATGCTGGGAATTCCTTTACTCATAGCCCAGGTCTCATCCAAATAGAGTCCACTGGCTCCACAATCAAGGAGAGCCAGAAGGTGTTCTTCTTGATCTTGTGAACTTTGTAACTTGACCGAGAGGATAAACAGGGTGGACATGCTTTCTTTGGAGGAACATATTGATGGTACGTCAGCTCCTCCCGTCTCCTTCCTCCTTACAGGGGAAGGGAGCTGGCGTTTCCCGCAGGTCTTGAGGGACGTACCGGACAACTACGGATCAGGTGGCCAGCTTTACCACAGTACAGATAAAGTACCTTTCGTCGTTGTTCCTCCCTTTCTGACTCCGTCAATGGCCAACGAACCAGATCTATCTGCATGGGTTCTTCAGGGGGAGTTGGAAGGGCTTCAGATGGAATATCTTCCGTTCGCCGACTGCTAGCACGAAAGGTACCAGACTAGTATGGCGAATCGCGTTCTACGTCTCTCCATCTTGCGCTCTCGAAGTCCATATTCGATGTTCATAGATTGATCCATTAATTCCTTCAAAGAACAAGCTGGAGAAGAATGTACAAGCTCATCTTTAATTTCTTCACGCAGGCCTCGGCGGAAAAGGGTTATGAAGGTGCGTTCCACCCAGGAGGTTTCAGCTGCCAGCTGTTTGAAGCGGGTTATATACTGCAGAACATTCTGATTACCCTGCTGAATGTCACATAAGGCTTCTTCAGCTGCGGCTTCTACCCCAGGTCTCTCAAACATTTGTTTGAAAAGAGTCAGGAAAGCGTAATAGTTAGCCAGGACTGGGTCTTCTGCAGAAACCAGAGGAGTCGCCCAAGCAAGCGCTGGACCAGACAAGGCGCTGATCAGATAGCCCACCTTAGCTTTATCCGAAGAAAACTGGAGTGGACGAAAGGCAAAGAAAACCTTCAGGGCGTCCAAAAATTCCTTCATCTTTAGAGGATCTCCAGAATATCGAGGACTAGTGGCAGATACGGGTGGTATGTCCATTGACCTGGAAGACAAAACCTGTTGTAGCACAGTGTTCTCTGCCCGTAACTTTTGTAACTCTTGGGCTTGTTGTTGGACAACATGCTGCAACATGGCTTGAGCATTTTCTGACGCCCCTCCCTGTGGATCTTCCATGGCAATCTCGCAATGCGGAATCTTTTGGCGTTGCAATCTATTACGTACTGCGCTGAACTTCTCACCTCTGGATACCGGGTTGGCGAATACACCAAGGGCCTGATTCTAACCCTGGCGGGCGGCGGGAACCGGCATTTGGCCGCCATGCGGCCAAAATACCGCTTCCCTCATTCCGACATTCCCCCTGGGCCGGCAGGCGCTAACCAAGTTAGCGCCGGCCGGCCCTGCGGGAATTGGGGCCGCAACACAGGAGCCGGCTCCGAATGGAGCCGGCGGTGCGACGGGTGCAGTTGCACCCGTCGCGCTTTTCACTGTCTGCTAGGCAGACAGTGAAAAGCTTCATGGGGCCCTGTTAGGGAGCCCCAGGACACCCCTTACCGCCAGCCTCTTCCTGGCGGTGAAAACCGCCAGAAACAGGCTGGCGGTAAGGGGGTCAGAATCCCCAGGGCAGCGCTGCCCTGGCGGATTCGCCCAGCCGGGGCAAAAACGGCGGGAAACCGCTGGCCCCGGTTTTCTGACCGCTGCTTTACCGCCGTGGTCAGAATGGGCTTGGAAGCACCGCCAGCCTGTTGGCGGTGCTTCCGTCATGGGTCAGAATGACCCCCCAAGTCTTTTACAGGTTCTGGATACTCCCAGATAAGGGCGACCCCTTCTAGTAAACACGGTGCCCCTTGACAGGCTACGCCAAAGCAGACCATACCCTCCAGAAGGAGTCCCAGAGGGGAAAAACCCCAATACTGGGGAAAATCCTCAAACAGGAACTCCTGAAGAAAAAACAAGAAAAAACAAGACTAAACAAGAGGAAAAGAAAATAGACAAAAATCTCCCAAGGCAAAAAGCAGGAACAAAGAACAAGAACAGACAAAAATCTCCCAAGGCAAAAAGCCGGAACAAAGAACAGGAGCGAACAGCACAACCAGAAGGAAGTGTTTGCAACGCAAGGTGGAACAAGACTGACTGACTTATATACTGAGAAAAGGTAAGTGACATCACAGGAAAAGGAAAGAGCACCATCTTGAATTGGGAAGAGCCCATAAACCAGTATAGGAAAAAGGAAGTAGTATAAAAGAAAAACAGAGCATGCTGGGACAAAAACACGAAGAAGACAAGATGGACACAACATGGATAGAGACAGGTAAAAAGACCAGACAAACCCACAAACAACAAAAAAAGAAGAAAAAAGGGCTACAGGTAAGTGTAGCGCAACCGGGAGCGAAATATATGCTTCCCAGAATGTGTAGTCAAAAAACGCGGGGAACGGCGTTCAGAATATGGTAGTGCGTTCCATCCGCGAGGACAGAAAGAGACGCCACGTCTGAGCGCGGCGGTACAGTTTGAGCAAGGCATACAAAACCCTTGCTAACACTATTGAGAACATTGGCTGTGATATTCCTGTTGCCAAACCCACTGTCACTTGGAAAGAGCCAGTTGCCAGGAAATGGAGCATATATAGAACCTGCTCAAGAGGGGGGATCCCAGTGGGACGACGGATATCAGATATCAGATCAGGCTCCGATTGAGCACACAGCTCTGTGTTTGCGGCCCTGTGTTCTACTCTGTCACCTTGTCCACTTTGAACTGCCATTGCCCCCCCTCTTATGGCCCCTTAGACACTGGACCTCTGCTACAAACAGACTGGACCAATATCCTGGGCTTACCTCTACCATCACCCTATTCCATTGGACTATTCCTTCTAGCTTTTTCACTACAATAAACACCCTTGAACACAACTTGAGTGATA
This sequence comes from Pleurodeles waltl, assembly GCF_031143425.1. Taxonomy (NCBI): domain Eukaryota; kingdom Metazoa; phylum Chordata; class Amphibia; order Caudata; family Salamandridae; genus Pleurodeles; species Pleurodeles waltl. Next base: position 139,303,087 of record NC_090444.1, read on the forward strand.
GTGCTTTATGTGCTGAAAATGTGCAATAATATTAACAGTTTCATCTTGTGCAATTTTCCTGAACACAACTTGAGTGATAGTGCTTTATGTGCCGAAAATGTGCAATAATATTAACAGTTTCATCTTGTGCAATTTTCCTGAACTTTGTGATTGCATACAAATAGCGGCCTGTAGCTGTCTGTAGTAATCACATCAGTACACAGTTGTAACCACAGCAACATCTGCAAAAAGAGAAGCCATACGTGACAGTCAGTTGAGATGGTAAGGCAGTGACTGCCATCATGCTACAACCACACTGAAAAGATAAATAATCTGAGGAATGCTCAGTTACACTGTCTTACATGTGTGTTATTGGAAGTACTGCTGTATGACTGATGTCCTGTTGCCCACATCTTCATCCTCTGCCTCCTCATCCTCACTGTCCTGAGGGTCCACTGCCTCCACAGGAGCATTTCACCCTCCTCCCCTTGCAGATAGGGCACATGTCCTCTGATGGCCAAGTTGTGCAACATGCAGCATACAACAACTATATGACAGACCGTCTCAGGGGAGTACCAGAGGGATCCACCTGTCAGATGGAGGCACCTGAACCTGGCCTTCAGGAGGCCGAAGGTCCTCTCACTTATTCTCCTTGTTCGCACATGACTATCATTATACCTGTTCTCAGCCCCTGTCCTCGCATTCCTTAGAGGGGTCAAGAGCCACAATAGGTTTTGGTAGCCAGAATCACCTGCAAGAATTGAGGAACAAACATTAGCCTTGCACAAAGGTATTGGTACAGGTACAGCCGCCAACCGCGTACCAGCACCGCCCTCCCAGTAGCCCCTCACCGAGTTGCCCGTGCCCGCTCACCCAGGAGGGTGGGCATCTCCTTTGCCCCAGGCACCTCAGCCCTGCCCCAGTCAGCCCTCCTGACCTCAGTGAGGAGGCTATTAACCTCCTGAGATCTATTTCTCTCTAAGGAAGTCAACAATAGTGAATGCCATCCAGATGGCATCTAGATGCAGCAATGCAATGCCTACCTGGAGGGTATCTATGGTAGGTTGGTGGCCCTACAGAGATCGTTTCAGGCTCTGGCCTCCTCTCTGAAGGCAGCCAGTGTCCCTGGTCCTACCGTCCCCCCTCCAGCTACCACTTCCCAGTTCCAGTCTGCTCAAACCCAACCCATCCCATGCACACATACAGACAAGCATGCACACAAAACATCACACAAGAGTGGCACACCAAAACACAGGCAGCACACTTCAAGCCACAACTCACACAAATAACAGACAGTTGCACACACAATAACATCCACTGCCTCCACTGTCTCCCCCTCCTCCTCCTCCTACTTCCTCACAGTCACAACCGCACTCACAGCTGCATGCACTGTATTAACAGCCACAACCACCATCACCACATCATGCAGCTCACACACACACCTCACTTGCAGACACCTCCACAACATCCATCCACACATCCTGTTTGTACTCTCCCACCCTGTCTGGCCCCCCTCCTTGGAGACACAAACGCTCCTACTCAGACACCCCCACACACACACTGTCCATGCACCTGCACCCAAGTCCAGCAGACGTACACCTCCTACAGCCACTTCCTCTACCTCCACTGCCATCCCTCTTCTCACATCCCACCCCAAAGTCCCTAAGAAGCTTTTCCTTGCCCAACTTGCCCGCTTCCCTCCCCCTCCACCCCCGTTCTGCCCAAAAGAGCAGGGTCCCAATGACCCAGCTCAGCACCTCAGTCAAACAGTCTGCCACTTCTCCCACCAAAAAATCAGCTACTGCCACAAAGGCGCCCCTGAGTGTGACAGCAGCCACTCCTAGTAAATGCACACCTCCGCCTCAGAAAGGGAAGACTAGGGTGGCGAAATCCAAGGGATAGAGGATGCGGTCAGTGGAGGTACCTTCTAGACCTTGGGGCAAGGACACCAGTCACACGTCAAAGGCCAAGAGGGCCCGTCACAAGAGGGAACACATGGAGCCCCCTCAACCACCAAAGAAAGCCAAGAATCCCCCTCCACTACCAAAGAAAGCTAAGGAGCCCCCTCCACCAGCAGTGGGCAAGAAGCCCTCTCAACCACCAGAGGCACCCAAGGAGCCCCCTCCACCAGCAGAGGGCAAGGAGCCCTCTCTACCAGCAGACGCACCCAAGGAGCCCCCTCCACCAGCTGAGGGCATGAAGCCCACCGTCCAGAGACTGTTGGGCAAGGAGCCCCTCCAGAACCAATAGGCATGTTACCCACTCCAGAGACTGTGGCCTTTCACTCCCCTCTAGAGACAGTTGGACAAGAAGCCCCCTCCAGAACCAGTGGGAATGTTACCTACTCCAGAGACTGTGGCCTTTCATTCCCCTCCAGAGACAGTTGGGTAAGGAGCCCCCTCCAGATCCAGTGGGCATGTTACCCACTCCAGAGACTGTGGCCTTTCACTCCCCTCCAGAGACAGTTCGGCAAGTAGCCCCCTCCAGAACCAGTGGGCATGTTACCCACTCCAGAGACTGTGGCCTTTCCCTTCCCTCCAGAGAATGTTGGGCAAGGAGTCCCCTCCAGAACCACTGGGCACGTTACCCACTTCAGATGAGGTGCCCTCCCCACCCCCTTCTTGCCCCTGAGGTGCCTGCCCATTTCCAACATGATGCCCCTTAACAGTGGAGTCCAGATTATGTCAGGAGTCAAGTTGGGCCTTGGACTGTGCCCTGTGCTGTGTGGCCCTTTGGTACTTTGGAGTGGACATTGGCCCAATCTGGACATTGACCACTGCATTTACATTTCATGTTTCTTTATGGTGGTTGTTGGTAGCAAATTACAGTGTTCAGTCATCAGAATTGTTGTTGTCCTTGCATTATTTTCACGTGGGTCCTGTAACATTCATTTTACTCTACAGCTGGCTCTGTGTATGGTGTGTGTGTGAATGGTGTGTGTTGAGCGTGTGTGTGTCACTCTTCTTTTCCTCTCCCCTCCCTTGTGTGCTAGGTGGCTGTACTCACCGTCATCATCTTCCTCGGTGTTGGTGTTCCAGGATAGCCATGGCGTGGTAGACCATCGGGAAGACTTGGAGTTCGGGTTCCATGGTGGCGGCGGCGGAGTACTTTGTGTCCCTGATGTTGAGTCTTTCGTTTTCTGTACTGTGTTTCTACCAGGCTTTTGATGGCTTTGGTACCACTCCGGAAATCCTGGAAGTTTGCTATGTCATATTATGGTGGGCAGTACCTTGACTTCCGCGTGCCTGTTGATGGCTACCGCCGTGGTCAGTGGTGTTAACGCTCTGGCAGTTGGTGTGGTACATTGGCTGTCTATGGGAGGTATCACTGCCATAGTCATAATTTGGTGGTAATTACTGCCAGGCTATTGGCGGTATTACTGCCACTTTAACAGTCACCACCAATGTCATAATGAGGGCCAATATTTTCAGATGCAGGTTGAGAGAGTATAGCATAATTTAAGAACCTTTTAAACAGTGTACAGCAATGGAAAACATACTGACTATGCTGAATTCTCCCAATATAAAATAAGTATTACAATATGGGAAGATCAGTGGTCAGATAGTGCTTGATATATTTTATTTTGCCATTTGTTTTTGAAAATAGTATCATGTAAAGAAAGTCGTGGAAGGTAAGTCACATTGCTAGTTTATGCCAGTCAAACTCTCCCAACAACCTCCAACTTTTAACCAGTGAGGAGTCATTGCACCTTATCAGGTTTACTATTATTATTTTGTCTACAGATAAAAGTGCACACCACCACTGGAATACTCGCATCAATCCATAATATATTTCTTTCCCTCTTAGTGTACTGACAATATTTCAGAGTGTTAAGCAAAGGATGCCACAGGATTGAGTGGGCAGGTAATGGTTTGAGAGTTAAACTTTACATAGCAGATAGAAAGGCAAGTGTTGCTCACATTGAAAATGATAATGGATGCCACACTGATGCTGTGTGACAATGGCTGTCATGTAATACTTTGATGGCTGAACATCAAGGGACCGATAGACATAGCTCATATGCTGCTTCTACTTGGCTTTCTTCTAAAGGGGAAGGCACTGAATGGGTGATAAATTGTTGCCTAGCTGGCATTAAACAAAGAGTGCAAGCATTCATGAGTCCCCAGAATATTGTCTGCTCAGACGAACAGATGTGGTTCAAATGGGGATTGGGCATCCTGCTATGAAGAGACTGAGTGTAAGTTGATGCTCAACTAGTATGAAATCAAAAATGTGCCAGGCAGTGCAGAATACATGGTTTATATAAGTCTGAATAGGATACTAGCAGCCACAAATAATAGTTGCTGTAGTTATTCGTGGCAGTCTTGAAGAAAGAAAAAGACTTATTGGACAACAAGTTTTGCTTGGCTGGCAAGAAATCAAGAGGATTCCTCTAAAGCTTAGCAGCAAGGCAGTTGTTGTTTCCATGTCTCTGAATATGAATCTGGGTACAGTGATGAGTGGCAGTGTCGAAGCTACTTTCCTGACTTGACAAAAAGAGATTGACTGAATGGTCCATTAGAAAACAGTGAGAACATTGTTAGCGTGCAAAAGTACCTGGGTAGAGTCAAAATAACACTGCACGACCGAGTGAGCATTAGAAAAGGCCAGCGATGCATTCATTTCTCACTTGCAAGCAAGACCGTGCATCGTTCCTCCTCCGGTCGGGTCAGCGTGTGTCGTTTCTCCTCTCCCGAAAGAGAGTGATGCGTTGATCCGGACAGGCACCTCGGGTCCCGGCAGGCTTTGCATTGTTTTTTTGCGCCCATTAATTTTGCGTTGAAAATCCGGTAACACAGTATCACAAGACTGCGCTGCGTGGGGTTTGCATCATTATCAGCTTCCATTAGTGGATGTTGCACGTCGTTTCTCCAGCCGCGTTGTATCGATCTTCCAGCCGCGATGCCGGTGGAGTGTTGATTTCAACTGCAAAGCCGGCGCGCATCGTTTATCAGTGGTGTCACGGAAGGTGCATCGAAAATTTCCCCGCACGGTGGCCTATGCACGGATTTTCAGTTTTTGTCTGCCAGCTTCACCTTTCGAGGGCCATGGAACTAGATAGGGCACCACTTGGCAGGGCAGGAATCTCAGTAGAGAGTCCAGATGCTGGTAGGGGATGTCTTTGATGGCCCTGAGACTTCAACAAAAGGAGGCAAGCTCAGTTCAAGCCTTTGGAGATTCTTCACAAGCAGGAATGCACAATAAAGTCCAGTATTTGTACCCTTTCTAGGCAGAAGCAGCAACTGTAGGATAGCTGCTCAAAGCACAGTCACAGGCAGGAAAGCACTTCTCCTTAGCTCGTCAGCTCTTCTCCTTGGCAAAGGTTCCTCTTGGTTCCAGAAGTGATCTAATTTTCAAGAGTTTTTGGTCCTCTTCTTATACTCCTTTCTGCCTTTGAAGTACGCCTGCTTTAAAGTGCCTTGGCCAGGCCCCAGACACACACCAGGAGTTGGACACTGCATTGTGTGAGGGCAGGCACAGCCCTTTCAGGTGTGTGTGACCACTGCTCCCCTCCCTCCTAGCACAGATAGCTCATCAGGATATGCAGGCTACAGCCCAGCTCCCTTTGCGTCACTGTTTAGAGAGAGGTGCAAACAGCTCAACTGTCAAACTAACCCAGACAGGGAATCCACAAACTGGCAGAGTCACAGAATGGTTTAAACAAGAAAATGCCTACTTTCTAAAAGTGGCATTTTCAAACACACAATCTCAAAACCATCTTCACTAAAAGATGTATTTTTAAATTGTGAGTTCAGAGACCCCGAACTCCACATGTGTATCTGCTCCCAAAGGGAAACTACGCTTTAAGCATATTTAAAGGCAGCCCTCATGTTAACCTTTGAGGGAGAGAGGCCTAGCAACAGTGATAATTTGATTTGGCAGTAGTTTTCTATCAGGGCATATACACCACATCAGTATATGTCCTACCTTAAACATTCAAGGCACCCTGCCCATGGGGCTACCTTGGGCCTACCTTAGGGGTATCTTTCATGTACGAAAAGGGAAGGTTTAGGCCTGGCAAGTGGGTTCACTTGCCAAGCCGAATTGGCAGTTAAAACTGCACTCACAGACTCTGCAGTGGCAGGTCTAAGCCATGCTTACAGAGCTACTAATGTGGGTGGCACAACCAGTGCTGCAGGCCAACTAGTAGCATTTGATTTACAGGCCCTGGGCACCTCTAGTGCACTGCACTAGGGAGTTACCAGTAAATCAAATATGCCAATCATGGAAATCCAATTACACATACACTTTGCATAGGAGCGCTTGAACGTTAGCACTGGATAGCAGTGGTAAAGTGCCCAGAGTAACAAAAACAGCAAAAACAGAGTCCAGCACACATCAACAACCTGGGAAACAGAGGCATAAAGTTAGAGGAGACCACGCCAAGGATGCCAAGTCTAACATATATATAGGTTACCGGGATGTTGTAGTTAGGTGCATTTTACTTGCACAAACCAGCAGTTATAGTTAAGGTTAGGTAATGCAACTTTAACTCATGTCCTATAGTAGGTGTAATGCATGCCCCCACCATGCACAGTTTTCTCCTCAAAAATTCTACTGCAAATATTACATTAATATTGGCAATGATGTTATCAAAGATGTCATGAGTGTTGTGATATGTGGAGTAATTAGCACTGCAATGCAATGTGGATGTTTTATTTCTATTTCCTAACTATAACATCCCTGTAACCTTTTTTTTTTCAGTGAATGTCTAGGGTTTTTTAAAATGTTAAGTTAGAGTTAGTTCAAGTAACTATAACTCAAGCCCTTGGGTAACTATAACTTGTGCCCCTCGGCAAGCCCCACACCTTGTATGTCTGTAATATTGGCAATGCGATTGCTCCTCAAGCATCTTCATAAAGAGACGTGTAATAACATGAATCCTTGTGTGTAGAAGAAGATGAGACTACAAAGCGTTGTATCTCCTCCACACAAGGGTATTTCCTCTTAAATATGTGTAGTAAGTGCTTCTTTGTTTGGTGAGAGAGAAATGCTTATATTCCCCTGCATTAAGTTAGGGGTGGGTGAAGAACTACACTCTGATGGTGAAGTTCCGAAAAACTCCGCAAAGTGACGCAGAGTGGAGTTTTTTCTCTCATTCACCAACTTTGGGCTGGTGAGCCTGAGCACGAGAAATCGCTAAGTTGGCGAGAGCGAGCAAGATTTCCAAACGCGAGCGGTAGGCCGCAACCGCTCACGATGAGAAAGCTGGCGCTCGCGTTGAGGAAGCTGCTGCTTGAGTAGAAAATCAATTTGAGCGGCAAAAAGAAGTTGGCACCCTCTGGTGCTCTGCATGATGCCGTTCGCACTGATTTTTCATGGCGGTAGACACTTCTGTGCTGAAAATCAGTTGGAACAGCGTGCCTTACCCAAGCTCTGCCATCCGCGGAACTCGGCGTAGCACTGCTGAGTTTTTCCAGCACGTCGCAGAGTTCCACGTAGCAGAACTCTCTAAACTCCTCCCAAGCCTACATTAAGTACACATCTCCAAAATCGGTATAAAATGTGCAGGGGGTCCTTTTGGCAAAATATCTATTCATCCTGGAAAAGGGCAGGAAGAAGTTTCATACCACTAACATATATGTGGCGAAATCAGATAGGTGGGGCTTATAGGCCATTTTACATACTGGCAGTGGTTAAAAGTGAGAACAGTGAGTTCTGCTCTCAACAGGAGAAGACAGGATGGGGACCACAGGGAGAGCCTCAAGGGCCCCGCAACCTCATCCCAGCCCCCCACCTCCAGCAGCAGCTCGCATTGCTCCCTGCATGCAGGGAGCAGTTAAACTGCTGCCCCCTGCATGTCTGGATAATTCGTTCATCTGTTTTCCTGCCCGCTGTTGAAAAGTCTGCTTACAGCAAATGGGAGCGGTATTCCTGCCTGTTGGTAGTGGACTCATTTCGCTGGAGCTGTCAAAGCTCCAACCAATCAAAATCAAACTACTATCTTCCAAGGGTGGGAACCTTGGGAGATTTGGAGTCAGCCCTGGGGGGTGGCGGTCCCCAGGGCCATTAGTGGACCCAGGTGGGGGGCCATGCAGCCCCTTTCCTTTCACTTTTCATGGGCCAGCCCTGAGTAGGTGGCTCCCCCTTAATTTTCCTTTCTGGCCCTGGGGAGGTGGTGGTACCTGGGGCCCTATAGGGCTATGGAGTGGGGTCTTTGAGCCCCTCCTCCAATAAATTATTTAAGCCCTGGGGAGGTGGTGACTATTACCAGCGATGGGGGAGAGTCTGTGCAACCCCCTAAACCCCAATTTTTCTGAAAAACCCCAGGGAGGTGGTGGTTCCCAGGTCTCCAAGGAGCATGTGGAGGGGGTCTGCGCGGACCCCCTCGAAAAATTACATAAAGCCTCAGGGACATGGTGGTTCCTGGGATTCAAAGGAGCCAGAGGAGGGGCTGCCTGTGCCCCCCTCCTCACTGTTTTTATACAGTGTATGCCCAGTGGACCTGGCCCAGCCGGAGGCTGATAAAAAACAAGGGCAGAAACCTGTGCTTGTTTTTTTCATGTATTGCTGGATCTGTGGATCCACCACGGTTTCCACCAAAAAATGAACAAAATGTTTTTTCCCCTGCTGGGGTCCCAGCACCAGGGCTCGGGGGTCAGGGTATTCTGACCCTGCCCCCTTTTCTTTATTTTTATGGCTTTTTTTTAGCAACTTGGCTGAGTCCCAAAATGGCTGCCAGCACTTCCTGGTTGAAGTATTGGCAGCCAATCAGATCTCTGCACAGGGACTGTTGGTTCCACTGAGGATCCGCATCCCTAAATATACAATTTTGTTTTTCATTTATTATCTCTAAAACTACTGAATGGATTTACACCGAATCACAAAAAGCACGCTTTGTGGACCAAGAACTAGCTTTCTGTCAAATTTGGTGTAATGCCGTCCAGCAATTCGGGCAGTAGTCATGTTCCAAGTCCCTATGGGAAATTGCAAGGGGAAAATGCACTTTGGGACCCCCTTTTTTCTCAGCCCCCACTTGATGGACCACCCAAAAACTTTCAGAACAGTATCTGAAGTGATTAGCAAACTAGTTTTTAACCTCTTCTGTGCCTTGGACGAGATGATCTCGTCCAAGGCTACAGTTCCCCTGTGCCTTGGACGAGATCATCTCGTCCATGGCACAGGGGAACTTGGGGGCGCGCTAGCGCGCCCCTCGTGCACCCTCCTTCCCCCCCCAAGTCGGGGATGGAAGGGGAAGACCTTCCCCTTCCACCCCCGACAACCCCCCACCCCCCCGTGACATCAGCGTGCGCGCGCATGCTGATTAGTCACAGGGGCCTCCCTCGTCGCGCTGGAAGCTCTGCTTCCAGCGCGATTGAAAAAGAAATGCAAAAGCATTTCTCTTTCAATCACTTGGGAGGCCCGGAGGGGCTTCAAAGGGAAGGAAAAGTATTTCCTTCCCTTTGAAGTCTCTCCGAGGGTTTCAAAAGCCAGATTGCTTGCAATCCGGCTTTTGAAACCCCACTAGACACCAGGGATTTTTTTTTTTTTTTACTAATCTTCACATAAGGGAGCGACCCCTTGGGCAAGGGTCGCTCCCATGGGGGGCATTTTTTCAGGAAGGCCTTTTCTGCCCCCAGGGGGGGCAGAAACCTCTAGGCACCAGGGACCATTTTTTTTTTTATTTTTTTTTTTTATGTTTCATTTTTTTTTTTAGTTGGGGAGCGACCCCTTAGGCAAGGGTCGCTCCCCTTGGGGGAAAATTATATTTAGGCCATTTCTGCCCCCCTTGGGGGCAGATTGGCCTATTTTGATGAGGCCAATCTGCCCCCAAGGGGGGCAGAAACCACTAGACACCAGGGAGCTTTTTCTTTGCGTGAATTTCACGCAAGGGGAGCGACCCCTTAGGCAAGGGTCGCTCCCTGGGGGGGGCACATTTATTTTAGGCCATTTCTGCCCCCCCTGGGGGCAGATGCCCCCAGGGGGGGCAGAAACCTCTAGGCGCCAGGGCAATTTTTTTTTTTTTCTTTTTTTTTTTTTGTTTGTTTCTTTTTTTAGAGATGGGGAGCGACCCATCAGGCAAGGGTCGCTCCCCTGGGGGGCAAATTGTATTTAGGCCATTTCTGCCCCCCTTGGGGGCAGATTGGCTGATTTTAGGTCAATCTGCCCCCAAGGGGGCAGAAACCACTAGGCACCGGGGATTTGTTTTTTGGCGCCAATGTCACGCAGGGGGAGCGACCCCGTAGGCAAGGGTCGCTTCCGGGTGGGGGGGGGGTTGTTGGGGGGGGGAATTTATTTTAGGCCATTTCTGCCCCCCCGGGGGCAGATCGGCCTATTATTAGGCCGATCTGTCCCCGGGGGGGGGACAGAAACCTCTAGGCACCAGGGGAATTTTTTTTTTGTTTGTTTGTTTTTTTCTTTGTTTGTTTTTTTAGAGATGGGGAGCAACCCATCAGGCAAGGGTCGCTCCCCAGGGGGGGCAAATTGTATTTAGACCATTTCTGCCCCCCTGGGGGCAGATTGGCAGAGTTTAGGTCAATCTGCCCCCAAGGGGGCAGAAACCACTAGGCACCGGGGATTTGTTTTTTGGCGCCAATGTCACGCAGGGGGAGCGACCCCGTAGGCAAGGGTCGCTACCGAGGGGGGGGGGGGTTGGGGGACAAATTTATTTTAGGCCATTTCTGCCCCCCCTGGGGGCAGATCGGCCTATTATTAGGCTGATCTGCCCCCGGGGGGGGCAGAAACCTCTAGGTGCCAGGGGATTTTTTTTTTTGTTTGTTTGTTTGTTTTTTTAGAGATGGGGAGCCACCCATCAGGCAAGGGTCGCTCCCCTAGGGGGCAAATTGTATTTAGGCCATTTCCGCCCCCCTTGGGGGCAGATTGGCCGATTAAAGGTCAATCTGCCCCCAAGGGGGCAGAAACCGCTAGGCACCGGGGATTTGTTTTTTGGCGCCAATGTCACGCAGGGGGAGCGACACCGTAGGCAAGGGTCTCTCCCGGGGGGGGTGGAGGTTGGGGGGAGAGAAATTTATTTTAGGCCATTTCTGCCCCCCCTGGGGGCAGATCGGCCTATTATTAGGGCGATCTGCTCCCGGGGGGGGGGGCAGAAACCTCTAGGCGCCAGGGGAAATTTTTTTGTTGTTGTTTTTTTTTTTGTTTGTTTGTTTTTTTAGAGATGGGGAGCGACCCATCAGGCAAGGGTCGCTCCCCTGGGGGGCAAATTGTATTTAGGCCATTTCCGCCCCCCTTGGGGGCAGATTGGCAGATTTTAGGTCAATCTGCCCCCAAGGGGGCAGAAACCACTAGGCACCGGGGATTTGTTTTTTGGCGCAAATGTCACGCAGGGGGAGCGCTTTGGGGCGTTTCCTGTCGCGGGCGCTTAGGCCTACCCACACAAGTGAGGTATCATTTTTATCGGGAGACTTGGGGGAACGCTGGGTGGAAGGAAATTTGTGGCTCCTCTCAGATTCCAGAACTTTCTGCCACAGAAATGTGAGTAACATGTGTATTTTTAGCCAAATTTTGGGGTTTGCAAAGGATTCTGGGTAACAGAACCTGGTCCGAGCCCCGCAAGTCACCCCATATTGGATTCCCCTAGGTCTCTAGTTTTCAGAAATGCACAGGTTTGGTGGGTTTCCCTAGGTGCCGGCTGTGCTAGAGGCCAAAATCTACAGGTAGGCACTTCGCAAAAAAACACCTCTGTTTTCTTCCAAAAATGTGGATGTGTCCACGTTGCGCTTTGGGGCGTTTCCTGTCGCGGGCGCTAGGCCTACCCACACAAGTGAGGTATCATTTTTATCGGGAGACTTGGGGGAACCCTGGGTGGAAGGAAATTTGTGGCTCCTCTCAGATTCCAGAACTTTCTGCCACAGAAATGTGAGGAACATGTGTTTTTTTAGCCAAATTTTGAGGTTTGTAAAGGATTCTGGGTAACAGAACCTGGTCCGAGCCCCGCAAGTCACCCCATCTTGGATTTCCCTAGGTCTCTAGTTTTCAGAAATGCACAGGTTTGGTAGGTTTCCCTAGGTGCCGGCTGAGCTAGAGGCCAAAATCTACAGGTAGGCACTTCGCAAAAAACACCTCTGTTTTCTTCCAAAAATTTGGATGGGTCCATGTTGCGCTTTGGGGCGTTTCCTGTCGCGGGCGCTAGGCCTACCCACACAAGTGAGGTATCATTTTTATCGGGAGACTTGGGGGAACGCTGGGTGGAAGGAAATTTGTGGCTCCTCTCAGATTCCAGAACTTTCTGCCACAGAAATGTGAGGAACATGTGTTTTTTTTAGCCAAATTTTGGGGTTTGCAAAGGATTCTGGGTAACAGAACCTGGTCCGAGCCCCGCAAGTCACCCCATCTTGGATTCCCCTAGGTCTCTAGTTTTCAGAAATGCACAGGTTTGGTAGGTTTCCCTAGGTGCCGGCTGAGCTAGAGGCCAAAATCTACAGGTAGGCACTTCGCAAAAAACACCTCTGTTTTCTTCCAAAAATTTGGATGTGTCCACGTTGCGCTTTGGGGCGTTTCCTGTCGCGGGCGCTAGGCCTACCCACACAAGTGAGGTATCATTTTTATCGGGAGACGTGGGGGAACGCTGGGTGGAAGGAAATTTGTGGCTCCTCTCAGATTCCAGAACTTTCTGCCACAGAAATGTGAGTAACATGTGTATTTTTAGCCAAATTTTGGGGTTTGCAAAGGATTCTGGGTAACAGAACCTGGTCCGAGCCCCGCAAGTCACCCCATCTTGGATTTCCCTAGGTCTCTAGTTTTCAGAAATGCACAGGTTTGGTAGGTTTCCCTAGGTGCCGGCTGAGCTAGAGGCCAAAATCTACAGGTAGGCACTTCGCAAAAAACACCTCTGTTTTCTTCCAAAAATTTGGATGTGTCCATGTTGCGCTTTGGGGCGTTTCCTGTCGCGGGCGCTAGGCCTACCCACACAAGTGAGGAATCATTTTTATCGGGAGACTTGGGGGAACGCTGCGTGGAAGGAAATTTGTGGCTCCTCTCAGATTCCAGAACTTTCTGCCACAGAAATGTGAGGAACATGTGTTTTTTTAGACAAATTTTGAGGTTTGCAAAGGATTCTGGGTAACAGAACCTGGTCCGAGCCCCGCAAGTCACCCCATCTTGGATTCCCCTAGGTCTCTAGTTTTCAGAAATGCACAGGTTTGGTAGGTTTCCCTAGGTGCCGGCTGAGCTAGAGGCCAAAATCTACAGGTAGGCACTTCGCAAAAAACACCTCTGTTTTCTTCCAAAAATTTGGATGTGTCCACGTTACGCTTTGGGGCGTTTCCTGTCGCGGGCGCTAGGCCTACCCACACAAGTGAGGTATCATTTTTATCGGGAGACTTGGGGGAACGCTGGGTGGAAGGAAATTTGTGGCTCCTCTCAGATTCCAGAACTTTCTGCCACAGAAATGTGAGGAACATGTGTTTTTTTTAGCCAAATTTTGAGGTTTGCAAATGATTCTGGGTAACAGAACCTGGTCCGAGCCCCGCAAGTCACCCCATCTTGGATTCCCCTAGGTCTCTAGTTTTCAGAAATGCACAGGTTTGGTAGGTTTCCCTAGGTGCCGGCTGAGCTAGAGGCCAAAATCTACAGGTAGGCACTTCGCAAAAAAACACCTCTGTTTTCTTCCAAAAATTTGGATGTGTCCACGTTGCGCTTTGGGGCGTTTCCTGTCGCGGACGCTATGCCTACCCACACAAGTGAGGTATCATTGTTATCGGGAGACTTGGGGGAACCCTAGGTGGAAGGAAATTTGTGGCTCCTCTCAGATTCCAGAACTTTCTGCCACAGAAATGTGAGGAACATGTGTTTTTTTAGCCAAATTTTGAGGTTTGCAAAGGATTCTGGGTAACAGAACCTGGTCCGAGCCCCGCAAGTCACCCCATCTTGGATTCCCCTAGGTCTCTAGTTTTCAGAAATGCACAGGTTCGGTAGGTTTCCCTAGGTGCCGGCTGAGCTAGAGGCCAAAATCTACAGGTAGGCACTTCGCAAAAAACACCTCTGTTTTCTTCCAAAAATATGGATGTGTCCACGTTGCGTTTTGGGGCGTTTCCTGTCGCGGGCGCTAGGCCTACCCACACAAGTGAGGTATCATTTTTATCGGGAGACTTGGGGGAACGCTGGGTGGAAGGAAATTTGTGGCTCCTCTCAGATTCCAGAACTTTCTGCCACAGAAATGTGAGGAACATGTGTTTTTGTAGCCAAATTTTGAGGTTTGCAAAGGATTCTGGGTAACAGAATCTGGTCCGGGCCCCGCAAGTCACCCCATCTTGGATTCCCCTAGGTCTCTAGTTTTCAGAAATGCACAGGTTTGGTAGGATTCCCTAGGTGGCGGCTGAGCTACAGGCCAAAATCTACAGGTAGTCACTTCGCAAAAAACAATTCTGTTTTCTTCCAAAAATTTGGATGTGTCCATGTTGCGCTTTGGGGCGTTTCCTGTCGCGGGCGCTTTGCCTACCCACACAAAATGAGGTATCGTTTTTATCGGGAGACTTGGGGGAACGCTGGGTGGAAGGAAATTTGTGGCTCCTCTCAGATTCCAGAACTTTCTGCCACAGAAATGTGAGGAACATGTGTTTTTTTAGCCAAATTTTGGGTTTGCAAAGGATTCTGGGTAACAGAACCTGGTCCGAGCCCCGCAAGTCACCCCATCTTGGATTCCCCTAGGTCTCTAGTTTTCAGAAATGCACAGGTTTGGTAGGTTTCCCTAGGTGCCGGCTGAGCTAGAGGCCAAAATCTACAGGTAGGCACTTCGCAAAAAACACCTCTGTTTTCTTCCAAAAATTTGGATGTGTCCACGTTGCGCTTTGGGGCGTTTCCTGTCGCGGGCGCTAGGCCTACCCACACAAGTGAGGTATCATTTTTATCGGGAGACTTGGGGGAACGCTGGGTGGAAGGAAATTTGTGGCTCCTCTCAGATTCCAGAACTTTCTGCCACAGAAATGTGAGTAACATGTGTATTTTTAGCCAAATTTTGGGGTTTGCAAAGGATTCTGGTAACAGAACCTGGTCCGAGCCCCGCAAGTCACACCATCTTGGATTCCCCTAGGTCTCTAGTTTTCAGAAATGCACAGGTTTGGTAGGTTTCCCTAGGTGCCGGCTGAGCTAGAGGCCAAAATCTACAGGTAGGCACTACGCAAAAAACACCTCTGTTTTCTTCCAAAAATTTGGATGTGTCCACGTTGCGCTTTGGGCGTTTCCTGTCGCGGGCGCTAGGCCTACCCACACAAGTGAGGTATCATTTTTATCGGGAGACTTGGGGGAACGCTGCATGGAAGGAAATTTGTGGCTCCTCTCAGATTCCAGAACTTTCTGCCACAGAAATGTGAGGAACATGTGTTTTTTTAGCCAAATTTTGAGGTTTGCAAAGGATTCTGGGTAACAGAACCTGGTCCGAGCCCCGCAAGTCACCCCATCTTGGATTCCCCAAGGTCTCTAGTTTTCAGAAATGCACAGGTTTGGTAGTTTCCCTAGGTGCCGGCTGAGCTAGAGGCCAAAATCTACAGGTAGGCACTTCGCAAAAAACACCTCTGTTTTCTTCCAAAAATTTGGATGTGTCCACGTTACGCTTTGGGGCGTTTCCTGTCGCGGGCGCTAGGCCTACCCACACAAGTGAGGTATCATTTTTATCGGGAGACTTGGGGGAACGCTGGGTGGAAGGAAATTTGTGGCTCCTCTCAGATTCCAGAACTTTCTGCCACAGAAATGTGAGGAACATGTGTTTTTTTAGCCAAATTTTGAGGTTTGCAAAGGATTCTGGGTAACAGAACCTGGTCCGAGCCCCGCAAGTCACCCCATCTTGGATTCCCCTAGGTCTCTAGTTTTCAGAAATGCACAGGTTTGGTAGGTTCCCTAGGTGCCGGCTGAGCTAGAGGCCAAAATCTACAGGTAGGCACTTTGCAAAAAACACCTCAGTTTTCTTCCAAAAATTTGGATGTGTCCACGTTGTGCTTTGGGGCGTTTCCTGTCGCGGACGCTATGCCTACCCACACAAGTGAGGTATCATTGTTATCGGGAGACTTGGGGAACCCTGGTTGGAAGGAAATTTGTGGCTCCTCTCAGATTCCAGAACTTTCTGCCACAGAAATGTGAGGAACATGTGTTTTTTTAGCCAAATTTTGAGGTTTGCAAAGGATTCTGGGTAACAGAACCTGGTCCGAGCCCCGCAAGTCACCCCATCTTGGATTCCCCTAGGTCTCTAGTTTTCAGAAATGCACAGGTTTGGTAGGTTTCCCTAGGTGCCGGCTGAGCTAGAGGCCAAAATCTACAGGTAGGCACTTCGCAAAAAAACACCTCAGTTTTCTTCCAAAAATTTGGATGTGTCCACGTTGCGCTTTGGGGCGTTTCCTGTCGCGGACGCTATGCCTACCCACACAAGTGAGGTATCATTGTTATCGGGAGACTTGGGGGAACCCTGGTTGGAAGGAAATTTGTGGCTCCTCTCAGATTCCAGAACTTTCTGCCACAGAAATGTGAGGAACATGTGTTTTTTTAGCCAAATTTTGAGGTTTGCAAAGGATTCTGGGTAACAGAACCTGGTCCGAGCCCCGCAAGTCACCCCATCTTGGATTCCCCTAGGTCTCTAGTTTTCAGAAATACACAGGTTAGGTAGGTTTCCCTAGGTGGCGGCTGAGCTACAGTCTAAAATCTACAGGTAGTCACTTCGCAAAAAACACTCTGTTTTCTTCCAAAAAATTTGGATGTGTCCACGTTGCGCTTTGGGGCGTTTCCTGTCGCGGGCGCTAGCCTACCCACACAAGTGAGGTATCATTTTTATCGGGAGACTTGGGGGAACGCTGCGTGGAAGGAAATTTGGGGCTCCTCTCAGATTCCAGAACTTTCTGCCACAGAAATGTGAGGAACATGTGTTTTTTTAGCCAAATTTTGAGGTTGCAAAGGATTCTGGGTAACAGAACCTGGTCCGAGCCCCGCAAGTCACCCCATCTTGGATTCCCCTAGGTCTCTAGTTTTCAGAAATGCACAGGTTTGGTAGGTTTCCCTAGGTGCCGGCTGAGCTAGAGGCCAAAATCTACAGGTAGGCACTTCGCAAAAAACACCTCTGTTTTCTTCCAAAAATTTGGATGTGTCCACGTTACGCTTTGGGGCGTTTCCTGTCGCGGGCGCTAGGCCTACCCACACAAGTGAGGTATCATTTTTATCGGGAGACTTGGGGGAACGCTGGGTGGAAGGAAATTTGTGGCTCCTCTCAGATTCCAGAACTTTCTGCCACAGAAATGTGAGGAACATGTGTTTTTTTAGCCAAATTTTGAGGTTTGCAAAGGATTCTGGGTAACAGAACCTGGTCCGAGCCCCACAAGTCACCCCATCTTGGATTCCCCTAGGTCTCTAGTTTTCAGAAATGCACAGGTTTGGTAGGTTTCCCTAGGTGCCGGCTGAGCTAGAGGCCAAAATCTACAGGTAGGCACTTCGCAAAAAACACCTCTGTTTTCTTCCAAAAATGTGGATGTGTCCACGTTGCGCTTTGGGGCGTTTCCTGTCGCGGACGCTATGCCTACCCACACAAGTGAGGTATCATTGTTATCGGGAGACTTGGGGGAACCCTGGGTGGAAGGAAATTTGTGGCTCCTCTCAGATTCCAGAACTTTCTGCCACAGAAATGTGAGGAACATGTGTTTTTTTAGCCAAATTTTGAGGTTTGCAAAGGATTCTGGGTAACAGAACCTGGTCCGAGCCCCGCAAGTCACCCCATCTTGGATTCCCCTAGGTCTCTAGTTTTCAGAAATGCACAGGTTCGGTAGGTTTCCCTAGGTGCCGGCTGAGCTAGAGGCCAAAATCTACAGGTAGGCACTTCGCAAAAAACACCTCTGTTTTCTTCCAAAAATATGGATGTGTCCACGTTACGCTTTGGGGCGTTTCCTGTCGCGGGCGCTAGGCCTACCCACACAAGTGAGGTATCATTTTTATCGGGAGACTTGGGGGAACGCTGGGTGGAAGGAAATTTGTGGCTCCTCTCAGATTCCAGAACTTTCTGCCACAGAAATGTGAGGAACATGTGTTTTTTTAGCCAATTTTTGTGGTTTGCAAAGGATTCTGGGTAACAGAACCTGGTCCGAGCCCCACAAGTCACCCCATCTTGGATTCCCCTAGGTCTCTAGTTTTCAGAAATGCACAGGTTTGGTAGGTTTCCCTAGGTGCCGGCTGAGCTAGAGGCCAAAATCTACAGGTAGGCACTTCGCAAAAAACACCTCTGTTTTCTTCCAAAAATTTGGATGTGTCCACGTTGCTTTTTGGGGCGTTTCCTGTCGCGGGCGCTAGGCCTACCCACACAAGTGAGGTATCATTTTTATCGGGAGACTTGGGGGAACCCTGGGTGGAAGGAAATTTGTGGCTCCTCTCAGATTCCAGAACTTTCTGCCACAGAAATGTGAGGAACATGTGTTTTTGTAGCCAAATTTTGAGGTTTGCAAAGGATTCTGGGTAACAGAACCTGGTCCGGGCCCCGCAAGTCAACCCATCTTGGATTCCCCTAGGTCTCTAGTTTTCAGAAATGCACAGGTTTGGTAGGTTTCCCTAGGTGGCGGCTGAGCTACAGGCCAAAATCTACAGGTAGTCACTTCGCAAAAAACAATTCTGTTTTCTTCCAAAAATTTGGATGTGTCCACGTTGCGCTTTGGGGCGTTTCCTGTCGCGGGCGCTTTGCCTACCCACACAAAATGAGGTATCGTTTTTATCGGGAGACTTGGGGGAACGCTGGGTGGAAGGAAATTTGTGGCTCCTCTCAGATTCCAGAACTTTCTGCCACAGAAATGTGAGGAACATGTGTTTTTTTAGCCAAATTTGGAGGTTTGCAAAGGATTCTGGGTAACAGAACCTGGTCCGAGCCCCGCAAGTCACCCCATCTTGGATTCCCCTAGGTCTCTAGTTTTCAGAAATGCACAGGTTTGGTAGGTTTCCCTAGGTGCCGGCTGAGCTAGAGGCCAAAATCTACAGGTAGGCACTTCGCAAAAAACACCTCTGTTTTCTTCCAAAAATTTGGATGTTTCCACGTTGCGCTTTGGGGCGTTTCCTGTCGCGGGCGCTTTGCCTACCCACACAAGTGAGGTATCGTTTTTATCGGGAGACTTGGGGGAACGCTGGGTGGAAGGAAATTTGTGGCTCCTCTCAGATTCCAGAACTTTCTGCCACAGAAATGTGAGGCACATGTGTTTTTTTAGCCAAATTTTGAGGTTTGCAAAGGATTCTGGGTAACAGAACCTGTTCCGAGCCCCGCAAGTCACCCCATCCTGGATTCCCCTAGGTCTCTAGTTTTCAGAAATGCACAGGTTTGGTAGGTTTCCCTATGTGCCGGCTGAGCTAGAGGCCAAAATCTACAGGTAGGCACTTCGCAAAAAACACCTCTGTTTTCTTCCAAAAATTTGGATGTGTCCACGTTGCGCTTTGGGGCGTTTCCTGTCGCGGGCGCTAGGCCTACCCACACAAGTGAGGTATCATTTTTATCGGGAGACTTGGGGGAACGCTGGGTGGAAGGAAATTTGTGGCTCCTCTCAGATTCCAGAACTTTCTGCCACAGAAATGTGAGGAACATGTGTTTTTTTAGCCAAATTTTGAGGTTTGCAAAGGATTCTGGGTAACAGAACCTGGTCCGAGCCCCGCAAGTCACCCCATCTTGGATTCCCCTAGGTCTCTAGTTTTCAGAAATGCACAGGTTTGGTAGGTTTCCCTAGGTGCCGGCTGAGCTAGAGGCCAAAATCTACAGGTAGGCACTTCGCAAAAAACACCTCTGTTTTCTTCCAAAAATTTGGATGTGTCCACGTTGCGCTTTGGGGCGTTTCCTGTCGCGGGCGCTAGGCCTACCCACACAAGTGAGGTATCATTTTTATCGGGAGACTTGGGGGAAGGCTGGGTGGAAGGAAATTTGTGGCTCCTCTCAGATTCCAGAACTTTCTGCCACAGAAATGTGACGAACATGTGTTTTTTTAGCCAAATTTTGAGGTTTGCAAAGGATTCTGGGTAACAGAACCTGGTCCGAGCCCCGCAAGTCACCCCATCTTGGATTCCCCTAGGTCTCTCGTTTTCAGAAATGCACAGGTTTGGTAGGTTTCCCTAGGTGCCGGCTGAGCTAGAGGCCAAAATCTACAGGTAGGCACTTCGCAAAAAACACCTCTGTTTTCTTCCAAAAATTTGGATGTGTCCACGTTGCGCTTTGGGGCGTTTCCTGTCGCGGGCGCTAGGCCTACCCACACAAGTGAGGTATCATTTTTATCGGGAGACTTGGGGAAACGCTGGGTGGAAGGAAATGTGTGGCTCCTCTCAGATTCCAGAACTTTCTGCCACAGAAATGTGAGGAACATGTGTTTTTTTAGCCAAATTTTGAGGTTTGCAAAGGATTCTGGGTAACAGAACCTGGTCCGAGCCCCGCAAGTCACCCCATCTTGGATTCCCCTAGGTCTCTAGTTTTCAGAAATGCACAGGTTTGGTAGGTTTCCCTAGGTGGCGGCTGAGCTACAGTCCAAAATCTACAGGTAGTCACTTCGCAAAAAACACCTCTGTTTTCTTCCAAAAATTTGGAAGTGTCCACGTTGCGCTTTGGGGCGTTTCCTGTCGCGGGCGCTTTGCCTACCCACACAAGTGAGGTATCGTTTTTATCGGGAGACTTGGGGGAACACTGGGTGGAAGGAAATTTGTGGCTCCTCTCAGATTCCAGAACTTTCTGCCACAGAAATGTGAGGAACATGTGTTTTTTTAGCCAAATTTTGAGGTTTGCAAAGGATTCAGGGTAACAGAACCTGGTCCGAGCCCCGCAAGTCACCCCATCTTGGATTCCCCTAGGTCTCTAGTTTTCAGAAATGCACAGGTTTGGTAGGTTTCCCTCGGTGCCGGCTGAGCTAGAGGCCAAAATCTACAGGTAGGCACTTCGCAAAAAACACCTCTGTTTTCTTCCAAAAATTTGGATGTGTCCACGTTGCGCTTTGGGGCGTTTCCTGTCGCGGGCGCTAGGCCTACCCACACAAGTGAGGTATCATTTTTATCGGGAGACTTGGGGGAACGCTGGGTGGAAGGAAATTTGTGGCTCCTCTCAGATTCCAGAACTTTCTGCCACAGAAATGTGAGGAACATGTGTTTTTTTAGCCAAATTTTGAGGTTTGCAAAGGATTCTGGGTAACAGAACCTGGTCCGAGCCCCGCAAGTCACCCCATCTTGGATTCCCCTAGGTCTCTAGTTTTCAGAAATGCACAGGTTTGGTAGGTTTCCCTAGGTGCCGGCTGAGCTAGAGGCCAAAATCTACAGGTAGGCACTTCGCAAAAAACACCTCTGTTTTCTTCCAAAAATTTGGATGTGTCCATGTTGCGCTTTGGGGCGTTTCCTGTCGCGGGCGCTTTGCCTACCCACACAAGTGAGGTATCATTTTTATCGGGAGACTTGGGGGAACGCTGGGTGGAAGGAAATTTGTGGCTCCTCTCAGATTCCAGAACTTTCTGCCACAGAAATGTGAGGAACATGTGTTTTTTTAGCCAAATTTTGAGGTTTGCAAAGGATTCTGGGTAACAGAACCTGGTCCGAGCCCCGCAAGTCACCCCATCTTGGATTCCCCTAGGTCTCTCGTTTTCAGAAATGCACAGGTTTGGTAGGTTTCCCTAGGTGCCGGCTGAGCTAGAGGCCAAAATCTACAGGCAGGCACTTCGCAAAAAACACCTCTGTTTTCTTCCAAAAATTTGGATGTGTCCACGTTGCGCTTTGGGGCGTTTCCTGTCGCGGGCGCTATGCCTACCCACACAAGTGAGGTATCATTGTTATCGGGAGACTTGGGGGAACCCTGGGTGGAAGGAAATTTGTGGCTCCTCTCAGATTCCAGAACTTTCTGCCACAGAAATGTGAGGAACATGTGTTTTTTTTAGCCAAATTTTGAGGTTTGCAAAGGATTCTGGGTAACAGAACCTGGTCCGAGCCCCGCAAGTCACCCCATCTTGGATTCCCCTAGGTCTCTAGTTTTCAGAAATGCACAGGTTTGGTAGGTTTCCCTAGGTGGCGGCTGAGCTACAGGCCAAAATCTACAGGTAGTCACTTCGCAAAAAACACCTCTGTTTTCTTCCAAAAATTTGGATGTTTCCACGTTGCGCTTTGGGGCGTTTCCTGTCGCGGGCGCTTTGCCTACCCACACAAGTGAGGTATCGTTTTTATCGGGAGACTTGGGGGAACGCTGGGTGGAAGGAAATTTGTGGCTCCTCTCAGATTCCAGAACTTTCTGCCACAGAAATGTGAGGCACATGTGTTTTTTTAGCCAAATTTTGAGGTTTGCAAAGGATTCTGGGTAACAGAACCTGTTCCGAGCCCCGCAAGTCACCCCATCTTGGATTCCCCTAGGTCTCTAGTTTTCAGAAATGCACAGGTTTGGTAGGTTTCCCTATGTGCCGGCTGAGCTAGAGGCCAAAATCTACAGGTAGGCACTTCGCAAAAAACACCTCTGTTTTCTTCCAAAAATTTGGATGTGTCCACGTTGCGCTTTGGGGCGTTTCCTGTCGCGGGCGCTAGGCCTACCCACACAAGTGAGGTATCATTTTTATCGGGAGACTTGGGGGAACGCTGGGTGGAAGGAAATTTGTGGCTCCTCTCAGATTCCAGAACTTTCTGCCACAGAAATGTGAGGAACATGTGTTTTTTTAGCCAAATTTTGAGGTTTGCAAAGGATTCTGGGTAACAGAACCTGGTCCGAGCCCCGCAAGTCACCCCATCTTGGATTCCCCTAGGTCTCTAGTTTTCAGAAATGCACAGGTTTGGTAGGTTTCCCTAGGTGCCGGCTGAGCTAGAGGCCAAAATCTACAGGTAGGCACTTCGCAAAAAACACCTCTGTTTTCTTCCAAAAATTTGGATGTGTCCACGTTGCGCTTTGGGGCGTTTCCTGTCGCGGGCGCTAGGCCTACCCACACAAGTGAGGTATCATTTTTATCGGGAGACTTGGGGGAAGGCTGGGTGGAAGGAAATTTGTGGCTCCTCTCAGATTCCAGAACTTTCTGCCACAGAAATGTGACGAACATGTGTTTTTTTAGCCAAATTTTGAGGTTTGCAAAGGATTCTGGGTAACAGAACCTGGTCCGAGCCCCGCAAGTCACCCCATCTTGGATTCCCCTAGGTCTCTCGTTTTCAGAAATGCACAGGTTTGGTAGGTTTCCCTAGGTGCCGGCTGAGCTAGAGGCCAAAATCTACAGGTAGGCACTTCGCAAAAAACACCTCTGTTTTCTTCCAAAAATTTGGATGTGTCCACGTTGCGCTTTGGGGCGTTTCCTGTCGCGGGCGCTAGGCCTACCCACACAAGTGAGGTATCATTTTTATCGGGAGACTTGGGGAAACGCTGGGTGGAAGGAAATGTGTGGCTCCTCTCAGATTCCAGAACTTTCTGCCACAGAAATGTGAGGAACATGTGTTTTTTTAGCCAAATTTTGAGGTTTGCAAAGGATTCTGGGTAACAGAACCTGGTCCGAGCCCCGCAAGTCACCCCATCTTGGATTCCCCTAGGTCTCTAGTTTTCAGAAATGCACAGGTTTGGTAGGTTTCCCTAGGTGGCGGCTGAGCTACAGTCCAAAATCTACAGGTAGTCACTTCGCAAAAAACACCTCTGTTTTCTTCCAAAAATTTGGAAGTGTCCACGTTGCGCTTTGGGGCGTTTCCTGTCGCGGGCGCTTTGCCTACCCACACAAGTGAGGTATCGTTTTTATCGGGAGACTTGGGGGAACGCTGGGTGGAAGGAAATTTGTGGCTCCTCTCAGATTCCAGAACTTTCTGCCACAGAAATGTGAGGAACATGTGTTTTTTTAGCCAAATTTTGAGGTTTGCAAAGGATTCAGGGTAACAGAACCTGGTCCGAGCCCCGCAAGTCACCCCATCTTGGATTCCCCTAGGTCTCTAGTTTTCAGAAATGCACAGGTTTGGTAGGTTTCCCTAGGTGCCGGCTGAGCTAGAGGCCAAAATCTACAGGTAGGCACTTCGCAAAAAACACCTCTGTTTTCTTCCAAAAATTTGGATGTGTCCACGTTGCGCTTTGGGGCGTTTCCTGTCGCGGGCGCTAGGCCTACCCACACAAGTGAGGTATCATTTTTATCGGGAGACTTGGGGGAACGCTGGGTGGAAGGAAATTTGTGGCTCCTCTCAGATTCCAGAACTTTCTGCCACAGAAATGTGAGGAACATGTGTTTTTTTAGCCAAATTTTGAGGTTTGCAAAGGATTCTGGGTAACAGAACCTGGTCCGAGCCCCGCAAGTCACCCCATCTTGGATTCCCCTAGGTCTCTAGTTTTCAGAAATGCACAGGTTTGGTAGGTTTCCCTAGGTGCCGGCTGAGCTAGAGGCCAAAATCTACAGGTAGTCACTTCGCAAAAAACACCTCTGTTTTCTTCCAAAAATGTGGATGTGTCCATGTTGCGCTTTGGGGCGTTTCCTGTCGCGGGCGCTTTGCCTACCCACACAAGTGAGGTATCATTTTTATCGGGAGACTTGGGGGAACGCTGGGTGGAAGGAAATTTGTGGCTCCTCTCAGATTCCAGAACTTTCTGCCACAGAAATGTCACGAACATGTGTTTTTTTAGCCAAATTTTGAGGTTTGCAAAGGATTCTGGGTAACAGAACCTGGTCCGAGCCCCGCAAGTCACCCCATCTTGGATTCCCCTAGGTCTCTCGTTTTCAGAAATGCACAGGTTTGGTAGGTTTCCCTAGGTGCCGGCTGAGCTAGAGGCCAAAATCTACAGGTAGGCACTTCGCAAAAAACACCTCTGTTTTCTTCCAAAAATTTGGATGTGTCCACGTTGCGCTTTGGGGCGTTTCCTGTCGCGGGCGCTATGCCTACCCACACAAGTGAGGTATCATTGTTATCGGGAGACTTGGGGGAACCCTGGGTGGAAGGAAATTTGTGGCTCCTCTCAGATTCCAGAACTTTCTGCCACAGAAATGTGAGGAACATGTGTTTTTTTAGCCAAATTTTGAGGTTTGCAAAGGATTCTGGGTAACAGAACCTGGTCCGAGGCCCGCAAGTCACCCCATCTTGGATTCCCCTAGGTCTCTAGTTTTCAGAAATGCACAGGTTTGGTAGGTTTCCCTAGGTGGCGGCTGAGCTACAGGCCAAAATCTACAGGTAGTCACTTCGCAAAAAACACCTCTGTTTTCTTCCAAAAATTTGGAAGTGTCCACGTTGCGCTTTGGGGCGTTTCCTGTCGCGGGCGCTTTGCCTACCCAGACAAGTGAGGTATCGTTTTTATCGGGAGACTTGGGGGAACGCTGGGTGGAAGGAAATTTGTGGCTCCTCTCAGATTCCAGAACTTTCTGCCACAGAAATGTGAGGAACATGTGTTTTTTTAGCCAAATTTTGAGGTTTGCAAAGGATTCAGGGTAACAGAACCTGGTCCGAGCCCCGCAAGTCACCCCATCTTGGATTCCCCTAGGTCTCTAGTTTTCAGAAATGCACAGGTTTGGTAGGTTTCCCTAGGTGCCGGCTGAGCTAGAGGCCAAAATCTACAGGTAGGCACTTCGCAAAAAACCCCTCTGTTTTCTTCCAAAAATTTGGATGTGTCCACGTTGCGCTTTGGGGCGTTTCCTGTCGCGGGCGCTAGGCCTACCCACACAAGTGAGGTATCATTTTTATCGGGAGACTTGGGGGAACGCTGGGTGGAAGGAAATTTGTGGCTCCTCTCAGATTCCAGAACTTTCTGCCACAGAAATGTGAGGAACATGTGTTTTTTTAGCCAAATTTTGAGGTTTGCAAAGGATTCTGGGTAACAGAACCTGGTCCGAGCCCCGCAAGTCACCCCATCTTGGATTCCCCTATGTCTCTAGTTTTCAGAAATGCACAGGTTTGGTAGGTTTCCCTAGGTGCCGGCTGAGCTAGAGGCCAAAATCTACAGGTAGGCACTTCGCAAAAAACACCTCTGTTTTCTTCCAAAAATTTGGATGTGTCCACGTTGCGCTTTGGGGCGTTTCCTGTCGCGGGTGCTAGGCCTACCCACACAAGTGAGGTATCATTTTTATCGGGAGACTTGGGGAAACGCTGGGTGGAAGGAAATGTGTGGCTCCTCTCAGATTCCAGAACTTTCTGCCACAGAAATGTGAGGAACATGTGTTTT
Source organism: Pleurodeles waltl (assembly GCF_031143425.1). Classification (NCBI taxonomy): domain Eukaryota; kingdom Metazoa; phylum Chordata; class Amphibia; order Caudata; family Salamandridae; genus Pleurodeles; species Pleurodeles waltl. The sequence continues at coordinate 139,329,071 of NC_090444.1, forward strand.
TTAGCCAAATTTTGAGGTTTGCAAAGGATTCTGGGTAACAGAACCTGGTCCGAGCCCCGCAAGTCACCCCATCTTGGATTCCCCTAGGTCTCTAGTTTTCAGAAATGCACAGGTTTGGTAGGTTTCCCTAGGTGGCGGCTGAGCTACAGTCTAAAATCTAGAGGTAGTCACTTCGCAAAAAACACCTCTGTTTTCTTCCAAAAATTTGGATGTGTCCACGTTGCGCTTTGGGGCGTTTCCTGTCGCGGGCGCTTTGCCTACCCACACAAGTGAGGTATCATTTTTATCGGGAGACTTGGGGGAACGCTGGGTGGAAGGAAATTTGTGGCTCCTCTCAGATTCCAGAACTTTCTGCCACAGAAATGTGAGGAACATGTGTTTCTTTAGCCAAATTTTGAGGTTTGCAAAGGATTCTGGGTAACAGAACCTAGTCCGAGCCCCGCAAGTCGCCCCATCTTGGATTCCCCTAGGTCTTTAGTTTTCAGAAATGCACAGGTTTGGTAGGTTTCCCCAGGTGCCGGCTGAGCTAGAGGCCAAAATCTACAGGTAGGCACTTCGCAAAAAACACCTCTGTTTTCTTCCAAAAATGTGGATGTGTCCACGTTGCGCTTTGGGGCGTTTCCTGTCGCGGGCGCTAGGCCTACCCACACAAGTGAGGTATCATTTTTATCGGGAGACTTGGGGGAACGCTGGGTGGAAGGAAATTTGTGGCTCCTCTCAGATTCCAGAACTTTCTGCCACAGAAATGTGAGGAACATGTGTTTTTTTAGCCAAATTTTGAGGTTTGCAAAGGATTCTGGGTAACAGAACCTGGTCCGAGCCCCGCAAGTCACCCCATCTTGGATTCCTCTAGGTCTCTAGTTTTCAGAAATGCACAGGTTTGGTAGGTTTCCCTAGGTGCCGGCTGAGCTAGAGGCCAAAATCTACAGGTAGGCACTTCGCAAAAAACACCTCTGTTTTCTTCCAAAAATTTGGATGTGTCCACGTTGCGCTTTGGGGCGTTTCCTGTCGCGGGCGCTATGCCTACCCACACAAGTGAGGTATCATTGTTATCGGGAGACTTGGGGAACCCTGGGTGGAAGAAAATTTGTGGCTCCTCTCCGATTCCAGAACTTTCTGCCACAGAAATGTGAGGAACATGTGTTTTTTTAGCCAAATTTTGAGGTTTGCAAAGGATTCTGGGTAACAGAACCTGGTCCGAGCCCCGCAAGTCACCCCATCTTGGATTCCCCTAGGTCTCTAGTTTTCAGAAATGCACAGGTTTAGTAGGTTTCCCTAGGTGCCGGCTGAGCTAGAGGCCAAAATCTACAGGTAGGCACTTCGCAAAAAACACCTCTGTTTTCTTCCAAAAATTTGGATGTGTCCACGTTGCGCTTTGGGGCGTTTCCTGTCGCGGGCGCTTTGCCTACCCACACAAGTGAGGTATCATTTTTATCGGGAGACTTGGGGGAAGGCTGGGTGGAAGGAAATTTGTGGCTCCTCTCAGATTCCAGAACTTTGTGCCACAGAAATGTGACGAACATGTGTTTTTTTAGCCAAATTTTGAGGTTTGCAAAGGATTCTGGGTAACAGAACCTGGTCCGAGCCCCGCAAGTCACCCCATCTTGGATTCCCCTAGGTCTCTCGTTTTCAGAAATGCACAGGTTTGGTAGGTTTCCCTAGGTGCCGGCTGAGCTAGAGGCCAAAATCTACAGGTAGGCACTTCGCAAAAAACACCTCTGTTTTCTTCCAAAAATTTGGATGTGTCCACGTTGCGCTTTGGGGCGTTTCCTGTCGCGGGCGCTATGCCTACCCACACAAGTGAGGTATCATTGTTATCGGGAGACTTGGGGGAACCCTGGGTGGAAGGAAATTTGTGGCTCCTCTCAGATTCCAGAACTTTCTGCCACAGAAATGTGAGGAACATGTGTTTTTTTAGCCAAATTTTGAGGTTTGCAAAGGATTCTGGGTAACAGAACCTGGTCCGAGGCCCGCAAGTCACCCCATCTTGGATTCCCCTAGGTCTCTAGTTTTCAGAAATGCACAGGTTTGCTAGGTTTCCCTAGGTGGCGGCTGAGCTACAGGCCAAAATCTACAGGTAGTCACTTCGCAAAAAACACCTCTGTTTTCTTCCAAAAATTTGGAAGTGTCCACGTTGCGCTTTGGGGCGTTTCCTGTCGCGGGCGCTTTGCCTACCCAGACAAGTGAGGTATCGTTTTTATCGGGAGACTTGGGGGAACGCTGGGTGGAAGGAAATTTGTGGCTCCTCTCAGATTCCAGAACTTTCTGCCACAGAAATGTGAGGAACATGTGTTTTTTTAGCCAAATTTTGAGGTTTGCAAAGGATTCTGGGTAACAGAACCTGGTCCGAGCCCCGCAAGTCACCCCATCTTGGATTCCCCTATGTCTCTAGTTTTCAGAAATGCACAGGTTTGGTAGGTTTCCCTAGGTGCCGGCTGAGCTAGAGGCCAAAATCTACAGGTAGGCACTTCGCAAAAAACACCTCTGTTTTCTTCCAAAAATTTGGATGTGTCCACGTTGCGCTTTGGGGCGTTTCCTGTCGCGGGTGCTAGGCCTACCCACACAAGTGAGGTATCATTTTTATCGGGAGACTTGGGGAAACGCTGGGTGGAAGGAAATGTGTGGCTCCTCTCAGATTCCAGAACTTTCTGCCACAGAAATGTGAGGAACATGTGTTTTTTAGCCAAATTTTGAGGTTTGCAAAGGATTCTGGGTAACAGAACCTGGTCCGAGCCCCGCAAGTCACCCCATCTTGGATTCCCCTAGGTCTCTAGTTTTCAGAAATGCACAGGTTTGGTAGGTTTCCCTAGGTGGCGGCTGAGCTACAGTCTAAAATCTACAGGTAGTCACTTCGCAAAAAACACCTCTGTTTTCTTCCAAAAATTTGGATGTGTCCACGTTGCGCTTTGGGGCGTTTCCTGTCGCGGGCGCTTTGCCTACCCACACAAGTGAGGTATCATTTTTATCGGGAGACTTGGGGGAACGCTGGGTGGAAGGAAATTTGTGGCTCCTCTCAGATTCCAGAACTTTCTGCCACAGAAATGTGAGGAACATGTGTTTCTTTAGCCAAATTTTGAGGTTTGCAAAGGATTCTGGGTAACAGAACTTAGTCCGAGCCCCGCAAGTCGCCCCATCTTGGATTCCCCTAGGTCTTTAGTTTTCAGAAATGCACAGGTTTGGTAGGTTTCCCCAGGTGCCGGCTGAGCTAGAGGCCAAAATCTACAGGTAGGCACTTCGCAAAAAACACCTCTGTTTTCTTCCAAAAATGTGGATGTGTCCACGTTGCGCTTTGGGGCGTTTCCTGTCGCGGGCGCTAGGCCTACCCACACAAGTGAGGTATCATTTTTATCGGGAGACTTGGGGGAACGCTGGGTGGAAGGAAATTTGTGGCTCCTCTCAGATTCCAGAACTTTCTGCCACAGAAATGTGAGGAACATGTGTTTTTTTAGCCAAATTGTGAGGTTTGCAAAGGATTCTGGGTAACAGAACCTGGTCCGAGCCCCGCAAGTCACCCCATCTTGGATTCCTCTAGGTCTCTAGTTTTCAGAAATGCACAGGTTTGGTAGGTTTCCCTAGGTGCCGGCTGAGCTAGAGGCCAAAATCTACAGGTAGGCACTTCGCAAAAAACACCTCTGTTTTCTTCCAAAAATTTGGATGTGTCCACGTTGCGCTTTGGGGCGTTTCCTGTCGCGGGCGCTATGCCTACCCACACAAGTGAGGTATCATTGTTATCGGGAGACTTGGGGAACCCTGGGTGGAAGAAAATTTGTGGCTCCTCTCAGATTCCAGAACTTTCTGCCACAGAAATGTGAGGAACATGTGTTTTTTTAGCCAAATTTTGAGGTTTGCAAAGGATTCTGGGTAACAGAACCTGGTCCGAGCCCCGCAAGTCACCCCATCTTGGATTCCCCTAGGTCTCTAGTTTTCAGAAATGCACAGGTTTAGTAGGTTTCCCTAGGTGCCGGCTGAGCTAGAGGCCAAAATCTACAGGTAGGCACTTCGCAAAAAACACCTCTGTTTTCTTCCAAAAATTTGGATGTGTCCACGTTGCGCTTTGGGGCGTTTCCTGTCGCGGGCGCTTTGCCTACCCACACAAGTGAGGTATTATTTTTATCGGGAGACTTGGGGGAAGGCTGGGTGGAAGGAAATTTGTGGCTCCTCTCAGATTCCAGAACTTTGTGCCACAGAAATGTGACGAACATGTGTTTTTTTAGCCAAATTTTGAGGTTTGCAAAGGATTCTGGGTAACAGAACCTGGTCCGAGCCCCGCAAGTCACCCCATCTTGGATTCCCCTAGGTCTCTCGTTTTCAGAAATGCACAGGTTTGGTAGGTTTCCCTAGGTGCCGGCTGAGCTAGAGGCCAAAATCTACAGGTAGGCACTTCGCAAAAAACACCTCTGTTTTCTTCCAAAAATTTGGATGTGTCCACGTTGCGCTTTGGGGCGTTTCCTGTCGCGGGCGCTAGGCCTACCCACACAAGTGAGGTATCATTTTTATCGGGAGACTTGGGGAAACGCTGGGTGGAAGGAAATGTGTGGCTCCTCTCAGATTCCAGAACTTTCTGCCACAGAAATGTGAGGAACATGTGTTTTTTTAGCCAAATTTTGAGGTTTGCAAAGGATTCTGGGTAACAGAACCTGGTCCGAGCCCCGCAAGTCACCCCATCTTGGATTCCCCTAGGTCTCTAGTTTTCAGAAATGCACAGGTTTGGTAGGTTTCCCTAGGTGGCGGCTGAGCTACAGTCCAAAATCTACAGGTAGTCACTTCGCAAAAAACACCTCTGTTTTCTTCCAAAAATTTGGATGTGTCCATGTTGCGGTTTGGGGCGTTTCCTGTCGCGGGCGCTTTGCCTACCCACACAAGTGAGGTATCATTTTAATCGGGAGACTTGGGGGAACGCTGGGTGGAAGGAAATTTGTGGCTCCTCTCAGATTCCAGAACTTTCTGCCACAGAAATGTGACGAACATGTGTTTTTTTAGCCGAATTTTGAGGTTTGCAAAGGATTCTGGGTAACAGAACCTGGTCCGAGCCCCGCAAGTCACCCCATCTTGGATTCCCCTAGGTCTCTCGTTTTCAGAAATGCACAGGTTTGGTAGGTTTCCCTAGGTGCCGGCTGAGCTAGAGGCCAAAATCTACAGGTAGGCACTTCGCAAAAAACACCTCTGTTTTCTTCCAAAAATTTGGATGTGTCCACGTTGCGCTTTGGGGCGTTTCCTGTCGCGGGCGCTATGCCTACCCACACAAGTGAGGTATCCTTGTTATCGGGAGACTTGGGGGAACCCTGGGTGGAAGGAAATTTGTGGCTCCTCTCAGATTCCAGAACTTTCTGCCACAGAAATGTGAGGAACATGTGTTTTTTTAGCCAAATTTTGAGGTTTGCAAAGGATTCTGGGTAACAGAACCTGGTCCGAGCCCCGCAAGTCACCCTATCTTGGATTCCCCTAGGTCTCTAGTTTTCAGAAATGCACAGGTTTGGTAGGTTTCCCTAGGTGGCGGCTGAGCTACAGGCCAAAATCTACAGGTAGTCACTTCGCAAAAAACACCTCTGTTTTCTTCCAAAAATTTGGAAGTGTCCACGTTGCGCTTTGGGGCGTTTCCTGTCGCGGGCGCTTTGCCTACCCACACAAGTGAGGTATCATTTTTATCGGGAGACTTGGGGGAACGCTGAGTGGAAGGAAATTTGTGGCTCCTCTCAGATTCCAGAACTTTCTGCCACAGAAATGTGAGGAACATGTGTTTTTTTAGCCAAATTTTGAGGTTTGCAAAGGATTCTGGGTAACAGAACCTGGTCCGAGGCCCGCAAGTCACCCCATCTTGGATTCCCCTAGGTCTCTAGTTTTCAGAAATGCACAGGTTTGGTAGGTTTCCCTAGGTGGCGGCTGAGCTACAGGCCAAAATCTACAGGTAGTCACTTCGCAAAAAACACCTCTGTTTTCTTCCAAAAATTTGGAAGTGTCCACGTTGCGCTTTGGGGCGTTTCCTGTCGCGGGCGCTTTGCCTACCCAGACAAGTGAGGTATCGTTTTTATCGGGAGACTTGGGGGAACGCTGGGTGGAAGGAAATTTGTGGCTCCTCTCAGATTCCAGAACTTTCTGCCACAGAAATGTGAGGAACATGTGTTTTTTTAGCCAAATTTTGAGGTTTGCAAAGGATTCAGGGTAACAGAACCTGGTCCGAGCCCCGCAAGTCACCCCATCTTGGATTCCCCTAGGTCTCTAGTTTTCAGAAATGCACAGGTTTGGTAGGTTTCCCTAGGTGCCGGCTGAGCTAGAGGCCAAAATCTACAGGTAGGCACTTCGCAAAAAACACCTCTGTTTTCTTCCAAAAATTTGGATGTGTCCACGTTGCGCTTTGGGGCGTTTCCTGTCGCGGGCGCTAGGCCTACCCACACAAGTGAGGTATCATTTTTATCGGGAGACTTGGGGGAACGCTGGGTGGAAGGAAATTTGTGGCTCCTCTCAGATTCCAGAACTTTCTGCCACAGAAATGTGAGGAACATCTGTTTTTTTAGCCAAATTTTGAGGTTTGCAAAGGATTCTGGGTAACAGAACCTGGTCCGAGCCCCGCAAGTCACCCCATCTTGGATTCCCCTATGTCTCTAGTTTTCAGAAATGCACAGGTTTGGTAGGTTTCCCTAGGTGCCGGCTGAGCTAGAGGCCAAAATCTACAGGTAGGCACTTCGCAAAAAACACCTCTGTTTTCTTCCAAAAATTTGGATGTGTCCACGTTGCGCTTTGGGGCGTTTCCTGTCGCGGGTGCTAGGCCTACCCACACAAGTGAGGTATCATTTTTATCGGGAGACTTGGGGAAACGCTGGGTGGAAGGAAATGTGTGGCTCCTCTCAGATTCCAGAACTTTCTGCCACAGAAATGTGAGGAACATGTGTTTTTTAGCCAAATTTTGAGGTTTGCAAAGGATTCTGGGTAACAGAACCTGGTCCGAGCCCCGCAAGTCACCCCATCTTGGATTCCCCTAGGTCTCTAGTTTTCAGAAATGCACAGGTTTGGTAGGTTTCCCTAGGTGGCGGCTGAGCTACAGTCTAAAATCTACAGGTAGTCACTTCGCAAAAAACACCTCTGTTTTCTTCCAAAAATTTGGATGTGTCCACGTTGCGCTTTGGGGCGTTTCCTGTCGCGGGCGCTTTGCCTACCCACACAAGTGAGGTATCATTTTTATCGGGAGACTTGGGGGAACGCTGGGTGGAAGGAAATTTGTGGCTCCTCTCAGATTCCAGAACTTTCTGCCACAGAAATGTGAGGAACATGTGTTTCTTTAGCCAAATTTTGAGGTTTGCAAAGGATTCTGGGTAACAGAACCTAGTCCGAGCCCCGCAAGTCGCCCCATCTTGGATTCCCCTAGGTCTTTAGTTTTCAGAAATGCACAGGTTTGGTAGGTTTCCCCAGGTGCCGGCTGAGCTAGAGGCCAAAATCTACAGGTAGGCACTTCGCAAAAAACACCTCTGTTTTCTTCCAAAAATGTGGATGTGTCCACGTTGCGCTTTGGGGCGCTTCCTGTCGCGGGCGCTAGGCCTACCCACACAAGTGAGGTATCATTTTTATCGGGAGACTTGGGGGAACGCTGGGTGGAAGGAAATTTGTGGCTCCTCTCAGATTCCAGAACTTTCTGCCACAGAAATGTGAGGAACATGTGTTTTTTTAGCCAAATTTTGAGGTTTGCAAAGGATTCTGGGTAACAGAACCTGGTCCGAGCCCCGCAAGTCACCCCATCTTGGATTCCTCTAGGTCTCTAGTTTTCAGAAATGCACAGGTTTGGTAGGTTTCCCTAGGTGCCGGCTGAGCTAGAGGCCAAAATCTACAGGTAGGCACTTCGCAAAAAACACCTCTGTTTTCTTCCAAAAATTTGGATGTGTCCACGTTGCGCTTTGGGGCGTTTCCTGTCGCGGGCGCTATGCCTACCCACACAAGTGAGGTATCATTGTTATCGGGAGACTTGGGGAACCCTGGGTGGAAGAAAATTTGTGGCTCCTCTCAGATTCCAGAACTTTCTGCCACAGAAATGTGAGGAACATGTGTTTTTTTAGCCAAATTTTGAGGTTTGCAAAGGATTCTGGGTAACAGAACCTGGTCCGAGCCCCGCAAGTCACCCCATCTTGGATTCCCCTAGGTCTCTAGTTTTCAGAAATGCACAGGTTTAGTAGGTTTCCCTAGGTGCCGGCTGAGCTAGAGGCCAAAATCTACAGGTAGGCACTTCGCAAAAAACACCTCTGTTTTCTTCCAAAAATTTGGATGTGTCCACGTTGCGCTTTGGGGCGTTTCCTGTCGCGGGCGCTTTGCCTACCCACACAAGTGAGGTATCATTTTTATCGGGAGACTTGGGGGAAGGCTGGGTGGAAGGAAATTTGTGGCTCCTCTCAGATTCCAGAACTTTGTGCCACAGAAATGTGACGAACATGTGTTTTTTTAGCCAAATTTTGAGGTTTGCAAAGGATTCTGGGTAACAGAACCTGGTCCGAGCCCCGCAAGTCACCCCATCTTGGATTCCCCTAGGTCTCTCGTTTTCAGAAATGCACAGGTTTGGTAGGTTTCCCTAGGTGCCGGCTGAGCTAGAGGCCAAAATCTACAGGTAGGCACTTCGCAAAAAACACCTCTGTTTTCTTCCAAAAATTTGGATGTGTCCACGTTGCGCTTTGGGGCGTTTCCTGTCGCGGGCGCTAGGCCTACCCACACAAGTGAGGTATCATTTTTATCGGGAGACTTGGGGAAACGCTGGGTGGAAGGAAATGTGTGGCTCCTCTCAGATTCCAGAACTTTCTGCCACAGAAATGTGAGGAACATGTGTTTTTTTAGCCAAATTTTGAGGTTTGCAAAGGATTCTGGGTAACAGAACCTGGTCCGAGCCCCGCAAGTCACCCCATCTTGGATTCCCCTAGGTCTCTAGTTTTCAGAAATGCACAGGTTTGGTAGGTTTCCCTAGGTGGCGGCTGAGCTACAGTCCAAAATCTACAGGTAGTCACTTCGCAAAAAACACCTCTGTTTTCTTCCAAAAATTTGGATGTGTCCATGTTGCGCTTTGGGGCGTTTCTTGTCGCGGGCGCTTTGCCTACCCACACAAGTGAGGTATCATTTTTATCGGGAGACTTGGGGGAACGCTGGGTGGAAGGAAATTTGTGGCTCCTCTCAGATTCCAGAACTTTCTGCCACAGAAATGTGACGAACATGTGTTTTTTTAGCCAAATTTTGAGGTTTGCAAAGGATTCTGGGTAACAGAACCTGGTCCGAGCCCCGCAAGTCACCCCATCTTGGATTCCCCTAGGTCTCTCGTTTTCAGAAATGCACAGGTTTGGTAGGTTTCCCTAGGTGCCGGCTGAGCTAGAGGCCAAAATCTACAGGTAGGCACTTCGCAAAAAACACCTCTGTTTTCTTCCAAAAATTTGGAAGTGTCCACGTTGCGCTTTGGGGCGTTTCCTGTCGCGGGCGCTATGCCTACCCACACAAGTGAGGTATCATTGTTATCGGGAGACTTGGGGGAACCCTGGGTGGAAGGAAATTTGTGGCTCCTCTCAGATTCCAGAACTTTCTGCCACAGAAATGTGAGGAACATGTGTTTTTTTAGCCAAATTTTGAGGTTTGCAAAGGATTCTGGGTAACAGAACCTGGTCCGAGCCCCGCAAGTCACCCCATCTTGGATTCCCCTAGGTCTCTAGTTTTCAGAAATGCACAGGTTTGGTAGGTTTCCCTAGGTGGCGGCTGAGCTACAGGCCAAAATCTACAGGTAGTCACTTCGCAAAAAACACCTCTGTTTTCTTCCAAAAATTTGGAAGTGTCCACGTTGCGCTTTGGGGCGTTTCCTGTCGCGGGCGCTTTGCCTACCCACACAAGTGAGGTATCATTTTTATCGGGAGACTTGGGGGAACGCTGAGTGGAAGGAAATTTGTGGCTCCTCTCAGATTCCAGAACTTTCTGCCACAGAAATGTGAGGAACATGTGTTTTTTTAGCCAAATTTTGAGGTTTGCAAAGGATTCTGGGTAACAGAACCTGGTCCGAGCCCCGCAAGTCACCCCATCTTGGATTCCCCTAGGTCTCTAGTTTTCAGAAATGTACAGGTTTGGTAGGTTTCCCTAGGTGCCGGCTGAGCTAGAGGCCAAAGTCTACAGGTAGGCACTTCGCAAAAAACACCTCTGTTTTCTTCCGAAAATTTGGATGTGTCCACGTTGCGCTTTGGGGCGTTTCCTGTCGCGGGTGCTAGGCCTACCCACACAAGTGAGGTATCATTTTTATCGGGAGACTTGGGGAAACGCTGGGTGGAAGGAAATGTGTGGCTCCTCTCAGATTCCAGAACTTTCTGCCACAGAAATGTGAGGAACATGTGTTTTTTTAGCCAAATTTTGAGGTTTGCAAAGGATTCAGGGTAACAGAACCTGGTCCGAGCCCCGCAAGTCACCCCATCTTGGATTCCCCTAGGTCTCTAGTTTTCATAAATGCACAGGTTTGGTAGGTTTCCCTAGGTGCCGGCTGAGCTAGAGGCCAAAATCTACAGGTAGGCACTTCGCAAAAAACACCTCTGTTTTCTTCCAAAAATGTGGATGTGTCCACGTTGCGCTTTGGGGTGTTTCCTGTCGCGGGCGCTAGGCCTACCCACACAAGTGAGGTATCATTTTTATCGGGAGACTTGGGGGAACGCTGGGTGGAAGGAAATTTGTGGCTCCTCTCAGATTCCAGAACTTTCTGCCACAGAAATGTGAGGAACATGTGTTTTTTTAGCCAAATTTTGAGGTTTGCAAAGGATTCTGGGTAACAGAACCTGGTCCGAGCCCCGCAAGTCACCCCATCTTGGATTCCCCTAGGTCTCTAGTTTTCAGAAATGCACAGGTTTGGTAGGTTTCCCTAGGTGCCGGCTGAGCTAGAGGCCAAAATCTACAGGTAGGCACTTCGCAAAAAACACCTCTGTTTTCTTCCAAAAATTTGGATGTGTCCACGTTGCGCTTTGGGGCGTTTCCTGTCGCGGGTGCTAGGCCTACCCACACAAGTGAGGTATCATTTTTATCGGGAGACTTGGGGAAACGCTGGGTGGAAGGAAATGTGTGGCTCCTCTCAGATTCCAGAACTTTCTGCCACAGAAATGTGAGGAACATGTGTTTTTTTAGCCAAATTTTGAGGTTTGCAAAGGATTCTGGGTAACAGAACCTGGTCCGAGCCCCGCAAGTCACCCCATCTTGGATTCCCCTAGGTCTCTAGTTTTCAGAAATGCACAGGTTTGGTAGGTTTCCCTAGGTGCCGGCTGAGCTAGAGGCCAAAATCTACAGGTAGGCACTTCGCAAAAAACACCTCTGTTTTCTTCCAAAAATGTGGATGTGTCCACGTTGCGCTTTGGGGCGTTTCCTGTCGCGGGCGCTAGGCCTACCCACACAAGTGAGGTATCATTTTTATCGGGAGACTTGGGGGAACGCTGGGTGGAAGGAAATTTGTGGCTCCTCTCAGATTCCAGAACTTTCTGCCACAGAAATGTGAGGAACATGTGTTTTTTTAGCCAAATTTTGAGGTTTGCAAAGGATTCTGGGTAACAGAACCTGGTCCGAGCCCCGCAAGTCACCCCATCTTGGATTCCTCTAGGTCTCTAGTTTTCAGAAATGCACAGGTTTGGTAGGTTTCCCTAGGTGCCGGCTGAGCTAGAGGCCAAAATCTACAGGTAGGCACTTCGCAAAAAACACATCTGTTTTCTTCCAAAAATTTGGATGTGTCCACGTTGCACTTTGGGGCGTTTCCTGTCGCGGGCGCTATGCCTACCCACACAAGTGAGGTACCATTGTTATCGGGAGACTTGGGGAACCCTGGGTGGAAGGAAATTTGTGGCTCCTCTCAGATTCCAGAACTTTCTGCCACAGAAATGTGAGGAACATGTGTTTTTTTAGCCAAATTTTGAGGTTTGCAAAGGATTCTGGGTAACAGAACCTGGTCCGAGCCCCGCAAGTCACCCCATCTTGGATTCCCCTAGGTCTCTAGTTTTCAGAAATGCACAGGTTTAGTAGGTTTCCCTAGGTGCCGGCTGAGCTAGAGGCCAAAATCTACAGGTAGGCACTTCGCAAAAAACACCTCTGTTTTCTTCCAAAAATTTGGATGTGTCCACGTTACGCTTTGGGGCGTTTCCTGTCGCGGGCGCTAGGCCTACCCACACAAGTGAGGTATCATTTTTATCGGGAGACTTGGGGGAACGCTGGGTGGAAGGAAATTTGTGGCTCCTCTCAGATTCCAGAACTTTCTGCCACAGAAATGTGAGGAACATGTGTTTTTTTAGCCAAATTTTGAGGTTTGCAAAGGATTCTGGGTAACAGAACCTGGTCCGAGCCCCGCAAGTCACCCCATCTTGGATTCCCCTAGGTCTCTAGTTTTCAGAAATGCACAGGTTTGGTAGGTTTCCCTAGGTGCCGGCTGAGCTAGAGGCCAAAATCTACAGGTAGGCACTTCGCAAAAAACACCTCTGTTTTCTTCCAAAAATTTGGATGTGTCCACGTTGCGCTTTGGGGCGTTTCCTGTCGCGGACGCTATGCCTACCCACACAAGTGAGGTATCATTGTTATCGGGAGACTTGGGGGAACCCTGGGTGGAAGGAAATTTGTGGCTCCTCTCAGATTCCAGAACTTTCTGCCACAGAAATGTGAGGAACATGTGTTTTTTTAGCCAAATTTTGAGGTTTGCAAAGGATTCTGGGTAACAGAACCTGGTCCGAGCCCCGCAAGTCACCCCATCTTGGATTCCCCTAGGTCTCTAGTTTTCAGAAATGCACAGGTTCGGTAGGTTTCCCTAGGTGCCGGCTGAGCTAGAGGCCAAAATCTCCAGGTAGGCACTTCGCAAAAAACACCTCTGTTTTCTTCCAAAAATATGGATGTGTCCACGTTGCGTTTTGGGGCGTTTCCTGTCGCGGGCGCTAGGCCTACCCACACAAGTGAGGTATCATTTTTATCGGGAGACTTGGGGGAACCCTGGGAGGAAGGAAATTTGTGGCTCCTCTCAGATTCCAGAACTTTCTGCCACAGAAATGTGAGGAACATGTGTTTTTGTATCCAAATTTTGAGGTTTGCAAAGGATTCTGGGTAACAGAACCTGGTCCGGGCCCCGCAAGTCACCCCATCTTGGATTCCCCTAGGTCTCTAGTTTTCAGAAATGCACAGGGTTGGTAGGTTTCCCTAGGTGGCGGCTGAGCTGCAGGCCAAAATCTACAGGTAGTCACTTCGCAAAAAACAATTCTGTTTTCTTCCAAAAATTTGGATGTGTCCACGTTGCGCTTTGGGGCGTTTCCTGTCGCGGGCGCTTTGCCTACCCACACAAAATGAGGTATCGTTTTTATCGGGAGACTTGGGGGAACGCTGGGTGGAAGGAAATTTGTGGCTCCTCTCAGATTCCAGAACTTTCTGCCACAGAAATGTGAGGAACATGTGTTTTTTTAGCCAAATTTTGAGGTTTGCAAAGGATTCTGGGTAACAGAACCTGGTCCGAGCCCCGCAAGTCACCCCATCTTGGATTCCCCTAGGTCTCTAGTTTTCAGAAATGCACAGGTTTGGTAGGTTTCCCTAGGTGCCGGCTGAGCTAGAGGCCAAAATCTACAGGTAGGCACTTCGCAAAAAACACCTCTGTTTTCTTCCAAAAATTTGGATGTGTCCACGTTGCGCTTTGGGGCGTTTCCTGTCGCGGGCGCTTTGCCTACCCACACAAGTGAGGTATCGTTTTTATCGGGAGACTTGGGGGAACGCTGGGTGGAAGGAAATTTGTGGCTCCTCTCAGATTCCAGAACTTTCTGCCACAGAAATGTGAGGCACATGTGTTTTTTTAGCCAAATTTTGAGGTTTGCAAAGGATTCTGGGTAACAGAACCTGTTCCGAGCCCCGCAAGTCACCCCATCTTGGATTCCCCTAGGTCTCTAGTTTTCAGAAATGCACAGGTTTGGTAGGTTTCCCTATGTGCCGGCTGAGCTAGAGGCAAAAATCTACAGGTAGGCACTTCGCAAAAAACACCTCTGTTTTCTTCCAAAAATTTGGATGTGTCCACGTTGCGCTTTGGGGCGTTTCCTGTCGCGGGCGCTAGGCCTACCCACACAAGTGAGGTATCATTTTTATCGGGAGACTTGGGGGAACGCTGGGTGGAAGGAAATTTGTGGCTCCTCTCAGATTCCAGAACTTTCTGCCACAGAAATGTGAGGAACATGTGTTTTTTTAGCCAAATTTTGAGGTTTGCAAAGGATTCTGGGTAACAGAACCTGGTCCGAGCCCCGCAAGTCACCCCATCTTGGATTCCCCTAGGTCTCTCGTTTTCAGAAATGCACAGGTTTGGTAGGTTTCCCTAGGTGCCGGCTGAGCTAGAGGCCAAAATCTACAGGTAGGCACTTCGCAAAAAACACCTCTGTTTTCTTCCAAAAATTTGGATGTGTCCACGTTGCGCTTTGGGGCGTTTCCTGTCGCGGGCGCTAGGCCTACCCACACAAGTGAGGTATCATTTTTATCGGGAGACTTGGGGAAACGCTGGGTGGAAGGAAATGTGTGGCTCCTCTCAGATTCCAGAACTTTCTGCCACAGAAATGTGAGGAACATGTGTTTTTTTAGCCAAATTTTGAGGTTTGCAAAGGATTCTGGGTAACAGAACCTGGTCCGAGCCCCGCAAGTCACCCCATCTTGGATTCCCCTAGGTCTCTAGTTTTCAGAAATGCACAGGTTTGGTAGGTTTCCCTAGGTGGCGGCTGAGCTACAGTCCAAAATCTACAGGTAGTCACTTCGCAAAAAACACCTCTGTTTTCTTCCAAAAATTTGGATGTGTCCATGTTGCGCTTTGGGGCGTTTCTTGTCGCGGGCGCTTTGCCTACCCACACAAGTGAGGTATCATTTTTATCGGGAGACTTGGGGGAACGCTGGGTGGAAGGAAATTTGTGGCTCCTCTCAGATTCCAGAACTTTCTGCCACAGAAATGTGACGAACATGTGTTTTTTTAGCCAAATTTTGAGGTTTGCAAAGGATTCTGGGTAACAGAACCTGGTCCGAGCCCCGCAAGTCACCCCATCTTGGATTCCCCTAGGTCTCTCGTTTTCAGAAATGCACAGGTTTGGTAGGTTTCCCTAGGTGCCGGCTGAGCTAGAGGCCAAAATCTACAGGTAGGCACTTCGCAAAAAACACCTCTGTTTTCTTCCAAAAATTTGGAAGTGTCCACGTTGCGCTTTGGGGCGTTTCCTGTCGCGGGCGCTATGCCTACCCACACAAGTGAGGTATCATTGTTATCGGGAGACTTGGGGGAACCCTGGGTGGAAGGAAATTTGTGGCTCCTCTCAGATTCCAGAACTTTCTGCCACAGAAATGTGAGGAACATGTGTTTTTTTAGCCAAATTTTGAGGTTTGCAAAGGATTCTGGGTAACAGAACCTGGTCCGAGCCCCGCAAGTCACCCCATCTTGGATTCCCCTAGGTCTCTAGTTTTCAGAAATGCACAGGTTTGGTAGGTTTCCCTAGGTGGCGGCTGAGCTACAGGCCAAAATCTACAGGTAGTCACTTCGCAAAAAACACCTCTGTTTTCTTCCAAAAATTTGGAAGTGTCCACGTTGCGCTTTGGGGCGTTTCCTGTCGCGGGCGCTTTGCCTACCCACACAAGTGAGGTATCATTTTTATCGGGAGACTTGGGGGAACGCTGAGTGGAAGGAAATTTGTGGCTCCTCTCAGATTCCAGAACTTTCTGCCACAGAAATGTGAGGAACATGTGTTTTTTTAGCCAAATTTTGAGGTTTGCAAAGGATTCTGGGTAACAGAACCTGGTCCGAGCCCCGCAAGTCACCCCATCTTGGATTCCCCTAGGTCTCTAGTTTTCAGAAATGTACAGGTTTGGTAGGTTTCCCTAGGTGCCGGCTGAGCTAGAGGCCAAAATCTACAGGTAGGCACTTCGCAAAAAACACCTCTGTTTTTTTCCGAAAATTTGGATGTGTCCACGTTGCGCTTTGGGGCGTTTCCTGTCGCGGGTGCTAGGCCTACCCACACAAGTGAGGTATCATTTTTATCGGGAGACTTGGGGAAACGCTGGGTGGAAGGAAATGTGTGGCTCCTCTCAGATTCCAGAACTTTCTGCCACAGAAATGTGAGGAACATGTGTTTTTTTAGCCAAATTTTGAGGTTTGCAAAGGATTCAGGGTAACAGAACCTGGTCCGAGCCCCGCAAGTCACCCCATCTTGGATTCCCCTAGGTCTCTAGTTTTCATAAATGCACAGGTTTGGTAGGTTTCCCTAGGTGCCGGCTGAGCTAGAGGCCAAAATCTACAGGTAGGCACTTCGCAAAAAACACCTCTGTTTTCTTCCAAAAATGTGGATGTGTCCACGTTGCGCTTTGGGGTGTTTCCTGTCGCGGGCGCTAGGCCTACCCACACAAGTGAGGTATCATTTTTATCGGGAGACTTGGGGGAACGCTGGGTGGAAGGAAATTTGTGGCTCCTCTCAGATTCCAGAACTTTCTGCCACAGAAATGTGAGGAACATGTGTTTTTTTAGCCAAATTTTGAGGTTTGCAAAGGATTCTGGGTAACAGAACCTGGTCCGAGCCCCGCAAGTCACCCCATCTTGGATTCCCCTAGGTCTCTAGTTTTCAGAAATGCACAGGTTTGGTAGGTTTCCCTAGGTGCCGGCTGAGCTAGAGGCCAAAATCTACAGGTAGGCACTTCGCAAAAAACACCTCTGTTTTCTTCCAAAAATTTGGATGTGTCCACGTTGCGCTTTGGGGCGTTTCCTGTCGCGGGTGCTAGGCCTACCCACACAAGTGAGGTATCATTTTTATCGGGAGACTTGGGGAAACGCTGGGTGGAAGGAAATGTGTGGCTCCTCTCAGATTCCAGAACTTTCTGCCACAGAAATGTGAGGAACATGTGTTTTTTTAGCCAAATTTTGAGGTTTGCAAAGGATTCTGGGTAACAGAACCTGGTCCGAGCCCCGCAAGTCACCCCATCTTGGATTCCCCTAGGTCTCTAGTTTTCAGAAATGCACAGGTTTGGTAGGTTTCCCTAGGTGGCGGCTGAGCTACAGTCCAAAATCTACAGGTAGTCACTTCGCAAAAAACACCTCTGTTTTCTTCCAAAAATTTGGATGTGTCCACGTAGCGCTTTGGGGCGTTTCCTGTCGCGGGCGCTTTGCCTACCCACACAAGTGAGGTATCATTTTTATCGGGAGACTTGGGGGAACGCTGGGTGGAAGGAAATTTGTGGCTCCTCTCAGATTCCAGAACTTTCTGCCACAGAAATGTGAGGAACATGTGTTTTTTTAGCCAAATTTTGAGGTTTGCAAAGGATTCTGGGTAACAGAACCTGGTCCGAGCCCCGCAAGTCGCCCCATCTTGGATTCCCCTAGGTCTCTAGTTTTCAGAAATGCACAGGTTTGGTAGGTTTCCCCAGGTGCCGGCTGAGCTAGAGGCCAAAATCTACAGGTAGGCACTTCGCAAAAAACACCTCTGTTTTCTTCCAAAAATGTGGATGTGTCCACGTTGCGCTTTGGGGCGTTTCCTGTCGCGGGCGCTAGGCCTACCCACACAAGTGAGGTATCATTTTTATCGGGAGACTTGGGGGAACGCTGGGTGGAAGGAAATTTGTGGCTCCTCTCAGATTCCAGAACTTTCTGCCACAGAAATGTGAGGAACATGTGTTTTTTTAGCCAAATTTTGAGGTTTGCAAAGGATTCTGGGTAACAGAACCTGGTCCGAGCCCCGCAAGTCACCCCATCTTGGATTCCTCTAGGTCTCTAGTTTTCAGAAATGCACAGGTTTGGTAGGTTTCCCTAGGTGCCGGCTGAGCTAGAGGCCAAAATCTACAGGTAGGCACTTCGCAAAAAACACATCTGTTTTCTTCCAAAAATTTGGATGTGTCCACGTTGCACTTTGGGGCGTTTCCTGTCGCGGGCGCTATGCCTACCCACACAAGTGAGGTACCATTGTTATCGGGAGACTTGGGGAACCCTGGGTGGAAGGAAATTTGTGGCTCCTCTCAGATTCCAGAACTTTCTGCCACAGAAATGTGAGGAACATGTGTTTTTTTAGCCAAATTTTGAGGTTTGCAAAGGATTCTGGGTAACAGAACCTGGTCCGAGCCCCGCAAGTCACCCCATCTTGGATTCTCCTAGGTCTCTAGTTTTCAGAAATGCACAGGTTTAGTAGGTTTCCCTAGGTGCCGGCTGAGCTAGAGGCCAAAATCTACAGGTAGGCACTTCGCAAAAAACACCTCTGTTTTCTTCCAAAAATTTGGATGTGTCCACGTTACGCTTTGGGGCGTTTCCTGTCGCGGGCGCTAGGCCTACCCACACAAGTGAGGTATCATTTTTATCGGGAGACTTGGGGGAACGCTGGGTGGAAGGAAATTTGTGGCTCCTCTCAGATTCCAGAACTTTCTGCCACAGAAATGTGAGGAACATGTGTTTTTTTAGCCAAATTTTGAGGTTTGCAAAGGATTCTGGGTAACAGAACCTGGTCCGAGCCCCGCAAGTCACCCCATCTTGGATTCCCCTAGGTCTCTAGTTTTCAGAAATGCACAGGTTTGGTAGGTTTCCCTAGGTGCCGGCTGAGCTAGAGGCCAAAATCTACAGGTAGGCACTTCGCAAAAAACACCTCTGTTTTCTTCCAAAAATTTGGATGTGTCCACGTTGCGCTTTGGGGCGTTTCCTGTCGCGGACGCTATGCCTACCCACACAAGTGAGGTATCATTGTTATCGGGAGACTTGGGGGAACCCTGGGTGGAAGGAAATTTGTGGCTCCTCTCAGATTCCAGAACTTTCTGCCACAGAAATGTGAGGAACATGTGTTTTTTTAGCCAAATTTTGAGGTTTGCAAAGGATTCTGGGTAACAGAACCTGGTCCGAGCCCCGCAAGTCACCCCATCTTGGATTCCCCTAGGTCTCTAGTTTTCAGAAATGCACAGGTTCGGTAGGTTTCCCTAGGTGCCGGCTGAGCTAGAGGCCAAAATCTCCAGGTAGGCACTTCGCAAAAAACACCTCTGTTTTCTTCCAAAAATATGGATGTGTCCACGTTGCGTTTTGGGGCGTTTCCTGTCGCGGGCGCTAGGCCTACCCACACAAGTGAGGTATCATTTTTATCGGGAGACTTGGGGGAACCCTGGGAGGAAGGAAATTTGTGGCTCCTCTCAGATTCCAGAACTTTCTGCCACAGAAATGTGAGGAACATGTGTTTTTGTAGCCAAATTTTGAGGTTTGCAAAGGATTCTGGGTAACAGAACCTGGTCCGGGCCCCGCAAGTCACCCCATCTTGGATTCCCCTAGGTCTCTCGTTTTCAGAAATGCACAGGGTTGGTAGGTTTCCCTAGGTGGCGGCTGAGCTACAGGCCAAAATCTACAGGTAGTCACTTTGCAAAAAACAATTCTGTTTTCTTCCAAAAATTTGGATGTGTCCACGTTGCGCTTTGGGGCGTTTCCTGTCGCGGGCGCTTTGCCTACCCACACAAAATGAGGTATCGTTTTTATCGGGAGACTTGGGGGAACGCTGGGTGGAAGGAAATTTGTGGCTCCTCTCAGATTCCAGAACTTTCTGCCACAGAAATGTGAGGAACATGTGTTTTTTTAGCCAAATTTTGAGGTTTGCAAAGGATTCTGGGTAACAGAACCTGGTCCGAGCCCCGCAAGTCACCCCATCTTGGATTCCCCTAGGTCTCTAGTTTTCAGAAATGCACAGGTTTGGTAGGTTTCCCTAGGTGCCGGCTGAGCTAGAGGCCAAAATCTACAGGTAGGCACTTCGCAAAAAACACCTCTGTTTTCTTCCAAAAATTTGGATGTGTCCACGTTGCGCTTTGGGGCGTTTCCTGTCGCGGGCGCTTTGCCTACCCACACAAGTGAGGTATCGTTTTTATCGGGAGACTTGGGGGAACGCTGGGTGGAAGGAAATTTGTGGCTCCTCTCAGATTCCAGAACTTTCTGCCACAGAAATGTGAGGCACATGTGTTTTTTTAGCCAAATTTTGAGGTTTGCAAAGGATTCTGGGTAACAGAACCTGTTCCGAGCCCCGCAAGTCACCCCATCTTGGATTCCCCTAGGTCTCTAGTTTTCAGAAATGCACAGGTTTGGTAGGTTTCCCTATGTGCCGGCTGAGCTAGAGGCAAAAATCTACAGGTAGGCACTTCGCAAAAAACACCTCTGTTTTCTTCCAAAAATTTGGATGTGTCCACGTTGCGCTTTGGGGCGTTTCCTGTCGCGGGCGCTAGGCCTACCCACACAAGTGAGGTATCATTTTTATCGGGAGACTTGGGGGAACGCTGGGTGGAAGGAAATTTGTGGCTCCTCTCAGATTCCAGAACTTTCTGCCACAGAAATGTGAGGAACATGTGTTTTTTTAGCCAAATTTTGAGGTTTGCAAAGGATTCTGGGTAACAGAACCTGGTCCGAGCCCCGCAAGTCACCCCATCTTGGATTCCCCTAGGTCTCTCGTTTTCAGAAATGCACAGGTTTGGTAGGTTTCCCTAGGTGCCGGCTGAGCTAGAGGCCAAAATCTACAGGTAGGCACTTCGCAAAAAACACCTCTGTTTTCTTCCAAAATTTTGGATGTGTCCACGTTGCGCTTTGGGGCGTTTCCTGTCGCGGGCGCTAGGCCTACCCACACAAGTGAGGTATCATTTTTATCGGGAGACTTGGGGAAACGCTGGGTGGAAGGAAATGTGTGGCTCCTCTCAGATTCCAGAACTTTCTGCCACAGAAATGTGAGGAACATGTGTTTTTTTAGCCAAATTTTGAGGTTTGCAAAGGATTCTGGGTAACAGAACCTGGTCCGAGCCCCGCAAGTCACCCCATCTTGGATTCCCCTAGGTCTCTAGTTTTCAGAAATGCACAGGTTTGGTAGGTTTCCCTAGGTGGCGGCTGAGCTACAGTCCAAAATCTACAGGTAGTCACTTCGCAAAAAACACCTCTGTTTTCTTCCAAAAATTTGGATGTGTCCACGTTGCGCTTTGGGGCGTTTCCTGTCGCGGGCGCTTTGCCTACCCACACAAGTGAGGTATCATTTTTATCGGGAGACTTGGGGGAAGGCTGGGTGGAAGGAAATTTGTGGCTCCTCTCAGATTCCAGAACTTTCTGCCACAGAAATGTGACGAACATGTGTTTTTTTAGCCAAATTTTGAGGTTTGCAAAGGATTCTGGGTAACAGAACCTGGTCCGAGCCCCGCAAGTCACCCCATCTTGGATTCCCCTAGGTCTCTCGTTTTCAGAAATGCACAGGTTTGGTAGGTTTCCCTAGGTGCCGGCTGAGCTAGAGGCCAAAATCTACAGGTAGGCACTTCGCAAAAAACACCTCTGTTTTCTTCCAAAAATTTGGATGTGTCCACGTTGCGCTTTGGGGCGTTTCCTGTCGCGGGCGCTAGGCCTACCCACACAAGTGAGGTATCATTTTTATCGGGAGACTTGGGGAAACGCTGGGTGGAAGGAAATGTGTGGCTCCTCTCAGATTCCAGAACTTTCTGCCACAGAAATGTGAGGAACATGTGTTTTTTTAGCCAAATTTTGAGGTTTGCAAAGGATTCTGGGTAACAGAACCTGGTCCGAGCCCCGCAAGTCACCCCATCTTGGATTCCCCTAGGTCTCTAGTTTTCAGAAATGCACAGGTTTGGTAGGTTTCCCTAGGTGGCGGCTGAGCTACAGTCCAAAATCTACAGGTAGTCACTTCGCAAAAAACACCTCTGTTTTCTTCCAAAAATTTGGATGTGTCCACGTTGCGCTTTGGGGCGTTTCCTGTCGCGGGCGCTTTGCCTACCCACACAAGTGAGGTATCATTTTTATCGGGAGACTTGGGGGAACGCTGGGTGGAAGGAAATTTGTGGCTCCTCTCAGATTCCAGAACTTTCTGCCACAGAAATGTGACGAACATGTGTTTTTTTAGCCAAATTTTGAGGTTTGCAAAGGATTCTGGGTAACAGAACCTGGTCCGAGCCCCGCAAGTCACCCCATCTTGGATTCCCCTAGGTCTCTCGTTTTCAGAAATGCACAGGTTTGGTAGGTTTCCCTAGGTGCCGGCTGAGCTAGAGGCCAAAATCTACAGGTAGGCACTTCGCAAAAAACACCTTTGTTTTCTTCCAAAAATTTGGATGTGTCCACGTTGCGCTTTGGGGCGTTTCCTGTCGCGGGCGCTATGCCTACCCACACAAGTGAGGTATCATTGTTATCGGGAGACTTGGGGGAACCCTGGGTGGAAGGAAATTTGTGGCTCCTCTCAGATTCCAGAACTTTCTGCCACAGAAATGTGAGGAACATGTGTTTTTTTAGCCAAATTTTGAGGTTTGCAAAGGATTCTGGGTAACAGAACCTGGTCCGAGCCCCGCAAGTCACCCCATCTTGGATTCCCCTAGGTCTCTAGTTTTCAGAAATGCACAGGTTTGGTAGGTTTCCCTAGGTGGCGGCTGAGCTACAGTCCAAAATCTACAGGTAGTCACTTCGCAAAAAACACCTCTGTTTTCTTCCAAAAATTTGGATGTGTCCATGTTGCGCTTTGGGGCGTTTCTTGTCGCGGGCGCTTTGCCTACCCACACAAGTGAGGTATCATTTTTATCGGGAGACTTGGGGGAACGCTGGGTGGAAGGAAATTTGTGGCTCCTCTCAGATTCCAGAACTTTCTGCCACAGAAATGTGACGAACATGTGTTTTTTTAGCCAAATTTTGAGGTTTGCAAAGGATTCTGGGTAACAGAACCTGGTCCGAGCCCCGCAAGTCACCCCATCTTGGATTCCCCTAGGTCTCTCGTTTTCAGAAATGCACAGGTTTGGTAGGTTTCCCTAGGTGCCGGCTGAGCTAGAGGCCAAAATCTACAGGTAGGCACTTCGCAAAAAACACCTCTGTTTTCTTCCAAAAATTTGGAAGTGTCCACGTTGCGCTTTGGGGCGTTTCCTGTCGCGGGCGCTATGCCTACCCACACAAGTGAGGTATCATTGTTATCGGGAGACTTGGGGGAACCCTGGGTGGAAGGAAATTTGTGGCTCCTCTCAGATTCCAGAACTTTCTGCCACAGAAATGTGAGGAACATGTGTTTTTTTAGCCAAATTTTGAGGTTTGCAAAGGATTCTGGGTAACAGAACCTGGTCCGAGCCCCGCAAGTCACCCCATCTTGGATTCCCCTAGGTCTCTAGTTTTCAGAAATGCACAGGTTTGGTAGGTTTCCCTAGGTGGCGGCTGAGCTACAGGCCAAAATCTACAGGTAGTCACTTCGCAAAAAACACCTCTGTTTTCTTCCAAAAATTTGGAAGTGTCCACGTTGCGCTTTGGGGCGTTTCCTGTCGCGGGCGCTTTGCCTACCCACACAAGTGAGGTATCATTTTTATCGGGAGACTTGGGGGAACGCTGAGTGGAAGGAAATTTGTGGCTCCTCTCAGATTCCAGAACTTTCTGCCACAGAAATGTGAGGAACATGTGTTTTTTTAGCCAAATTTTGAGGTTTGCAAAGGATTCTGGGTAACAGAACCTGGTCCGAGCCCCGCAAGTCACCCCATCTTGGATTCCCCTAGGTCTCTAGTTTTCAGAAATGTACAGGTTTGGTAGGTTTCCCTAGGTGCCGGCTGAGCTAGAGGCCAAAATCTACAGGTAGGCACTTCGCAAAAAACACCTCTGTTTTCTTCCGAAAATTTGGATGTGTCCACGTTGCGCTTTGGGGCGTTTCCTGTCGCGGGTGCTAGGCCTACCCACACAAGTGAGGTATCATTTTTATCGGGAGACTTGGGGAAACGCTGGGTGGAAGGAAATGTGTGGCTCCTCTCAGATTCCAGAACTTTCTGCCACAGAAATGTGAGGAACATGTGTTTTTTTAGCCAAATTTTGAGGTTTGCAAAGGATTCAGGGTAACAGAACCTGGTCCGAGCCCCGCAAGTCACCCCATCTTGGATTCCCCTAGGTCTCTAGTTTTCATAAATGCACAGGTTTGGTAGGTTTCCCTAGGTGCCGGCTGAGCTAGAGGCCAAAATCTACAGGTAGGCACTTCGCAAAAAACACCTCTGTTTTCTTCCAAAAATGTGGATGTGTCCACGTTGCGCTTTGGGGTGTTTCCTGTCGCGGGCGCTAGGCCTACCCACACAAGTGAGGTATCATTTTTATCGGGAGACTTGGGGGAACGCTGGGTGGAAGGAAATTTGTGGCTCCTCTCAGATTCCAGAACTTTCTGCCACAGAAATGTGAGGAACATGTGTTTTTTTAGCCAAATTTTGAGGTTTGCAAAGGATTCTGGGTAACAGAACCTGGTCCGAGCCCCGCAAGTCACCCCATCTTGGATTCCCCTAGGTCTCTAGTTTTCAGAAATGCACAGGTTTGGTAGGTTTCCCTAGGTGCCGGCTGAGCTAGAGGCCAAAATCTACAGGTAGGCACTTCGCAAAAAACACCTCTGTTTTCTTCCAAAAATTTGGATGTGTCCACGTTGCGCTTTGGGGCGTTTCCTGTCGCGGGTGCTAGGCCTACCCACACAAGTGAGGTATCATTTTTATCGGGAGACTTGGGGAAACGCTGGGTGGAAGGAAATGTGTGGCTCCTCTCAGATTCCAGAACTTTCTGCCACAGAAATGTGAGGAACATGTGTTTTTTTAGCCAAATTTTGAGGTTTGCAAAGGATTCTGGGTAACAGAACCTGGTCCGAGCCCCGCAAGTCACCCCATCTTGGATTCCCCTAGGTCTCTAGTTTTCAGAAATGCACAGGTTTGGTAGGTTTCCCTAGGTGGCGGCTGAGCTACAGTCCAAAATCTACAGGTAGTCACTTCGCAAAAAACACCTCTGTTTTCTTCCAAAAATTTGGATGTGTCCACGTAGCGCTTTGGGGCGTTTCCTGTCGCGGGCGCTTTGCCTACCCACACAAGTGAGGTATCATTTTTATCGGGAGACTTGGGGGAACGCTGGGTGGAAGGAAATTTGTGGCTCCTCTCAGATTCCAGAACTTTCTGCCACAGAAATGTGAGGAACATGTGTTTTTTTAGCCAAATTTTGAGGTTTGCAAAGGATTCTGGGTAACAGAACCTGGTCCGAGCCCCGCAAGTCGCCCCATCTTGGATTCCCCTAGGTCTCTAGTTTTCAGAAATGCACAGGTTTGGTAGGTTTCCCCAGGTGCCGGCTGAGCTAGAGGCCAAAATCTACAGGTAGGCACTTCGCAAAAAACACCTCTGTTTTCTTCCAAAAATGTGGATGTGTCCACGTTGCGCTTTGGGGCGTTTCCTGTCGCGGGCGCTAGGCCTACCCACACAAGTGAGGTATCATTTTTATCGGGAGACTTGGGGGAACGCTGGGTGGAAGGAAATTTGTGGCTCCTCTCAGATTCCAGAACTTTCTGCCACAGAAATGTGAGGAACATGTGTTTTTTTAGCCAAATTTTGAGGTTTGCAAAGGATTCTGGGTAACAGAACCTGGTCCGAGCCCCGCAAGTCACCCCATCTTGGATTCCTCTAGGTCTCTAGTTTTCAGAAATGCACAGGTTTGGTAGGTTTCCCTAGGTGCCGGCTGAGCTAGAGGCCAAAATCTACAGGTAGGCACTTCGCAAAAAACACATCTGTTTTCTTCCAAAAATTTGGATGTGTCCACGTTGCACTTTGGGGCGTTTCCTGTCGCGGGCGCTATGCCTACCCACACAAGTGAGGTACCATTGTTATCGGGAGACTTGGGGAACCCTGGGTGGAAGGAAATTTGTGGCTCCTCTCAGATTCCAGAACTTTCTGCCACAGAAATGTGAGGAACATGTGTTTTTTTAGCCAAATTTTGAGGTTTGCAAAGGATTCTGGGTAATAGAACCTGGTCCGAGCCCCGCAAGTCACCCCATCTTGGATTCCCCTAGGTCTCTAGTTTTCAGAAATGCACAGGTTTAGTAGGTTTCCCTAGGTGCCGGCTGAGCTAGAGGCCAAAATCTACAGGTAGGCACTTCGCAAAAAACACCTCTGTTTTCTTCCAAAAATTTGGATGTGTCCACGTTACGCTTTGGGGCGTTTCCTGTCGCGGGCGCTAGGCCTACCCACACAAGTGAGGTATCATTTTTATCGGGAGACTTGGGGGAACGCTGGGTGGAAGGAAATTTGTGGCTCCTCTCAGATTCCAGAACTTTCTGCCACAGAAATGTGAGGAACATGTGTTTTTTTAGCCAAATTTTGAGGTTTGCAAAGGATTCTGGGTAACAGAACCTGGTCCGAGCCCCGCAAGTCACCCCATCTTGGATTCCCCTAGGTCTCTAGTTTTCAGAAATGCACAGGTTTGGTAGGTTTCCCTAGGTGCCGGCTGAGCTAGA
Source organism: Pleurodeles waltl (assembly GCF_031143425.1). Lineage (NCBI taxonomy): Eukaryota > Metazoa > Chordata > Amphibia > Caudata > Salamandridae > Pleurodeles > Pleurodeles waltl. Next base: position 139,355,257 of record NC_090444.1, read on the forward strand.
GGCCAAAATCTACAGGTAGGCACTTCGCAAAAAACACCTCTGTTTTCTTCCAAAAATTTGGATGTGTCCACGTTGCGCTTTGGGGCGTTTCCTGTCGCGGACGCTATGCCTACCCACACAAGTGAGGTATCATTGTTATCGGGAGACTTGGGGGAACCCTGGGTGGAAGGAAATTTGTGGCTCCTCTCAGATTCCAGAACTTTCTGCCACAGAAATGTGAGGAACATGTGTTTTTTTAGCCAAATTTTGAGGTTTGCAAAGGATTCTGGGTAACAGAACCTGGTCCGAGCCCCGCAAGTCACCCCATCTTGGATTCCCCTAGGTCTCTAGTTTTCAGAAATGCACAGGTTCGGTAGGTTTCCCTAGGTGCCGGCTGAGCTAGAGGCCAAAATCTCCAGGTAGGCACTTTGCAAAAAACACCTCTGTTTTCTTCCAAAAATATGGATGTGTCCACGTTGCGTTTTGGGGCGTTTCCTGTCGCGGGCGCTAGGCCTACCCACACAAGTGAGGTATCATTTTTATCGGGAGACTTGGGGGAACCCTGGGAGGAAGGAAATTTGTGGCTCCTCTCAGATTCCAGAACTTTCTGCCACAGAAATGTGAGGAACATGTGTTTTTGTAGCCAAATTTTGAGGTTTGCAAAGGATTCTGGGTAACAGAACCTGGTCCGGGCCCCGCAAGTCACCCCATCTTGGATTCCCCTAGGTCTCTCGTTTTCAGAAATGCACAGGGTTGGTAGGTTTCCCTAGGTGGCGGCTGAGCTACAGGCCAAAATCTACAGGTAGTCACTTCGCAAAAAACAATTCTGTTTTCTTCCAAAAATTTGGATGTGTCCACGTTGCGCTTTGGGGCGTTTCCTGTCGCGGGCGCTTTGCCTACCCACACAAAATGAGGTATCGTTTTTATCGGGAGACTTGGGGGAACGCTGGGTGGAAGGAAATTTGTGGCTCCTCTCAGATTCCAGAACTTTCTGCCACAGAAATGTGAGGAACATGTGTTTTTTTAGCCAAATTTTGAGGTTTGCAAAGGATTCTGGGTAACAGAACCTGGTCCGAGCCCCGCAAGTCACCCCATCTTGGATTCCCCTAGGTCTCTAGTTTTCAGAAATGCACAGGTTTGGTAGGTTTCCCTAGGTGCCGGCTGAGCTAGAGGCCAAAATCTACAGGTAGGCACTTCGCAAAAAACACCTCTGTTTTCTTCCAAAAATTTGGATGTGTCCACGTTGCGCTTTGGGGCGTTTCCTGTCGCGGGCGCTTTGCCTACCCACACAAGTGAGGTATCGTTTTTATCGGGAGACTTGGGGGAACGCTGGGTGGAAGGAAATTCGTGGCTCCTCTCAGATTCCAGAACTTTCTGCCACAGAAATGTGAGGCACATGTGTTTTTTTAGCCAAATTTTGAGGTTTGCAAAGGATTCTGGGTAACAGAACCTGTTCCGAGCCCCGCAAGTCACCCCATCTTGGATTCCCCTAGGTCTCTAGTTTTCAGAAATGCACAGGTTTGGTAGGTTTCCCTATGTGCCGGCTGAGCTAGAGGCAAAAATCTACAGGTAGGCACTTCGCAAAAAACACCTCTGTTTTCTTCCAAAAATTTGGATGTGTCCACGTTGCGCTTTGGGGCGTTTCCTGTCGCGGGCGCTAGGCCTACCCACACAAGTGAGGTATCATTTTTATCGGGAGACTTGGGGGAACGCTGGGTGGAAGGAAATTTGTGGCTCCTCTCAGATTCCAGAACTTTCTGCCACAGAAATGTGAGGAACATGTGTTTTTTTAGCCAAATTTTGAGGTTTGCAAAGGATTCTGGGTAACAGAACCTGGTCCGAGCCCCGCAAGTCACCCCATCTTGGATTCCCCTAGGTCTCTCGTTTTCAGAAATGCACAGGTTTGGTAGGTTTCCCTAGGTGCCGGCTGAGCTAGAGGCCAAAATCTACAGGTAGGCACTTCGCAAAAAACACCTCTGTTTTCTTCCAAAAATTTGGATGTGTCCACGTTGCGCTTTGGGGCGTTTCCTGTCGCGGGCGCTAGGCCTACCCACACAAGTGAGGTATCATTTTTATCGGGAGACTTGGGGAAACGCTGGGTGGAAGGAAATGTGTGGCTCCTCTCAGATTCCAGAACTTTCTGCCACAGAAATGTGAGGAACATGTGTTTTTTTAGCCAAATTTTGAGGTTTGCAAAGGATTCTGGGTAACAGAACCTGGTCCGAGCCCCGCAAGTCACCCCATCTTGGATTCCCCTAGGTCTCTAGTTTTCAGAAATGCACAGGTTTGGTAGGTTTCCCTAGGTGGCGGCTGAGCTACAGTCCAAAATCTACAGGTAGTCACTTCGCAAAAAACACCTCTGTTTTCTTCCAAAAATTTGGATGTGTCCACGTTGCGCTTTGGGGCGTTTCCTGTCGCGGGCGCTTTGCCTACCCACACAAGTGAGGTATCATTTTTATCGGGAGACTTGGGGGAAGGCTGGGTGGAAGGAAATTTGTGGCTCCTCTCAGATTCCAGAACTTTCTGCCACAGAAATGTGAGGAACATGTGTTTTTTTAGCCAAATTTTGAGGTTTGCAAAGGATTCTGGGTAACAGAACCTGGTCCGAGCCCCGCAAGTCACCCCATCTTGGATTCTCCTAGGTCTCTCGTTTTCAGAAATGCACAGGTTTGGTAGGTTTCCCTAGGTGCCGGCTGAGCTAGAGGCCAAAATCTACAGGTAGGCACTTCGCAAAAAACACCTCTGTTTTCTTCCAAAAATTTGGATGTGTCCACGTTGCGCTTTGGGGCGTTTCCTGTCGCGGGCGCTAGGCCTACCCACACAAGTGAGGTATCATTTTTATCGGGAGACTTGGGGAAACGCTGGGTGGAAGGAAATGTGTGGCTCCTCTCAGATTCCAGAACTTTCTGCCACAGAAATGTGAGGAACATGTGTTTTTTTAGCCAAATTTTGAGGTTTGCAAAGGATTCTGGGTAACAGAACCTGGTCCGAGCCCCGCAAGTCACCCCATCTTGGATTCCCCTAGGTCTCTAGTTTTCAGAAATGCACAGGTTTGGTAGGTTTCCCTAGGTGGCGGCTGAGCTACAGTCCAAAATATACAGGTAGTCACTTCGCAAAAAACACCTCTGTTTTCTTCCAAAAATTTGGATGTGTCCACGTTGCGCTTTGGGGCGTTTCCTGTCGCGGGCGCTTTGCCTACCCACACAAGTGAGGTATCATTTTTATCGGGAGACTTGGGGGAACGCTGGGTGGAAGGAAATTTGTGGCTCCTCTCAGATTCCAGAACTTTCTGCCACAGAAATGTGACGAACATGTGTTTTTTTAGCCAAATTTTGAGGTTTGCAAAGGATTCTGGGTAACAGAACCTGGTCCGAGCCCCGCAAGTCACCCCATCTTGGATTCCCCTAGGTCTCTCGTTTTCAGAAATGCACAGGTTTGGTAGGTTTCCCTAGGTGCCGGCTGAGCTAGAGGCCAAAATCTACAGGTAGGCACTTCGCAAAAAACACCTTTGTTTTCTTCCAAAAATTTGGAAGTGTCCACGTTGCGCTTTGGGGCGTTTCCTGTCGCGGGCGCTATGCCTACCCACACAAGTGAGGTATCATTGTTATCGGGAGACTTGGGGGAACCCTGGGTGGAAGGAAATTTGTGGCTCCTCTCAGATTCCAGAACTTTCTGCCACAGAAATGTGAGGAACATGTGTTTTTTTAGCCAAATTTTGAGGTTTGCAAAGGATTCTGGGTAACAGAACCTGGTCCGAGCCCCGCAAGTCACCCCATCTTGGATTCCCCTAGGTCTCTAGTTTTCAGAAATGCACAGGTTCGGTAGGTTTCCCTAGGTGCCGGCTGAGCTAGAGGCCAAAATCTCCAGGTAGGCACTTCGCAAAAAACACCTCTGTTTTCTTCCAAAAATATGGATGTGTCCACGTTGCGCTTTGGGGTGTTTCCTGTCGCGGGCGCTAGGCCTACCCACACAAGTGAGGTATCATTTTTATCGGGAGACTTGGGGGAACCCTGGGAGGAAGGAAATTTGTGGCTCCTCTCAGATTCCAGAACTTTCTGCCACAGAAATGTGAGGAACATGTGTTTTTGTAGCCAAATTTTGAGGTTTGCAAAGGATTCTGGGTAACAGAACCTGGTCCGGGCCCCGCAAGTCACCCCATCTTGGATTCCCCTAGGTCTCTCGTTTTCAGAAATGCACAGGGTTGGTAGGTTTCCCTAGGTGGCGGCTGAGCTACAGGCCAAAATCTACAGGTAGTCACTTCGCAAAAAACAATTCTGTTTTCTTCCAAAAATTTGGATGTGTCCACGTTGCGCTTTGGGGCGTTTCCTGTCGCGGGCGCTTTGCCTACCCACACAAAATGAGGTATCGTTTTTATCGGGAGACTTGGGGGAACGCTGGGTGGAAGGAAATTTGTGGCTCCTCTCAGATTCCAGAACTTTCTGCCACAGAAATGTGAGGAACATGTGTTTTTTTAGCCAAATTTTGAGGTTTGCAAAGGATTCTGGGTAACAGAACCTGGTCCGAGCCCCGCAAGTCACCCCATCTTGGATTCCCCTAGGTCTCTAGTTTTCAGAAATGCACAGGTTTGGTAGGTTTCCCTAGGTGCCGGCTGAGCTAGAGGCCAAAATCTACAGGTAGGCACTTCGCAAAAAACACCTCTGTTTTCTTCCAAAAATTTGGATGTGTCCACGTTGCGCTTTGGGGCGTTTCCTGTCGCGGGCGCTTTGCCTACCCACACAAGTGAGGTATCGTTTTTATCGGGAGACTTGGGGGAACGCTGGGTGGAAGGAAATTTGTGGCTCCTCTCAGATTCCAGAACTTTCTGCCACAGAAATGTGAGGCACATGTGTTTTTTTAGCCAAATTTTGAGGTTTGCAAAGGATTCTGGGTAACAGAACCTGTTCCGAGCCCCGCAAGTCACCCCATCTTGGATTCCCCTAGGTCTCTAGTTTTCAGAAATGCACAGGTTTGGTAGGTTTCCCTATGTGCCGGCTGAGCTAGAGGCAAAAATCTACAGGTAGGCACTTCGCAAAAAACACCTCTGTTTTCTTCCAAAAATTTGGATGTGTCCACGTTGCGCTTTGGGGCGTTTCCTGTCGCGGGCGCTAGGCCTACCCACACAAGTGAGGTATCATTTTTATCGGGAGACTTGGGGGAACGCTGGGTGGAAGGAAATTTGTGGCTCCTCTCAGATTCCAGAACTTTCTGCCACAGAAATGTGAGGAACATGTGTTTTTTTAGCCAAATTTTGAGGTTTGCAAAGGATTCTGGGTAACAGAACCTGGTCCGAGCCCCGCAAGTCACCCCATCTTGGATTCCCCTAGGTCTCTCGTTTTCAGAAATGCACAGGTTTGGTAGGTTTCCCTAGGTGCCGGCTGAGCTAGAGGCCAAAATCTACAGGTAGGCACTTCGCAAAAAACACCTCTGTTTTCTTCCAAAAATTTGGATGTGTCCACGTTGCACTTTGGGGCGTTTCCTGTCGCGGACGCTATGCCTACCCACACAAGTGAGGTATCATTGTTATCGGGAGACTTGGGGGAACCCTGGGTGGAAGGAAATTTGTGGCTCCTCTCAGATTCCAGAACTTTCTGCCACAGAAATGTGAGGAACATGTGTTTTTTTAGCCAAATTTTGAGGTTTGCAAAGGATTCTGGGTAACAGAACCTGGTCCGAGCCCCGCAAGTCACCCCATCTTGGATTCCCCTAGGTCTCTAGTTTTCAGAAATGCACAGGTTCGGTAGGTTTCCCTAGGTGCCGGCTGAGCTAGAGGCCAAAATCTCCAGGTAGGCACTTCGCAAAAAACACCTCTGTTTTCTTCCAAAAATATGGATGTGTCCACGTTGCGTTTTGGGGCGTTTCCTGTCGCGGGCGCTAGGCCTACCCACACAAGTGAGGTATCATTTTTATCGGGAGACTTGGGGGAACCCTGGGAGGAAGGAAATTTGTGGCTCCTCTCAGATTCCAGAACTTTCTGCCACAGAAATGTGAGGAACATGTGTTTTTGTAGCCAAATTTTGAGGTTTGCAAAGGATTCTGGGTAACAGAACCTGGTCCGGGCCCCGCAAGTCACCCCATCTTGGATTCCCCTAGGTCTCTCGTTTTCAGAAATGCACAGGGTTGGTAGGTTTCCCTAGGTGGCGGCTGAGCTACAGGCCAAAATCTACAGGTAGTCACTTCGCAAAAAACAATTCTGTTTTCTTCCAAAAATTTGGATGTGTCCACGTTGCGCTTTGGGGCGTTTCCTGTCGCGGGCGCTTTGCCTACCCACACAAAATGAGGTATCGTTTTTATCGGGAGACTTGGGGGAACGCTGGGTGGAAGGAAATTTGTGGCTCCTCTCAGATTCCAGAACTTTCTGCCACAGAAATGTGAGGAACATGTGTTTTTTTAGCCAAATTTTGAGGTTTGCAAAGGATTCTGGGTAACAGAACCTGGTCCGAGCCCCGCAAGTCACCCCATCTTGGATTCCCCTAGGTCTCTAGTTTTCAGAAATGCACAGGTTTGGTAGGTTTCCCTAGGTGCCGGCTGAGCTAGAGGCCAAAATCTACAGGTAGGCACTTCGCAAAAAACACCTCTGTTTTCTTCCAAAAATTTGGATGTGTCCACGTTGCGCTTTGGGGCGTTTCCTGTCGCGGGCGCTTTGCCTACCCACACAAGTGAGGTATCGTTTTTATCGGGAGACTTGGGGGAACGCTGGGTGGAAGGAAATTTGTGGCTCCTCTCAGATTCCAGAACTTTCTGCCACAGAAATGTGAGGCACATGTGTTTTTTTAGCCAAATTTTGAGGTTTGCAAAGGATTCTGGGTAACAGAACCTGTTCCGAGCCCCGCAAGTCACCCCATCTTGGATTCCCCTAGGTCTCTAGTTTTCAGAAATGCACAGGTTTGGTAGGTTTCCCTATGTGCCGGCTGAGCTAGAGGCAAAAATCTACAGGTAGGCACTTCGCAAAAAACACCTCTGTTTTCTTCCAAAAATTTGGATGTGTCCACGTTGCGCTTTGGGGCGTTTCCTGTCGCGGGCGCTAGGCCTACCCACACAAGTGAGGTATCATTTTTATCGGGAGACTTGGGGGAACGCTGGGTGGAAGGAAATTTGTGGCTCCTCTCAGATTCCAGAACTTTCTGCCACAGAAATGTGAGGAACATGTGTTTTTTTAGCCAAATTTTGAGGTTTGCAAAGGATTCTGGGTAACAGAACCTGGTCCGAGCCCCGCAAGTCACCCCATCTTGGATTCCCCTAGGTCTCTCGTTTTCAGAAATGCACAGGTTTGGTAGGTTTCCCTAGGTGCCGGCTGAGCTAGAGGCCAAAATCTACAGGTAGGCACTTCGCAAAAAACACCTCTGTTTTCTTCCAAAAATTTGGATGTGTCCACGTTGCGCTTTGGGGCGTTTCCTGTCGCGGGCGCTAGGCCTACCCACACAAGTGAGGTATCATTTTTATCGGGAGACTTGGGGAAACGCTGGGTGGAAGGAAATGTGTGGCTCCTCTCACATTCCAGAACTTTCTGCCACAGAAATGTGAGGAACATGTGTTTTTTTAGCCAAATTTTGAGGTTTGCAAAGGATTCTGGGTAACAGAACCTGGTCCGAGCCCCGCAAGTCACCCCATCTTGGATTCCCCTAGGTCTCTAGTTTTCAGAAATGCACAGGTTTGGTAGGTTTCCCTAGGTGGCGGCTGAGCTACAGTCCAAAATCTACAGGTAGTCACTTCGCAAAAAACACCTCTGTTTTCTTCCAAAAATTTGGATGTGTCCACGTTGCGCTTTGGGGCGTTTCCTGTCGCGGGCGCTTTGCCTACCCACACAAGTGAGGTATCATTTTTATCGGGAGACTTGGGGGAAGGCTGGGTGGAAGGAAATTTGTGGCTCCTCTCAGATTCCAGAACTTTCTGCCACAGAAATGTGACGAACATGTGTTTTTTTAGCCAAATTTTGAGGTTTGCAAAGGATTCTGGGTAACAGAACCTGGTCCGAGCCCCGCAAGTCACCCCATCTTGGATTCCCCTAGGTCTCTCGTTTTCAGAAATGCACAGGTTTGGTAGGTTTCCCTAGGTGCCGGCTGAGCTAGAGGCCAAAATCTACAGGTAGGCACTTCGCAAAAAACACCTCTGTTTTCTTCCAAAAATTTGGATGTGTCCACGTTGCGCTTTGGGGCGTTTCCTGTCGCGGGCGCTAGGCCTACCCACACAAGTGAGGTATCATTTTTATCGGGAGACTTGGGGAAACGCTGGGTGGAAGGAAATGTGTGGCTCCTCTCAGATTCCAGAACTTTCTGCCACAGAAATGTGAGGAACATGTGTTTTTTTAGCCAAATTTTGAGGTTTGCAAAGGATTCTGGGTAACAGAACCTGGTCCGAGCCCCGCAAGTCACCCCATCTTGGATTCCCCTAGGTCTCTAGTTTTCAGAAATGCACAGGTTTGGTAGGTTTCCCTAGGTGGCGGCTGAGCTACAGTCCAAAATCTACAGGTAGTCACTTCGCAAAAAACACCTCTGTTTTCTTCCAAAAATTTGGATGTGTCCACGTTGCGCTTTGGGGCGTTTCCTGTCGCGGGCGCTTTGCCTACCCACACAAGTGAGGTATCATTTTTATCGGGAGACTTGGGGGAACGCTGGGTGGAAGGAAATTTGTGGCTCCTCTCAGATTCCAGAACTTTCTGCCACAGAAATGTGACGAACATGTGTTTTTTTAGCCAAATTTTGAGGTTTGCAAAGGATTCTGGGTAACAGAACCTGGTCCGAGCCCCGCAAGTCACCCCATCTTGGATTCCCCTAGGTCTCTCGTTTTCAGAAATGCACAGGTTTGGTAGGTTTCCCTAGGTGCCGGCTGAGCTAGAGGCCAAAATCTACAGGTAGGCACTTCGCAAAAAACACCTTTGTTTTCTTCCAAAAATGTGGATGTGTCCACGTTGCGCTTTGGGGCGTTTCCTGTCGCGGGCGCTATGCCTACCCACACAAGTGAGGTATCATTGTTATCGGGAGACTTGGGGGAACCCTGGGTGGAAGGAAATTTGTGGCTCCTCTCAGATTCCAGAACTTTCTGCCACAGAAATGTGAGGAACATGTGTTTTTTTAGCCAAATTTTGAGGTTTGCAAAGGATTCAGGGTAACAGAACCTGGTCCGAGCCCCGCAAGTCACCCCATCTTGGATTCCCCTAGGTCTCTAGTTTTCAGAAATGCACAGGTTTGGTAGGTTTCCCTAGGTGCCGGCTGAGCTAGAGGCCAAAATCTACAGGTAGGCACTTCGCAAAAAACACCTCTGTTTTCTTCCAAAAATGTGGATGTGTCCACGTTGCGCTTTGGGGCGTTTCCTGTCGCGGTCGCTAGGCCTACCCACACAAGTGAGGTATCATTTTTATCGGGAGACTTGGGGGAACGCTGGGTGGAAGGAAATTTGTGGCTCCTCTCAGATTCCAGAACTTTCTGCCACAGAAATGTGAGGAACATGTGTTTTTTTAGCCAAATTTTGAGGTTTGCAAAGGATTCTGGGTAACAGAACCTGGTCCGAGCCCCGCAAGTCACCCCATCTTGGATTCCCCTAGGTCTCTAGTTTTCAGAAATGCACAGGTTTGGTAGGTTTCCCTAGGTGGCGGCTGAGCTACAGTCCAAAATCTACAGGTAGTCACTTCGCAAAAAACACCTCTGTTTTCTTCCAAAAATTTGGATGTGTCCACGTTGCGCTTTGGGGCGTTTCCTGTCGCGGGCGCTTTGCCTACCCACACAAGTGAGGTATCATTTTTATCGGGAGACTTGGGGGAACGCTGGGTGGAAGGAAATTTGTGGCTCCTCTCAGATTCCAGAACTTTCTGCCACAGAAATGTGACGAACATGTGTTTTTTTAGCCAAATTTTGAGGTTTGCAAAGGATTCTGGGTAACAGAACCTGGTCCGAGCCCCGCAAGTCACCCCATCTTGGATTCCCCTAGGTCTCTCGTTTTCAGAAATGCACAGGTTTGGTAGGTTTCCCTAGGTGCCGGCTGAGCTAGAGGCCAAAATCTACAGGTAGGCACTTCGCAAAAAACACCTTTGTTTTCTTCCAAAAATTTGGATGTGTCCACGTTGCGCTTTGGGGCGTTTCCTGTCGCGGGCGCTATGCCTACCCACACAAGTGAGGTATCATTGTTATCGGGAGACTTGGGGGAACCCTGGGTGGAAGGAAATTTGTGGCTCCTCTCAGATTCCAGAACTTTCTGCCACAGAAATGTGAGGAACATGTGTTTTTTTAGCCAAATTTTGAGGTTTGGAAAGGATTCAGGGTAACAGAACCTGGTCCGAGCCCCGCAAGTCACCCCATCTTGGATTCCCCTAGGTCTCTAGTTTTCAGAAATGCACAGGTTTGGTAGGTTTCCCTAGGTGCCGGCTGAGCTAGAGGCCAAAATCTACAGGTAGGCACTTCGCAAAAAACACCTCTGTTTTCTTCCAAAAATGTGGATGTGTCCACGTGGCGCTTTGGGGCGTTTCCTGTCGCGGTCGCTAGGCCTACCCACACAAGTGAGGTATCATTTTTATCGGGAGACTTGGGGGAACGCTGGGTGGAAGGAAATTTGTGGCTCCTCTCAGATTCCAGAACTTTCTGCCACAGAAATGTGAGGAACATGTGTTTTTTTAGCCAAATTTTGAGGTTTGCAAAGGATTCTGGGTAACAGAACCTGGTCCGAGCCCCGCAAGTCACCCCATCTTGGATTCCCCTAGGTCTCTAGTTTTCAGAAATGCACAGGTTTGGTAGGTTTCCCTAGGTGCCGGCTGAGCTAGAGGCCAAAATCTACAGGTAGGCACTTCGCAAAAAACACCTCTGTTTTCTTCCAAAATTTTGGATGTGTCCACGTTGCGCTTTGGGGCGTTTCCTGTCGCGGGTGCTAGGCCTACCCACACAAGTGAGGTATCATTTTTATCGGGAGACTTGGGGAAACGCTGGGTGGAAGGAAATGTGTGGCTCCTCTCAGATTCCAGAACTTTCTGCCACAGAAATGTGAGGAACATGTTTTTTTTAGCCAAATTTTGAGGTTTGCAAAGGATTCTGGGTAACAGAACCTGGTCCGAGCCCCGCAAGTCACCCCATCTTGGATTCCCCTAGGTCTCTAGTTTTCAGAAATGCACAGGTTTGGTAGGTTTCCCTAGGTGGCGGCTGAGCTACAGTATAAAATCTACAGGTAGTCACTTCGCAAAAAACACCTCTGTTTTCTTCCAAAAATTTGGATGTGTCCACGTTGCGCTTTGGGGCGTTTCCTGTCGCGGGCGCTAGGCCTACCCACACAAGTGAGGTATCATTTTTATCGGGAGACTTGGGGGAACGCTGGGTGGAAGGAAATTTGTGGCTCCTCTCAGATTCCAGAACTTTCTACTACAGAAATGTGAGGAACATGTGTTTTTTTAGCCAAATTTTGAGGTTTGCAAAGGATTCTGGGTAACAGAACCTGGTCCGAGCCCCGCAAGTCACCCCATCTTGGATTCCTCTAGGTCTCTAGTTTTCAGAAATGCACAGGTTTGGTAGGTTTCCCTAGGTGCCGGCTGAGCTAGAGGCCAAAATCTACAGGTAGGCACTTCGCAAAAAACACATCTGTTTTCTTCCAAAAATTTGGATGTGTCCACGTTGCACTTTGGGGTGTTTCCTGTCGCGGGCGCTATGCCTACCCACACAAGTGAGGTATCATTGTTATCGGGAGACTTGGGGAACCCTGGGTGGAAGGAAATTTGTGGCTCCTCTCAGATTCCAGAACTTTCTGCCACAGAAATGTGAGGAACATGTGTTTTTTTAGCCAAATTTTGAGGTTTGCAGAGGATTCTGGGTAACAGAACCTGGTCCGAGCCCCGCAAGTCACCCCATCTTGGATTCCCCTAGGTCTCTAGTTTTCAGAAATGCACAGGTTTAGTAGGTTTCCCTAGGTGCCGGCTGAGCTAGAGGCCAAAATCTACAGGTAGGCACTTCGCAAAAAACACCTCTGTTTTCTTCCAAAAATTTGGATGTGTCCACGTTGCGCTTTGGGGCGTTTCCTGTCGCGGGCGCTATGCCTACCCACACAAGTGAGGTATCATTGTTATCGGGAGACTTGGGGGAACCCTGGGTGGAAGGAAATTTGTGGCTCCTCTCAGATTCCAGAACTTTCTGCCACAGAAATGTGAGGAACATGTGTTTTTTTAGCCAAATTTTGAGGTTTGCAAAGGATTCTGGGTAACAGAACCTGGTCCGAGCCCCGCAAGTCACCCCATCTTGGATTCCCCTAGGTCTCTAGTTTTCAGAAATGCACAGGTTTGGTAGGTTTCCCTAGGTGGCGGCTGAGCTACAGGCCAAAATCTACAGGTAGTCACTTCGCAAAAAACACCTCTGTTTTCTTCCAAAAATTTGGAAGTGTCCACGTTGCGCTTTGGGGCGTTTCCTGTCGCGGGCGCTTTGCCTACGCACACAAGTGAGGTATCGTTTTTATCGGGAGACTTGGGGGAACGCTGGGTGGAAGGAAATTTGTGGCTCCTCTCAGATTCCAGAACTTTCTGCCACAGAAATGTGAGGAACATGTGTTTTTTTAGCCAAATTTTGAGGTTTGCAAAGGATTCAGGGTAACAGAACCTGGTCCGAGCCCCGCAAGTCACCCCATCTTGGATTCCCCTAGGTCTCTAGTTTTCAGAAATGCACAGGTTTGGTAGGTTTCCCTAGGTGCCGGCTGAGCTAGAGGCCAAAATCTACAGGTAGGCACTTCGCAAAAAACACCTCTGTTTTCTTCCAAAAATGTGGATGTGTCCACGTTGCGCTTTGGGGCGTGTCCTGTCGCGGGCGCTAGGCCTACCCACACAAGTGAGGTATCATTTTTATCGGGAGACTTGGGGGAACGCTGGGTGGAAGGAAATTTGTGGCTCCTCTCAGATTCCAGAACTTTCTGCCACAGAAATGTGAGGAACATGTGTTTTTTTAGCCAAATTTTGAGGTTTGCAAAGGATTCTGGGTAACAGAACCTGGTCCGAGCCCCGCAAGTCACCCCATCTTGGATTCCCCTAGGTCTCTAGTTTTCAGAAATGCACAGGTTTGGTAGGTTTCCCTAGGTGCCGGCTGAGCTAGAGGCCAAAATCTACAGGTAGGCACTTCGCAAAAAACACCTCTGCTTTCTTCCAAAAATTTGGATGTGTCCACGTTGCGCTTTGGGGCGTTTCCTGTCGCGGGTGCTAGGCCTACCCACACAAGTGAGGTATCATTTTTATCGGGAGACTTGGGGAAACGCTGGGTGGAAGGAAATGTGTGGCTCCTCTCAGATTCCAGAACTTTCTGCCACAGAAATGTGAGGAACATGTGTTTTTTTAGCCAAATTTTGAGGTTTGCAAAGGATTCTGGGTAACAGAACCTGGTCCGAGCCCCGCAAGTCACCCCATCTTGGATTCCCCTAGGTCTCTAGTTTTCAGAAATGCACAGGTTTGGTAGGTTTCCCTAGGTGGCGGCTGAGCTACAGTCCAAAATCTACAGGTAGTCACTTCGCAAAAAACACCTCTGTTTTCTTCCAAAAATTTGGATGTGTCCACGTAGCGCTTTGGGGCGTTTCCTGTCGCGGGCGCTTTGCCTACCCACACAAGTGAGGTATCATTTTTATCGGGAGACTTGGGGGAACGCTGGGTGGAAGGAAATTTGTGGCTCCTCTCAGATTCCAGAACTTTCTGCCACAGAAATGTGAGGAACATGTGTTTTTTTAGCCAAATTTTGAGGTTTGCAAAGGATTCTGGGTAACAGAACCTGGTCCGAGCCCCGCAAGTCGCCCCATCTTGGATTCCCCTAGGTCTCTAGTTTTCAGAAATGCACGGGTTTGGTAGGTTTCCCTAGGTGCCGGCTGAGCTAGAGGCCAAAATCTACAGGTAGGCACTTCGCAAAAAACACCTCTGTTTTCTTCCAAAAATGTGGATGTGTCCACGTTGCGCTTTGGGGCGTTTCCTGTCGCGGGCGCTAGGCCTACCCACACAAGTGAGGTATCATTTTTATCGGGAGACTTGGGGGAACGCTGGGTGGAAGGAAATTTGTGGCTCCTCTCAGATTCCAGAACTTTCTGCCACAGAAATGTGAGGAACATGTGTTTTTTTAGCCAAATTTTGAGGTTTGCAAAGGATTCTGGGTAACAGAACCTGGTCCGAGCCCCGCAAGTCACCCCATCTTGGATTCCTCTAGGTCTCTAGTTTTCAGAAATGCACAGGTTTGGTAGGTTTCCCTAGGTGCCGGCTGAGCTAGAGGCCAAAATCTACAGGTAGGCACTTAGCAAAAAACACATCTGTTTTCTTCCAAAAATTTGGATGTGTCCACGTTGCACTTTGGGGCGTTTCCTGTCGCGGGCGCTATGCCTACCCACACAAGTGAGGTACCATTGTTATCGGGAGACTTGGGGAACCCTGGGTGGAAGGAAATTTGTGGCTCCTCTCAGATTCCAGAACTTTCTGCCACAGAAATGTGAGGAACATGTGTTTTTTTAGCCAAATTTTGAGGTTTGCAAAGGATTCTGGGTAACAGAACCTGGTCCGAGCCCCGCCAGTCACCCCATCTTGGATTCCCCTAGGTCTCTAGTTTTCAGAAATGCACAGGTTTGGTAGGTTTCCCTAGGTGGCGGCTGAGCTACAGGCCAAAATCTACAGGTAGTCACTTCGCAAAAAACACCTCTGTTTTCTTCCAAAAATTTGGAAGTGTCCACGTTGCGCTTTGGGGCGTTTCCTGTCGCGGGCGCTTTGCCTACCCACACAAGTGAGGTATCGTTTTTATCGGGAGACTTGGGGGAACACTGGGTGGAAGGAAATTTGTGGCTCCTCTCAGATTCCAGAACTTTCTGCCACAGAAATGTGAGGAACATGTGTTTTTTTAGCCAAATTTTGAGGTTTGCAAAGGATTCAGGGTAACAGAACCTGGTCCGAGCCCCGCAAGTCACCCCATCTTGGATTCCCCTAGGTCTCTAGTTTTCAGAAATGCACAGGTTTGGTAGGTTTCCCTAGGTGGCGGCTGAGCTACAGTCCAAAATCTACAGGTAGTCACTTCGCAAAAAACACCTCTGTTTTCTTCCAAAAATTTGGATGTGTCCACGTAGCGCTTTGGGGCGTTTCCTGTCGCGGGCGCTTTGCCTACCCACACAAGTGAGGTATCATTTTTATCGGGAGACTTGGGGGAACGCTGGGTGGAAGGAAATTTGTGGCTCCTCTCAGATTCCAGAACTTTCTGCCACAGAAATGTGAGGAACATGTGTTTTTTTAGCCAAATTTTGAGGTTTGCAAAGGATTCTGGGTAACAGAACCTGGTCCGAGCCCCGCAAGTCGCCCCATCTTGGATTCCCCTAGGTCTCTAGTTTTCAGAAATGCACAGGTTTGGTAGGTTTCCCTAGGTGCCGGCTGAGCTAGAGGCCAAAATCTACAGGTAGGCACTTCGCAAAAAACACCTCTGTTTTCTTCCAAAAATGTGGATGTGTCCACGTTGCGCTTTGGGGCGTTTCCTGTCGCGGGCGCTAGGCCTACCCACACAAGTGAGGTATCATTTTTATCGGGAGACTTGGGGGAACGCTGGGTGGAAGGAAATTTGTGGCTCCTCTCAGATTCCAGAACTTTCTGCCACAGAAATGTGAGGAACATGTGTTTTTTTAGCCAAATTTTGAGGTTTGCAAAGGATTCTGGGTAACAGAACCTGGTCCGAGCCCCGCAAGGCACCCCATCTTGGATTCCTCTAGGTCTCTAGTTTTCAGAAATGCACAGGCTTGGTAGGTTTCCCTAGGTGCCGGCTGAGCTAGAGGCCAAAATCTACAGGTAGGCACTTAGCAAAAAACACATCTGTTTTCTTCCAAAAATTTGGATGTGTCCACGTTGCACTTTGGGGCGTTTCCTGTCGCGGGCGCTATGCCTACCCACACAAGTGAGGTACCATTGTTATCGGGAGACTTGGGGAACCCTGGGTGGAAGGAAATTTGTGGCTCCTCTCAGATTCCAGAACTTTCTGCCACAGAAATGTGAGGAACATGTGTTTTTTTAGCCAAATTTTGAGGTTTGCAAAGGATTCTGGGTAACAGAACCTGGTCCGAGCCCCGCCAGTCACCCCATCTTGGATTCCCCTAGGTCTCTAGTTTTCAGAAATGCACAGGTTTGGTAGGTTTCCCTAGGTGGCGGCTGAGCTACAGGCCAAAATCTACAGGTAGTCACTTCGCAAAAAACACCTCTGTTTTCTTCCAAAAATTTGGAAGTGTCCACGTTGCGCTTTGGGGCGTTTCCTGTCGCGGGCGCTTTGCCTACCCACACAAGTGAGGTATCGTTTTTATCGGGAGACTTGGGGGAACACTGGGTGGAAGGAAATTTGTGGCTCCTCTCAGATTCCAGAACTTTCTGCCACAGAAATGTGAGGAACATGTGTTTTTTTAGCCAAATTTTGAGGTTTGCAAAGGATTCAGGGTAACAGAACCTGGTCCGAGCCCCGCAAGTCACCCCATCTTGGATTCCCCTAGGTCTCTAGTTTTCAGAAATGCACAGGTTTGGTAGGTTTCCCTAGGTGCCGGCTGAGCTAGAGGCCAAAATCTACAGGTAGGCACTTCGCAAAAAACACCTCTGTTTTCTTCCAAAAATGTGGATGTGTCCACGTTGCGCTTTGGGGCGTTTCCTGTCGCGGGCGCTAGGCCTACCCACACAAGTGAGGTATCATTTTTATCGGGAGACTTGGGGGAACGCTGGGTGGAAGGAAATTTGTGGCTCCTCTCAGATTCCAGAACTTTCTGCCACAGAAATGTGAGGAACATGTGTTTTTTTAGCCAAATATTGAGGTTTGCAAAGGATTCTGGGTAACAGAACCTGGTCCGAGCCCCGCAAGTCACCCCATCTTGGATTCCCCTAGGTCTCTAGTTTTCAGAAATGCACAGGTTTGGTAGGTTTCCCTAGGTGCCGGCTGAGCTAGAGGCCAAAATCTACATGTAGGCACTTCGCAAAAAACACCTCTGTTTTCTTCCAAAAATTTGGATGTGTCCACGTTGCGCTTTGGGGCGTTTCCTGTCGCGGGTGCTAGGCCTACCCACACAAGTGAGGTATCATTTTTATCGGGAGACTTGGGGAAACGCTGGGTGGAAGGAAATGTGTGGCTCCTCTCAGATTCCAGAACTTTCTGCCACAGAAATGTGAGGAACATGTGTTTTTTTAGCCAAATTTTGAGGTTTGCAAAGGATTCTGGGTAACAGAACCTGGTCCGAGCCCCGCAAGTCACCCCATCTTGGATTCCCCTAGGTCTCTAGTTTTCAGAAATGCACAGGTTTGGTAGGTTTCCCTAGGTGGCGGCTGAGCTACAGTCCAAAATCTACAGGTAGTCACTTCGCAAAAAACACCTCTGTTTTCTTCCAAAAATTTGGATGTGTCCACGTAGCGCTTTGGGGCATTTCCTGTCGCGGGTGCTTTGCCTACCCACACAAGTGAGGTATCATTTTTATCGGGAGACTTGGGGGAACGCTGGGTGGAAGGAAATTTGTGGCTCCTCTCAGATTCCAGAACTTTCTGCCACAGAAATGTGAGGAACATGTGTTTTTTTAGCCAAATTTTGAGGTTTGCAAAGGATTCTGGGTAACAGAACCTGGTCCGAGCCCCGCAAGTCGCCCCATCTTGGATTCCCCTAGGTCTCTAGTTTTCAGAAATGCACAGGTTTGGTAGGTTTCCCCAGGTGCCAGCTGAGCTAGAGGCCAAAATCTACAGGTAGGCACTTCGCAAAAAACACCTCTGTTTTCTTCCAAAAATGTGGATGTGTCCACGTTGCGCTTTGGGGCGTTTCCTGTCGCGGGCGCTAGGCCTACCCACACAAGTGAGGTATCATTTTTATCGGGAGACTTGGGGGAACGCTGGGTGGAAGGAAATTTGTGGCTCCTCTCAGATTCCAGAACTTTCTGCCACAGAAATGTGAGGAACATGTGTTTTTTTAGCCAAATTTTGAGGTTTGCAAAGGATTCTGGGTAACAGAACCTGGTCCGAGCCCCGCAAGTCACCCCATCTTGGATTCCTCTAGGTCTCTAGTTTTCAGAAATGCACAGGTTTGGTAGGTTTCCCTAGGTGCCGGCTGAGCTAGAGGCCAAAATCTACAGGTAGGCACTTCGCAAAAAACACATCTGTTTTCTTCCAAAAATTTGGATGTGTCCACGTTGCACTTTGGGGCGTTTCCTGTCGCGGGCGCTATGCCTACCCACACAAGTGAGGTACCATTGTTATCGGGAGACTTGGGGAACCCTGGGTGGAAGGAAATTTGTGGCTCCTCTCAGATTCCAGAACTTTCTGCCACAGAAATGTGAGGAACATGTGTTTTTTTAGCCAAATTTTGAGGTTTGCAAAGGATTCTGGGTAACAGAACCTGGTCCGAGCCCCGCCAGTCACCCCATCTTGGATTCCCCTAGGTCTCTAGTTTTCAGAAATGCACAGGTTTAGTAGGTTTCCCTAGGTGCCGGCTGAGCTAGAGGCCAAAATCTACAGGTAGGCACTTCGCAAAAAACACCTCTGTTTTCTTCCAAAAATTTGGATGTGTCCACGTTACGCTTTGGGGCGTTTCCTGTCGCGGGCGCTAGGCCTACCCACACAAGTGAGGTATCATTTTTATCGGGAGACTTGGGGGAACGCTGGGTGGAAGGAAATTTGTGGCTCCTCTCAGATTCCAGAACTTTCTGCCACAGAAATGTGAGGAACATGTGTTTTTTTAGCCAAATTTTGAGGTTTGCAAAGGATTCTGGGTAACAGAACCTGGTCCGAGCCCCGCAAGTCACCCCATCTTGGATTCCCCTAGGTCTCTAGTTTTCAGAAATGCACAGGTTTGGTAGGTTTCCCTAGGTGCCGGCTGAGCTAGAGGCCAAAATCTACAGGTAGGCACTTCGCAAAAAACACCTCTGTTTTCTTCCAAAAATGTGGATGTGTCCACGTTGCGCTTTGGGGCGTTTCCTGTCGCGGACGCTATGCCTACCCACACAAGTGAGGTATCATTGTTATCGGGAGACTTGGGGGAACCCTGGGTGGAAGGAAATTTGTGGCTCCTCTCAGATTCCAGAACTTTCTGCCACAGAAATGTGAGGAACATGTGTTTTTTTAGCCAAATTTTGAGGTTTGCAAAGGATTCTGGGTAACAGAACCTGGTCCGAGCCCCGCAAGTCACCCCATCTTGGATTCCCCTAGGTCTCTAGTTTTCAGAAATGCACAGGTTCGGTAGGTTTCCCTAGGTGCCGGCTGAGCTAGAGGCCAAAATCTCCAGGTAGGCACTTCGCAAAAAACACCTCTGTTTTCTTCCAAAAATATGGATGTGTCCACGTTGCGTTTTGGGGCGTTTCCTGTCGCGGGCGCTAGGCCTACACACACAAGTGAGGTATCATTTTTATCGGGAGACTTGGGGGAACGCTGGGTGGAAGGAAATTTGTGGCTCCTCTCAGATTCCAGAACTTTCTGCCACAGAAATGTGAGGAACATGTGTTTTTTTAGCCAAATTTTGAGGTTTGCAAAGGATTCTGGGTAACAGAACCTGGTCCGAGCCCCGCAAGTCACCCCATCTTGGATTCCCCTAGGTCTCTCGTTTTCAGAAATGCACAGGTTTGGTAGGTTTCCCTAGGTGGCGGCTGAGCTACAGGCCAAAATCTACAGGTAGTCACTTCGCAAAAAACAATTCTGTTTTCTTCCAAAAATTTGGATGTGTCCACGTTGCGCTTTGGGGCGTTTCCTGTCGCGGGCGCTTTGCCTACCCACACAAAATGAGGGATCGTTTTTATCGGGAGACTTGGGGGAACGCTGGGTGGAAGGAAATTTGTGGCTCCTCTCAGATTCCAGAACTTTCTGCCACAGAAATGTGAGGAACATGTGTTTTTTTAGCCAAATTTTGAGGTTTGCAAAGGATTCTGGGTAACAGAACCTGGTCCGAGCCCCGCAAGTCACCCCATCTTGGATTCCCCTAGGTCTCTAGTTTTCAGAAATGCACAGGTTTGGTAGGTTTCCCTAGGTGCCGGCTGAGCTAGAGGCCAAAATCTACAGGTAGGCACTTCGCAAAAAACACCTCTGTTTTCTTCCAAAAATTTGGATGTGTCCACGTTGCGCTTTGGGGCGTTTCCTGTCGCGGGCGCTTTGCCTACCCACACAAGTGAGGTATCGTTTTTATCGGGAGACTTGGGGGAACGCTGGGTGGAAGGAAATTTGTGGCTCCTCTCAGATTCCAGAACTTTCTGCCACAGAAATGTGAGGCACATGTGTTTTTTTAGCCAAATTTTGAGGTTTGCAAAGGATTCTGGGTAACAGAACCTGTTCCGAGCCCCGCAAGTCACCCCATCTTGGATTCCCCTAGGTCTCTAGTTTTCAGAAATGCACAGGTTTGGTAGGTTTCCCTATGTGCCGGCTGAGCTAGAGGCAAAAATCTACAGGTAGGCACTTCGCAAAAAACACCTCTGTTTTCTTCCAAAAATTTGGATGTGTCCACGTTGCGCTTTGGGGCGTTTCCTGTCGCGGGCGCTAGGCCTACCCACACAAGTGAGGTATCATTTTTATCGGGAGACTTGGGGGAACGCTGGGTGGAAGGAAATTTGTGGCTCCTCTCAGATTCCAGAACTTTCTGCCACAGAAATGTGAGGAACATGTGTTTTTTTAGCCAAATTTTGAGGTTTGCAAAGGATTCTGGGTAACAGAACCTGGTCCGAGCCCCGCAAGTCACCCCATCTTGGATTCCCCTAGGTCTCTCGTTTTCAGAAATGCACAGGTTTGGTAGGTTTCCCTAGGTGCCGGCTGAGCTAGAGGCCAAAATCTACAGGTAGGCACTTCGCAAAAAACACCTCTGTTTTCTTCCAAAAATTTGGATGTGTCCACGTTGCGCTTTGGGGCGTTTCCTGTCGCGGGCGCTAGGCCTACCCACACAAGTGAGGTATCATTTTTATCGGGAGACTTGAGGAAACGCTGGGTGGAAGGAAATGTGTGGCTCCTCTCAGATTCCAGAACTTTCTGCCACAGAAATGTGAGGAACATGTGTTTTTTTAGCCAAATTTTGAGGTTTGCAAAGGATTCTGGGTAACAGAACCTGGTCCGAGCCCCGCAAGTCACCCCATCTTGGATTCCCCTAGGTCTCTAGTTTTCAGAAATGCACAGGTTTGGTAGGTTTCCCTAGGTGGCGGCTGAGCTACAGTCCAAAATCTACAGGTAGTCACTTCGCAAAAAACACCTCTGTTTTCTTCCAAAAATTTGGATGTGTCCACGTTGCGCTTTGGGGCGTTTCCTGTCGCGGGCGCTTTGCCTACCCACACAAGTGAGGTATCATTTTTATCGGGAGACTTGGGGGAAGGCTGGGTGGAAGGAAATTTGTGGCTCCTCTCAGATTCCAGAACTTTCTGCCACAGAAATGTGACGAACATGTGTTTTTTTAGCCAAATTTTGAGGTTTGCAAAGGATTCTGGGTAACAGAACCTGGTCCGAGCCCCGCAAGTCACCCCATCTTGGATTCCCCTAGGTCTCTAGTTTTCAGAAATGCACAGGTTTGGTAGGTTTCCCTATGTGCCGGCTGAGCTAGAGGCAAAAATCTACAGGTAGGCACTTCGCAAAAAACACCTCTGTTTTCTTCCAAAAATTTGGATGTGTCCACGTTGCGCTTTGGGGCGTTTCCTGTCGCGGGCGCTAGGCCTACCCACACAAGTGAGGTATCATTTTTATCGGGAGACTTGGGGGAACGCTGGGTGGAAGGAAATTTGTGGCTCCTCTCAGATTCCAGAACTTTCTGCCACAGAAATGTGAGGAACATGTGTTTTTTTAGCCAAATTTTGAGGTTTGCAAAGGATTCTGGGTAACAGAACCTGGTCCGAGCCCCGCAAGTCACCCCATCTTGGATTCCCCTAGGTCTGTCGTTTTCAGAAATGCACAGGTTTGGTAGGTTTCCCTAGGTGCCGGCTGAGCTAGAGGCCAAAATCTACAGGTAGGCACTTCGCAAAAAACACCTCTGTTTTCTTCCAAAAATTTGGATGTGTCCACGTTGCGCTTTGGGGCGTTTCCTGTCGCGGGCGCTAGGCCTACCCACACAAGTGAGGTATCATTTTTATCGGGAGACTTGGGGAAACGCTGGGAGGAAGGAAATGTGTGGCTCCTCTCAGATTCCAGAACTTTCTGCCACAGAAATGTGAGGAACATGTGTTTTTTTAGCCAAATTTTGAGGTTTGCAAAGGATTCTGGGTAACAGAACCTGGTCCGAGCCCCGCAAGTCACCCCATCTTGGATTCCCCTAGGTCTCTAGTTTTCAGAAATGCACAGGTTTGGTAGGTTTCCCTAGGTGGCGGCTGAGCTACAGTCCAAAATCTACAGGTAGTCACTTCGCAAAAAACACCTCTGTTTTCTTCCAAAAATTTGGATGTGTCCACGTTGCGCTTTGGGGCGTTTCCTGTCGCGGGCGCTTTGCCTACCCACACAAGTGAGGTATCATTTTTATCGGGAGACTTGGGGGAAGGCTGGGTGGAAGGAAATTTGTGGCTCCTCTCAGATTCCAGAACTTTCTGCCACAGAAATGTGACGAACATGTGTTTTTTTAGCCAAATTTTGAGGTTTGCAAAGGATTCTGGGTAACAGAACCTGGTCCGAGCCCCGCAAGTCACCCCATCTTGGATTCCCCTAGGTCTCTCGTTTTCAGAAATGCACAGGTTTGGTAGGTTTCCCTAGGTGCCGGCTGAGCTAGAGGCCAAAATCTACAGGTAGGCACTTCGCAAAAAACACCTCTGTTTTCTTCCAAAAATTTGGATGTGTCCACGTTGCGCTTTGGGGCGTTTCCTGTCGCGGGCGCTAGGCCTACCCACACAAGTGAGGTATCATTTTTATCGGGAGACTTGGGGAAACGCTGGGTGGAAGGAAATGTGTGGCTCCTCTCAGATTCCAGAACTTTCTGCCACAGAAATGTGAGGAACATGTGTTTTTTTAGCCAAATTTTGAGGTTTGCAAAGGATTCTGGGTAACAGAACCTGGTCCGAGCCCCGCAAGTCACCCCATCTTGGATTCCCCTAGGTCTCTAGTTTTCAGAAATGCACAGGTTTGGTAGGTTTCCCTAGGTGGCGGCTGAGCTACAGTCCAAAATCTACAGGTAGTCACTTCGCAAAAAACACCTCTGTTTTCTTCCAAAAATTTGGATGTGTCCACGTTGCGCTTTGGGGCGTTTCCGGTCGCGGGCGCTTTGCCTACCCTCACAAGTGAGGTATCATTTTTATCGGGAGACTTGGGGGAACGCTGGGTGGAAGGAAATTTGTGGCTCCTCTCAGATTCCAGAACTTTCTGCCACAGAAATGTGACGAACATGTGTTTTTTTAGCCAAAGTTTGAGGTTTGCAAAGGATTCTGGGTAACAGAACCTGGTCCGAGCCCCGCAAGTCACCCCATCTTGGATTCCCCTAGGTCTCTCGTTTTCAGAAATGCACAGGTTTGGTAGGTTTCCCTAGGTGCCGGCTGAGCTAGAGGCCAAAATCTACAGGTAGGCACTTCGCAAAAAACACCTTTGTTTTCTTCCAAAAATTTGGATGTGTCCACGTTGCGCTTTGGGGCGTTTCCTGTCGCGGGCGCTATGCCTACCCACACAAGTGAGGTATCATTGTTATCGGGAGACTTGGGGGAACCCTGGGTGGAAGGAAATTTGTGGCTCCTCTCAGATTCCAGAACTTTCTGCCACAGAAATGTGAGGAACATGTGTTTTTTTAGCCAAATTTTGAGGTTTGCAAAGGATTCAGGGTAACAGAACCTGGTCCGAGCCCCGCAAGTCACCCCATCTTGGATTCCCCTAGGTCTCTAGTTTTCAGAAATGCACAGGTTTGGTAGGTTTCCCTAGGTGCCGGCTGAGCTAGAGGCCAAAATCTACAGGTAGGCACTTCGCAAAAAACACCTCTGTTTTCTTCCAAAAATGTGGATGTGTCCACGTTGCGCTTTGGGGCGTTTCCTGTCGCGGTCGCTAGGCCTACCCACACAAGTGAGGTATCATTTTTATCGGGAGACTTGGGGGATAGCTGGGTGGAAGGAAATTTGTGGCTCCTCTCAGATTCCAGAACTTTCTGCCACAGAAATGTGAGGAACATGTGTTTTTTTAGCCAAATTTTGAGGTTTGCAAAGGATTCTGGGTAACAGAACCTGGTCCGAGCCCCGCAAGTCACCCCATCTTGGATTCCCCTAGGTCTCTAGTTTTCAGAAATGCACAGGTTTGGTAGGTTTCCCTAGGTGCCGGCTGAGCTAGAGGCCAAAATCTACAGGTAGGCACTTCGCAAAAAACACCTCTGTTTTCTTCCAAAAATTTGGATGTGTCCACGTTGCGCTTTGGGGCGTTTCCTGTCGCGGGTGCTAGGCCTACCCACACAAGTGAGGTATCATTTTTATCGGGAGACTTGGGGAAACGCTGGGTGGAAGGAAATGTGTGGCTCCTCTCAGATTCCAGAACTTTCTGCCACAGAAATGTGAGGAACATGTGTTTTTTAGCCAAATTTTGAGGTTTGCAAAGGATTCTGGGTAACAGAACCTGGTCCTAAGCCCCGCAAGTCACCCCATCTTGGATTCCCCTAGGTCTCTAGTTTTCAGAAATGCACAGGTTTGGTAGGTTTCCCTAGGTGGCGGCTGAGCTACAGTCTAAAATCTACAGGTAGTCACTTCGCAAAAAACACCTCTGTTTTCTTCCAAAAATTTGGATGTGTCCACGTTGCGCTTTGGGGCGTTTCCTGTCGCGGGCGCTTTGCCTACCCACACAAGTGAGGTATCATTTTTATCGGGAGACTTGGGGGAACGCTGGGTGGAAGGAAATTTGTGGCTCCTCTCAGATTCCAGAACTTTCTGCCACAGAAATGTGAGGAACATGTGTTTCTTTAGCCAAATTTTGAGGTTTGCAAAGGATTCTGGGTAACAGAACCTAGTCCGAGCCCCGCAAGTCGCCCCATCTTGGATTCCCCTAGGTCTCTAGTTTTCAGAAATGCACAGGTTTGGTAGGTTTCCCCAGGTGCCGGCTGAGCTAGAGGCCAAAATCTACAGGTAGGCACTTCGCAAAAAACACCTCTGTTTTCTTCCAAAAATGTGGATGTGTCCACGTTGCGCTTTGGGGCGTTTCCTGTCGCGGGCACTAGGCCTACCCACACAAGTGAGGTATCATTTTTATCGGGAGACTTGGGGGAACGCTGGGTGGAAGGAAATTTGTGGCTCCTCTCAGATTCCAGAACTTTCTGCCACAGAAATGTGAGGAACATGTGTTTTTTTAGCCAAATTTTGAGGTTTGCAAAGGATTCTGGGTAACAGAACCTGGTCCGAGCCCCGCAAGTCACCCCATCTTGGATTCCTCTAGGTCTCTAGTTTTCAGAAATGCACAGGTTTGGTAGGTTTCCCTAGGTGCCGGCTGAGCTAGAGGCCAAAATCTACAGGTAGGCACTTCGCAAAAAACACATCTGTTTTCTTCCAAAAATTTGGATGTGTCCACGTTGCACTTTGGGGCGTTTCCTGTCGCGGGCGCTATGCCTACCCACACAAGTGAGGTATCATTGTTATCGGGAGACTTGGGGAACCCTGGGTGGAAGGAAATTTGTGGCTCCTCTCAGATTCCAGAACTTTCTGCCACAGAAATGTGAGGAACATGTGTTTTTTTAGCCAAATTTTGAGGTTTGCAGAGGATTCTGGGTAACAGAACCTGGTCCGAGCCCCGCAAGTCACCCCATCTTGGATTCCCCTAGGTCTCTAGTTTTCAGAAATGCACAGGTTTAGTAGGTTTCCCTAGGTGCCGGCTGAGCTAGAGGCCAAAATCTACAGGTAGGCACTTCGCAAAAAACACCTCTGTTTTCTTCCAAAAATTTGGATGTGTCCACGTTGCGCTTTGGGGCGTTTCCTGTCGCGGGCGCTATGCCTACCCACACAAGTGAGGTATCATTGTTATCGGGAGACTTGGGGGAACCCTGGGTGGAAGGAAATTTGTGGCTCCTCTCAGATTCCAGAACTTTCTGCCACAGAAATGTGAGGAACATGTGTTTTTTTAGCCAAATTTTGAGGTTTGCAAAGGATTCTGGGTAACAGAACCTGGTCCGAGCCCCGCAAGTCACCCCATCTTGGATTCCCCTAGGTCTCTAGTTTTCAGAAATGCACAGGTTTGGTAGGTTTCCCTAGGTGGCGGCTGAGCTACAGGCCAAAATCTACAGGTAGTCACTTCGCAAAAAACACCTCTGTTTTCTTCCAAAAATTTGGAAGTGTCCACGTTGCGCTTTGGGGCGTTTCCTGTCGCGGGCGCTTTGCCTACCCACACAAGTGAGGTATCGTTTTTATCGGGAGACTTGGGGGAACGCTGGGTGGAAGGAAATTTGTGGCTCCTCTCAGATTCCAGAACTTTCTGCCACAGAAATGTGAGGAACATGTGTTTTTTTAGCCAAATTTTGAGGTTTGCAAAGGATTCAGGGTAACAGAACCTGGTCCGAGCCCCGCAAGTCACCCCATCTTGGATTCCCCTAGGTCTCTAGTTTTCAGAAATGCACAGGTTTGGTAGGTTTCCCTAGGTGCCGGCTGAGCTAGAGGCCAAAATCTACAGGTAGGCACTTCGCAAAAAACACCTCTGTTTTCTTCCAAAAATGTGGATGTGTCCACGTTGCGCTTTGGGGCGTGTCCTGTCGCGGGCGCTAGGCCTACCCACACAAGTGAGGTATCATTTTTATCGGGAGACTTGGGGGAACGCTGGGTGGAAGGAAATTTGTGGCTCCTCTCAGATTCCAGAACTTTCTGCCACAGAAATGTGAGGAACATGTGTTTTTTTAGCCAAATTTTGAGGTTTGCAAAGGATTCTGGGTAACAGAACCTGGTCCGAGCCCCGCAAGTCACCCCATCTTGGATTCCCCTAGGTCTCTAGTTTTCAGAAATGCACAGGTTTGGTAGGTTTCCCTAGGTGCCGGCTGAGCTAGAGGCCAAAATCTACAGGTAGGCACTTCGCAAAAAACACCTCTGTTTTCTTCCAAAAATTTGGATGTGTCCACGTTGCGCTTTGGGGCGTTTCCTGTCGCGGGTGCTAGGCCTACCCACACAAGTGAGGTATCATTTTTATCGGGAGACTTGGGGAAACGCTGGGTGGAAGGAAATGTGTGGCTCCTCTCAGATTCCAGAACTTTCTGCCACAGAAATGTGAGGAACATGTGTTTTTTTAGCCAAATTTTGAGGTTTGCAAAGGATTCTGGGTAACAGAACCTGGTCCGAGCCCCGCAAGTCACCCCATCTTGGATTCCCCTAGGTCTCTAGTTTTCAGAAATGCACAGGTTTGGTAGGTTTCCCTAGGTGGCGGCTGAGCTACAGTCCAAAATCTACAGGTAGTCACTTCGCAAAAAACACCTCTGTTTTCTTCCAAAAATTTGGATGTGTCCACGTAGCGCTTTGGGGCGTTTCCTGTCGCGGGCGCTTTGCCTACCCACACAAGTGAGGTATCATTTTTATCGGGAGACTTGGGGGAACGCTGGGTGGAAGGAAATTTGTGGCTCCTCTCAGATTCCAGAACTTTCTGCCACAGAAATGTGAGGAACATGTGTTTTTTTAGCCAAATTTTGAGGTTTGCAAAGGATTCTGGGTAACAGAACCTGGTCCGAGCCCCGCAAGTCACCCCATCTTGGATTCCTCTAGGTCTCTAGTTTTCAGAAATGCACAGGTTTGGTAGGTTTCCCTAGGTGCCGGCTGAGCTAGAGGCCAAAATCTACAGATAGGCACTTAGCAAAAAACACATCTGTTTTCTTCCAAAAATTTGGATGTGTCCACGTTGCACTTTGGGGCGTTTCCTGTCGCGGGCGCTATGCCTACCCACACAAGTGAGGTACCATTGTTATCGGGAGACTTGGGGAACCCTGGGTGGAAGGAAATTTGTGGCTCCTCTCAGATTCCAGAACTTTCTGCCACAGAAATGTGAGGAACATGTGTTTTTTTAGCCAAATTTTGAGGTTTGCAAAGGATTCTGGGTAACAGAACCTGGTCCGAGCCCCGCCAGTCACCCCATCTTGGATTCCCCTAGGTCTCTAGTTTTCAGAAATGCACAGGTTTGGTAGGTTTCCCTAGGTGGCGGCTGAGCTACAGGCCAAAATCTACAGGTAGTCACTTCGCAAAAAACACCTCTGTTTTCTTCCAAAAATTTGGAAGTGTCCACGTTGCGCTTTGGGGCGTTTCCTGTCGCGGGCGCTTTGCCTACCCACACAAGTGAGGTATCGTTTTTATCGGGAGACTTGGGGGAACACTGGGTGGAAGGAAATTTGTGGCTCCTCTCAGATTCCAGAACTTTCTGCCACAGAAATGTGAGGAACATGTGTTTTTTTAGCCAAATTTTGAGGTTTGCAAAGGATTCAGGGTAACAGAACCTGGTCCGAGCCCCGCAAGTCACCCCATCTTGGATTCCCCTAGGTCTCTAGTTTTCAGAAATGCACAGGTTTGGTAGGTTTCCCTAGGTGCCGGCTGAGCTAGAGGCCAAAATCTACAGGTAGGCACTTCGCAAAAAACACCTCTGTTTTCTTCCAAAAATTTGGATGTGTCCACGTTGCGCTTTGGGGCGTTTCCTGTCGCGGGTGCTAGGCCTACCCACACAAGTGAGGTATCATTTTTATCGGGAGACTTGGGGAAACGCTGGGTGGAAGGAAATGTGTGGCTCCTCTCAGATTCCAGAACTTTCTGCCACAGAAATGTGAGGAACATGTGTTTTTTTAGCCAAATTTTGAGGTTTGCAAAGGATTCTGGGTAACAGAACCTGGTCCGAGCCCCGCAAGTCACCCCATCTTGGATTCCCCTAGGTCTCTAGTTTTCAGAAATGCACAGGTTTGGTAGGTTTCCCTAGGTGGCGGCTGAGCTACAGTCCAAAATCTACAGGTAGTCACTTCGCAAAAAACACCTCTGTTTTCTTCCAAAAATTTGGATGTGTCCACGTAGCGCTTTGGGTCGTTTCCTGTCGCGGGTGCTTTGCCTACCCACACAAGTGAGGTATCATTTTTATCGGGAGACTTGGGGGAACGCTGGGTGGAAGGAAATTTGTGGCTCCTCTCAGATTCCAGAACTTTCTGCCACAGAAATGTGAGGAACATGTGTTTTTTTAGCCAAATTTTGAGGTTTGCAAAGGATTCTGGGTAACAGAACCTGGTCCGAGCCCCGCAAGTCGCCCCATCTTGGATTCCCCTAGGTCTCTAGTTTTCAGAAATGCACAGGTTTGGTAGGTTTCCCCAGGTGCCAGCTGAGCTAGAGGCCAAAATCTACAGGTAGGCACTTCGCAAAAAACACCTCTGTTTTCTTCCAAAAATGTGGATGTGTCCACGTTGCGCTTTGGGGCGTTTCCTGTCGCGGGCGCTAGGCCTACCCACACAAGTGAGGTATCATTTTTATCGGGAGACTTGGGGGAACGCTGGGTGGAAGGAAATTTGTGGCTCCTCTCAGATTCCAGAACTTTCTGCCACAGAAATGTGAGGAACATGTGTTTTTTTAGCCAAATTTTGAGGTTTGCAAAGGATTCTGGGTAACAGAACCTGGTCCGAGCCCCGCAAGTCACCCCATCTTGGATTCCTCTAGGTCTCTAGTTTTCAGAAATGCACAGGTTTGGTAGGTTTCCCTAGGTGCCGGCTGAGCTAGAGGCCAAAATCTACAGGTAGGCACTTCGCAAAAAACACATCTGTTTTCTTCCAAAAATTTGGATGTGTCCACGTTGCACTTTGGGGCGTTTCCTGTCGCGGGCGCTATGCCTACCCACACAAGTGAGGTACCATTGTTATCGGGAGACTTGGGGAACCCTGGGTGGAAGGAAATTTGTGGCTCCTCTCAGATTCCAGAACTTTCTGCCACAGAAATGTGAGGAACATGTGTTTTTTTAGCCAAATTTTGAGGTTTGCAAAGGATTCTGGGTAACAGAACCTGGTCCGAGCCCCGCCACTCACCCCATCTTGGATTCCCCTAGGTCTCTAGTTTTCAGAAATGCACAGGTTTAGTAGGTTTCCCTAGGTGCCGGCTGAGCTAGAGGCCAAAATCTACAGGTAGGCACTTCGCAAAAAACACCTCTGTTTTCTTCCAAAAATTTGGATGTGTCCACGTTGCTCTTTGGGGCGTTTCCTGTCGCGGACGCTATGCCTACCCACAAAAGTGAGGTATCATTGTTATCGGGAGACTTGGGGGAACCCTGGGTGGAAGGAAATTTGTGGCTCCTCTCAGATTCCAGAACTTTCTGCCACAGAAATGTGAGGAACATGTGTTTTTTTAGCCAAATTTTGAGGTTTGCAAAGGATTCAGGGTAACAGAACCTGTTCCGAGCCCCGCAAGTCACCCCATCTTGGATTCCCCTAGGTCTCTAGTTTTCAGAAATGCACAGGTTTGGTAGGTTTCCCTAGGTGCCGGCTGAGCTAGAGGCCAAAATCTACAGGTAGGCACTTCGCAAAAAACACCTCTGTTTTCTTCCAAAAATGTGGATGTGTCCACGTTGCGCTTTGGGGCGTTTCCTGTCGCGGGCGCTAGGCCTACCCACACAAGTGAGGTATCATTTTTATCGGGAGACTTGGGGGAACGCTGGGTGGAAGGAAATTTGTGGCTCCTCTCAGATTCCAGAACTTTCTGCCACAGAAATGTGAGGAACATGTGTTTTTTTAGCCAAATTTTGAGGTTTGCAAAGGATTCTGGGTAACAGAACCTGGTCCGAGCCCCGCAAGTCACCCCATCTTGGATTCCCCTAGGTCTCTAGTTTTCAGAAATGCACAGGTTTGGTAGGTTTCCCTAGGTGCCGGCTGAGCTAGAGGCCAAAATCTACAGGTAGGCACTTCGCAAAAAACACCTCTGTTTTCTTCCAAAAATTTGGATGTGTCCACGTTGCGCTTTGGGGCGTTTCCTGTCGCGGGTGCTAGGCCTACCCACACAAGTGAGGTATCATTTTTATCGGGAGACTTGGGGAAACGCTGGGTGGAAGGAAATGTGTGGCTCCTCTCAGATTCCAGAACTTTCTGCCACAGAAATGTGAGGAACATGTGTTTTTTTAGCCAAATTTTGAGGTTTGCAAAGGATTCTGGGTAACAGAACCTGGTCCGAGCCCCGCAAGTCACCCCATCTTGGATTCCCCTAGGTCTCTAGTTTTCAGAAATGCACAGGTTTGGTAGGTTTCCCTAGGTGGCGGCTGAGCTACAGTCCAAAATCTACAGGTAGTCACTTCGCAAAAAACACCTCTGTTTTCTTCCAAAAATTTGGATGTGTCCACGTAGCGCTTTGGGTCGTTTCCTGTCGCGGGTGCTTTGCCTACCCACACAAGTGAGGTATCATTTTTATCGGGAGACTTGGGGGAACGCTGGGTGGAAGGAAATTTGTGGCTCCTCTCAGATTCCAGAACTTTCTGCCACAGAAATGTGAGGAACATGTGTTTTTTTAGCCAAATTTTGAGGTTTGCAAAGGATTCTGGGTAACAGAACCTGGTCCGAGCCCCGCCACTCACCCCATCTTGGATTCCCCTAGGTCTCTAGTTTTCAGAAATGCACAGGTTTAGTAGGTTTCCCTAGGTGCCGGCTGAGCTAGAGGCCAAAATCTACAGGTAGGCACTTCGCAAAAAACACCTCTGTTTTCTTCCCAAAATTTGGATGTGTCCACGTTACGCTTTGGGGCGTTTCCTGTCGCGGGCGCTAGGCCTACCCACACAAGTGAGGTATCATTTTTATCGGGAGACTTGGGGGAACGCTGGGTGGAAGGAAATTTGTGGCTCCTCTCAGATTCCAGAACTTTCTGCCACAGAAATGTGAGGAACATGTGTTTTTTTAGCCAAATTTTGAGGTTTGCAAAGGATTCTGGGTAACAGAACCTGGTCCGAGCCCCGCAAGTCACCCCATCTTGGATTCCCCTAGGTCTCTAGTTTTCAGAAATGCACAGGTTTGGTAGGTTTCCCTAGGTGCCGGCTGAGCTAGAGGCCAAAATCTACAGGTAGGCACTTCGCAAAAAACACCTCTGTTTTCTTCCAAAAATTTGGATGTGTCCACGTTGCGCTTTGGGGCGTTTCCTGTCGCGGACGCTATGCCTACCCACAAAAGTGAGGTATCATTGTTATCGGGAGACTTGGGGGAACCCTGGGTGGAAGGAAATTTGTGGCTCCTCTCAGATTCCAGAACTTTCTGCCACAGAAATGTGAGGAACATGTGTTTTTTTAGCCAAATTTTGAGGTTTGCAAAGGATTCTGGGTAACAGAACCTGGTCCGAGCCCCGCAAGTCACCCCATCTTGGATTCCCCTAGGTCTCTAGTTTTCAGAAATGCACAGGTTCGGTAGGTTTCCCTAGGTGCCGGCTGAGCTAGAGGCCAAAATCTCCAGGTAGGCACTTCGCAAAAAACACCTCTGTTTTCTTCCAAAAATATGGATGTGTCCACGTTGCGTTTTGGGGCGTTTCCTGTCGCGGGCGCTAGGCCTACCCACACAAGTGAGGTATCGTTTTTATCGGGAGACTTGGGGGAACGCTGGGTGGAAGGAAATTTGTGGCTCCTCTCAGATTCCAGAACTTTCTGCCACAGAAATGTGAGGAACATGTGTTTTTTTAGCCAAATTTTGAGGTTTGCAAAGGATTCAGGGTAACAGAACCTGGTCCGAGCCCCGCAAGTCACCCCATCTTGGATTCCCCTAGGTCTCTAGTTTTCAGAAATGCACAGGTTTGGTAGGTTTCCCTAGGTGCCGGCTGAGCTAGAGGCCAAAATCTACAGGTAGGCACTTCGCAAAAAACACCTCTGTTTTCTTCCAAAAATGTGGATGTGTCCACGTTGCGCTTTGGGGCGTTTCCTGTCGCGGGCGCTAGGCCTACCCACACAAGTGAGGTATCATTTTTATCGGGAGACTTGGGGGAACGCTGGGTGGAAGGAAATTTGTGGCTCCTCTCAGATTCCAGAACTTTCTGCCACAGAAATGTGAGGAACATGTGTTTTTTTAGCCAAATTTTGAGGTTTGCAAAGGATTCTGGGTAACAGAACCTGGTCCGAGCCCCGCAAGTCACCCCATCTTGGATTCCCCTAGGTCTCTAGTTTTCAGAAATGCACAGGTTTGGTAGGTTTCCCTAGGTGCCGGCTGAGCTAGAGGCCAAAATCTACAGGTAGGCACTTCGCAAAAAACACCTCTGTTTTCTTCCAAAAATTTGGATGTGTCCACGTTGCGCTTTGGGGCGTTTCCTGTAGCGGGTGCTAGGCCTACCCACACAAGTGAGGTATCATTTTTATCGGGAGACTTGGGGAAACGCTGGGTGGAAGGAAATGTGTGGCTCCTCTCAGATTCCAGAACTTTCTGCCACAGAAATGTGAGGAACATGTGTTTTTTTAGCCAAATTTTGAGGTTTGCAAAGGATTCTGGGTAACAGAACCTGGTCCGAGCCCCGCAAGTCACCCCATCTTGGATTCCCCTAGGTCTCTAGTTTTCAGAAATGCACAGGTTTGGTAGGTTTCCCTAGGTGGCGGCTGAGCTACAGTCCAAAATCTACAGGTAGTCACTTCGCAAAAAACACCTCTGTTTTCTTCCAAAAATTTGGATGTGTCCACGTAGCGCTTTGGGGCGTTTCCTGTCGCGGGAGCTTTGCCTACCCACACAAGTGAGGTATCATTTTTATCGGGAGACTTGGGGGAACGCTGGGTGGAAGGAAATTTGTGGCTCCTCTCAGATTCCAGAACTTTCTGCCACAGAAATGTGAGGAACATGTGTTTTTTTAGCCAAATTTTGAGGTTTGCAAAGGATTCTGGGTAACAGAACCTGGTCCGAGCCCCGTAAGTCGCCCCATCTTGGATTCCCCTAGGTCTCTAGTTTTCAGAAATGCACAGGTTTGGTAGGTTTCCCCAGGTGCCGGCTGAGCTAGAGGCCAAAATCTACAGGTAGGCACTTCGCAAAAAACACCTCTGTTTTCTTCCAAAAATGTGGATGTGTCCACGTTGCGCTTTGGGGCGTTTTCTGTCGCGGGCGCTAGGCCTACCCACACAAGTGAGGTATCATTTTTATCGGGAGACTTGGGGGAACGCTGGGTGGAAGGAAATTTGTGGCTCCTCTCAGATTCCAGAACTTTCTGCCACAGAAATGTGAGGAACATGTGTTTTTTTAGCCAAATTTTGAGGTTTGCAAAGGATTCTGGGTAACAGAACCTGGTCCGAGCCCCGCAAGTCACCCCATCTTGGATTCCTCTAGGTCTCTAGTTTTCAGAAATGCACAGGTTTGGTAGGTTTCCCTAGGTGCCGGCTGAGCTAGAGGCCAAAATCTACAGGTAGGCACTTCGCAAAAAACACATCTGTTTTCTTCCAAAAATTTGGATGTGTCCACGTTGCACTTTGGGGCGTTTCCTGTCGCGGGCGCTATGCCTACCCACACAAGTGAGGTACCATTGTTATCGGGAGACTTGGGGAACCCTGGGTGGAAGGAAATTTGTGGCTCCTCTCAGATTCCAGAACTTTCTGCCACAGAAATGTGAGGAACATGTGTTTTTTTAGCCAAATTTTGAGGTTTGCAAAGGATTCTGGGTAACAGAACCTGGTCCGAGCCCCGCCAGTCACCCCATCTTGGATTCCCCTAGGTCTCTAGTTTTCAGAAATGCACAGGTTTAGTAGGTTTCCCTAGGTGCCGGCTGAGCTAGAGGCCAAAATCTACAGGTAGGCACTTTGCAAAAAACACCTCTGTTTTCTTCCAAAAATTTGGATGTGTCCACGTTACGCTTTGGGGCGTTTCCTGTCGCGGGCGCTAGGCCTACCCACACAAGTGAGGTATCATTTTTATCGGGAGACTTGGGGGAACGCTGGGTGGAAGGAAATTTGTGGCTCCTCTCAGATTCCAGAACTTTCTGCCACAGAAATGTGAGGAACATGTGTTTTTTTAGCCAAATTTTGAGGTTTGCAAAGGATTCTGGGTAACAGAACCTGGTCCGAGCCCCGCAAGTCACCCCATCTTGGATTCCCCTAGGTCTCTAGTTTTCAGAAATGCACAGGTTTGGTAGGTTTCCCTAGGTGCCGGCTGAGCTAGAGGCCAAAATCTACAGGTAGGCACTTCGCAAAAAACACCTCTGTTTTCTTCCAAAAATTTGGATGTGTCCACGTTGCGCTTTGGGGCGTTTCCTGTCGCGGACGCTATGCCTACCCACACAAGTGAGGTATCATTGTTATCGGGAGATTTGGGGGAACCCTGGGTGGAAGGAAATTTGTGGCTCCTCTCAGATTCCAGAACTTTCTGCCACAGAAATGTGAGGAACATGTGTTTTTTTAGCCAAATTTTGAGGTTTGCAAAGGATTCTGGGTAACAGAACCTGGTCCGAGCCCCGCAAGTCACCCCATCTTGGATTCCCCTAGGTCTCTATTTTTCAGAAATGCACAGGTTCGGTAGGTTTCCCTAGGTGCCGGCTGAGCTAGAGGCCAAAATCTCCAGGTAGGCACTTCGCAAAAAACACCTCTGTTTTCTTCCAAAAATATGGATGTGTCCACGTTGCGTTTTGGGGCGTTTCCTGTCGCGGGCGCTAGGCCTACCCACACAAGTGAGGTATCATTTTTATCGGGAGACTTGGGGGAACCCTGGGTGGAAGGAAATTTGTGGCTCCTCTCAGATTCCAGAACTTTCTGCCACAGAAATGTGAGGAACATGTGTTTTTGTAGCCAAATTTTGAGGTTTGCAAAGGATTCTGGGTAACAGAACCTGGTCCGGGCCCCGCAAGTCACCCCATCTTGGATTCCCCTAGGTCTCTAGTTTTCAGAAATGCACAGGTTTGGTAGGTTTCCCTAGGTGGCGGCTGAGCTACAGGCCAAAATCTACAGGTAGTCACTTCGCAAAAAACAATTCTGTTTTCTTCCAAAAATTTGGATGTGTCCACGTTGCGCTTTGGGGCGTTTCCTGTCGCGGGCGCTTTGCCTACCCACACAAAATGAGGTATCGTTTTTATCGGGAGACTTGGGGGAACGCTGGGTGGAAGGAAATTTGTGGCTCCTCTCAGATTCCAGAACTTTCTGCCACAGAAATGTGAGGAACATGTGTTTTTTTAGCCAAATTTTGAGGTTTGCAAAGGATTCTGGGTAACAGAACCTGGTCCGAGCCCCGCAAGTCACCCCATCTTGGATTCCCCTAGGTCTCTAGTTTTCAGAAATGCACAGGTTTGGTAGGTTTCCCTATGTGCCGGCTGAGCTAGAGGCAAAAATCTACAGGTAGGCACTTCGCAAAAAACACCTCTGTTTTCTTCCAAAAATTTGGATGTGTCCACGTTGCGGTTTGGGGCGTTTCCTGTCGCGGGCGCTAGGCCTACCCACACAAGTGAGGTATCATTTTTATCGGGAGACTTGGGGGAACGCTGGGTGGAAGGAAATTTGTGGCTCCTCTCAGATTCCAGAACTTTCTGCCACAGAAATGTGAGGAACATGTGTTTTTTTAGCCAAATTTTGAGGTTTGCAAAGGATTCTGGGTAACAGAATCCTGGTCCGAGCCCCGCAAGTCACCCCATCTTGGATTCCCCTAGGTCTCTCGTTTTCAGAAATGCACAGGTTTGGTAGGTTTCCCTAGGTGCCGGCTGAGCTAGAGGCCAAAATCTACAGGTAGGCACTTCGCAAAAAACACCTCTGTTTTCTTCCAAAAATTTGGATGTGTCCACGTTGCGCTTTGGGGCGTTTCCTGTCGCGGGCGCTAGGCCTACCCACACAAGTGAGGTATCATTTTTATCGGGAGACTTGGGGAAACG
The DNA here is from genome assembly GCF_031143425.1 of Pleurodeles waltl. Classification (NCBI taxonomy): domain Eukaryota; kingdom Metazoa; phylum Chordata; class Amphibia; order Caudata; family Salamandridae; genus Pleurodeles; species Pleurodeles waltl. Next base: position 139,391,797 of record NC_090444.1, read on the forward strand.
CTGGGTGGAAGGAAATGTGTGGCTCCTCTCAGATTCCAGAACTTTCTGCCACAGAAATGTGAGGAACATGTGTTTTTTTAGCCAAATTTTGAGGTTTGCAAAGGATTCTGGGTAACAGAACCTGGTCCGAGCCCCGCAAGTCACCCCATCTTGGATTCCCCTAGGTCTCTAGTTTTCAGAAATGCACAGGTTTGGTAGGTTTCCCTAGGTGGCGGCTGAGCTACAGTCCAAAATCTACAGGTAGTCACTTTGCAAAAAACACCTCTGTTTTCTTCCAAAAATTTGGATGTGTCCACGTTGCGCTTTGGGGCGTTTCCTGTCGCGGGCGCTTTGCCTACCCACACAAGTGAGGTATCATTTTTATCGGGAGACTTGGGGGAAGGCTGGGTGGAAGGAAATTTGTGGCTCCTCTCAGATTCCAGAACTTTCTGCCACAGAAATGTGACGAACATGTGTTTTTTTAGCCAAATTTTGAGGTTTGCAAAGGATTCTGGGTAACAGAACCTGGTCCGAGCCCCGCAAGTCACCCCATCTTGGATTCCCCTAGGTCTCTCGTTTTCAGAAATGCACAGGTTTGGTAGGTTTCCCTAGGTGCCGGCTGAGCTAGAGGCCAAAATCTACAGGTAGGCACTTCGCAAAAAACACCTCTGTTTTCTTCCAAAAATTTGGATGTGTCCACGTTGCGCTTTGGGGCGTTTCCTGTCGCGGGCGCTAGGCCTACCCACACAAGTGAGGTATCATTTTTATCGGGAGACTTGGGGAAACGCTGGGTGGAAGGAAATGTGTGGCTCCTCTCAGATTCCAGAACTTTCTGCCACAGAAATGTGAGGAACATGTGTTTTTTTAGCCAAATTTTGAGGTTTGCAAAGGATTCTGGGTAACAGAACCTGGTCCGAGCCCCGCAAGTCACCCCATCTTGGATTCCCCTAGGTCTCTAGTTTTCAGAAATGCACAGGTTTGGTAGGTTTCCCTAGGTGGCGGCTGAGCTACAGTCCAAAATCTACAGGTAGTCACTTCGCAAAAAACACCTCTGTTTTCTTCCAAAAATTTGGATGTGTCCACGTTGCGCTTTGGGGCGTTTCCTGTTGCGGGCGCTTTGCCTACCCACACAAGTGAGGTATCATTTTTATCGGGAGACTTGGGGGAACGCTGGGTGGAAGGAAATTTGTGGCTCCTCTCAGATTCCAGAACTTTCTGCCACAGAAATGTGACGAACATGTGTTTTTTTAGCCAAATTTTGAGGTTTGCAAAGGATTCTGGGTAACAGAACCTGGTCCGAGCCCCGCAAGTCACCCCATCTTGGATTCCCCTAGGTCTCTCGTTTTCAGAAATGCACAGGTTTGGTAGGTTTCCCTAGGTGCCGGCTGAGCTAGAGGCCAAAATCTACAGGTAGGCACTTCGCAAAAAACACCTCTGTTTTCTTCCAAAAATTTGGAAGTGTCCACGTTGCGCTTTGGGGCGTTTCCTGTCGCGGGCGCTATGCCTACCCACACAAGTGAGGTATCATTGTTATCGGGAGACTTGGGGGAACCCTGGGTGGAAGGAAATTTGTGGCTCCTCTCAGATTCCAGAACTTTCTGCCACAGAAATGTGAGGAACATGTGTTTTTTTAGCCAAATTTTGAGGTTTGCAAAGGATTCTGGGTAACAGAACCTGGTCCGAGCCCCGCAAGTCACCCCATCTTGGATTCCCCTAGGTCTCTAGTTTTCAGAAATGCACAGGTTTGGTAGGTTTCCCTAGGTGGCGGCTGAGCTACAGGCCAAAATCTACAGGTAGTCACTTCGCAAAAAACACCTGTTTTCTTCCAAAAATTTGGAAGTGTCCACGTTGCGCTTTGGGGCGTTTCCTGTCGCGGGCGCTTTGCCTACCCACACAAGTGAGGTATCGTTTTTATCGGGAGACTTGGGGGAACGCTGGGTGGAAGGAAATTTGTGGCTCCTCTCAGATTCCAGAACTTTCTGCCACAGAAATGTGAGGAACATGTGTTTTTTTAGCCAAATTTTGAGGTTTGCAAAGGATTCTGGGTAACAGAACCTGGTCCGAGCCCCGCAAGTCACCCCATCTTGGATTCCCCTAGGTCTCTAGTTTTCAGAAATGCACAGGTTTGGTAGGTTTCCCTAGGTGCCGGCTGAGCTAGAGGCCAAAATCTACAGGTAGGCACTTCGCAAAAAACACCTCTGTTTTCTTCCAAAAATTTGGATGTGTCCACGTTGCGCTTTGGGGCGTTTCCTGTCGCGGGGTGCTAGGCCTACCCACACAAGTGAGGTATCATTTTTATCGGGAGACTTGGGGAAACGCTGGGTGGAAGGAAATGTGTGGCTCCTCTCAGATTCCAGAACTTTCTGCCACAGAAATGTGAGGAACATGTGTTTTTTAGCCAAATTTTGAGGTTTGCAAAGGATTCTGGGTAACAGAACCTGGTCAGAGCCCCGCAAGTCACCCCATCTTGGATTCCCCTAGGTCTCTAGTTTTCAGAAATGCACAGGTTTGGTAGGTTTCCCTAGGTGGCGGCTGAGCTACAGTCTAAAATCTACAGGTAGTCACTTCGCAAAAAACACCTCTGTTTTCTTCCAAAAATTTGGATGTGTCCACGTTGCGCTTTGGGGCGTTTCCTGTCGCGGGCGCTTTGCCTACCCACACAAGTGAGGTATCATTTTTATCGGGAGACTTGGGGGAACGCTGGGTGGAAGGAAATTTGTGGCTCCTCTCAGATTCCAGAACTTTCTGCCACAGAAATGTGAGGAACATGTGTTTCTTTAGCCAAATTTTGAGGTTTGCAAAGGATTCTGGGTAACAGAACCTGGTCCGAGCCCCGCAAGTCGCCCCATCTTGGATTCCCCTAGGTCTCTAGTTTTCAGAAATGCACAGGTTTGGTAGGTTTCCCCAGGTGCCGGCTGAGCTAGAGGCCAAAATCTACAGGTAGGGACTTCGCAAAAAACACCTCTGTTTTCTTCCAAAAATGTGGATGTGTCCACGTTGCGCTTTGGGGCGTTTCCTGTCGCGGGCGCTAGGCCTACCCACACAAGTGAGGTATCATTTTTATCGGGAGACTTGGGGGAACGCTGGGTGGAAGGAAATTTGTGGCTCCTCTCAGATTCCAGAACTTTCTGCCACAGAAATGTGAGGAACATGTGTTTTTTTAGCCAAATTTTGAGGTTTGCAAAGGATTCTGGGTAACAGAACCTGGTCCGAGCCCCGCAAGTCACCCCATCTTGGATTCCTCTAGGTCTCTAGTTTTCAGAAATGCACAGGTTTGGTAGGTTTCCCTAGGTGCCGGCTGAGCTAGAGGCCAAAATCTACAGGTAGGCACTTCGCAAAAAACACATCTGTTTTCTTCCAAAAATTTGGATGTGTCCACGTTGCACTTTAGGGCGTTTCCTGTCGCGGGGCGCTATGGCTACCCACACAAGTGAGGTATCATTGTTATCGGGAGACTTGGGGAACCCTGGGTGGAAGGAAATTTGTGGCTCCTCTCAGATTCCAGAACTTTCTGCCACAGAAATGTGAGGAACATGTGTTTTTTTAGCCAAATTTTGAGGTTTGCAAAGGATTCTGGGTAACAGAACCTGGTCCGAGCCCCGCAAGTCACCCCATCTAGGATTCCCCTAGGTCTCTAGTTTTCAGAAATGCACAGGTTTAGTAGGTTTCCCTAGGTGCCGGCTGAGCTAGAGGCCAAAATCTACAGGTAGGCACTTCGCAAAAAAACACCTCTGTTTTCTTCCAAAAATTTGGATGTGTCCACGGTGCGCTTTGGGGCGTTTCCTGTCGCGGGCGCTATGCCTACCCACACAAGTGAGGTATCATTGTTATCGGGAGACTTGGGGGAACCCTGGGTGGAAGGAAATTTGTGGCTCCTCTCAGATTCCAGAACTTTCTGCCACAGAAATGTGAGGAACATGTGTTTTTTTTAGCCAAATTTTGAGGTTTGCAAAGGATTCTGGGTAACAGAACCTGGTCCGAGCCCCGCAAGTCACCCCATCTTGGATTCCCCTAGGTCTCTAGTTTTCAGAAATGCACAGGTTTGGTAGGTTTCCCTAGGTGGCGGCTGAGCTACAGGCCAAAATCTACAGGTAGTCACTTCGCAAAAAACACCTCTGTTTTCTTCCAAAAATGTGGAAGTGTCGACGTTGCGCTTTGGGGCGTTTCCTGTCGCGGGCGCTTTGCCTACCCACACAAGTGAGGTATCGTTTTTATCGGGAGACTTGGGGGAACGCTGGGTGGAAGGAAATTTGTGGCTCCTCTCAGATTCCAGAACTTTCTGCCACAGAAATGTGAGGAACATGTGTTTTTTTAGCCAAATTTTGAGGTTTGCAAAGGATTCAGGGTAACAGAACCTGGTCCGAGCCCCGCAAGTCACCCCATCTTGGATTCCCCTAGGTCTCTAGTTTTCAGAAATGCACAGGTTTGGTAGGTTTCCCTAGGTGCCGGCTGAGCTAGAGGCCAAAATCTACAGGTAGGCACTTCGCAAAAAACACCTCTGTTTTCTTCCAAAAATTTGGATGTGTCCACGTTGCGCTTTGGGGCGTTTCCTGTCGCGGGCGCTAGGCCTACCCACACAAGTGAGGTATCATTTTTATCGGGAGACTTGGGGGAACGCTGGGTGGAAGGAAATTTGTGGCTCCTCTCAGATTCCAGAACTTTCTGCCACAGAAATGTGAGGAACATGTGTTTTTTTAGCCAAATTTTGAGGTTTGCAAAGGATTCTGGGTAACAGAACCTGGTCCGAGCCCCGCAAGTCACCCCATCTTGGATTCCCCTAGGTCTCCAGTTTTCAGAAATGCACAGGTTTGGTAGGTTTCCCTAGGTGCCGGCTGAGCTAGAGGCCAAAATCTACAGGTAGGCACTTCGCAAAAAACACCTCTGTTTTCTTCCAAAAATTTGGATGTGATCACGTTGCGCTTTGGGGCGTTTCCTGTCGCGGGTGTTAGGCCTACCCACACAAGTGAGGTATCATTTTTATCGGGAGACTTGGGGGAAACGCTGGGTGGAAGGAAATGTGTGGCTCCTCTCAGATTCCAGAACTTTCTGCCACAGAAATGTGAGGAACATGTGTTTTTTTTAGCCAAATTTTGAGGTTTGCAAAGGATTCTGGGTAACAGAACCTGGTCCGAGCCCCGCAAGTCACCCCATCTTGGATTCCCCTAGGTCTCTAGTTTTCAGAAATGCACAGGTTTGGTAGGTTTCCCTAGGTGGCGGCTGAGCTACAGTCCAAAATATACAGGTAGTCACTTCGCAAAAAACACCTCTGTTTTCTTCCAAAAATTTGGATGTGTCCACGTAGCGCTTTGGGGCGTTTCCTGTCGCGGGGCGCTTTGCCTACCCACACAAGTGAGGTATCATTTTTATCGAGAGACTTGGGGGAACGCTGGGTGGAAGGAAATTTGTGGCTCCTCTCAGATTCCAGAACTTTCTGCCACAGAAATGTGAGGAACATGTGTTTTTTTAGCCAAATTTTGAGGTTTGCAAAGGATTCTGGGTAACAGAACCTGGTCCGAGCCCCGCAAGTCACCCCATCTTGGATTCCCCTAGGTCTCTAGTTTTCAGAAATGCACAGGTTTGGTAGGTTTCCCTAGGTGCCGGCTGAGCTAGAGGCCAAAA